>NC_079215.1:5168456-5233456 GCF_029633865.1 Lampris incognitus | reverse complement strand
AGCAAAATTGCTGTGGCCCGGACCCGTCCCACACCCGACACTTTCTCCCGGCCCACATACCGCGTGGAATGATGGCACTTGGGCGGACCGCTCCTGTTCGCCAGATCTGGGCCAGAACCAAGCCATAGCAATGCTGCATGTGCCACATATGTGCCAAAGGTGGCCCATATTTGTTGTGTGGTATTTGGGCCATATTCACCATTTACCACACGGGCCACTTCAGGGTCACATCCAGATCACATGTTGCCCAGAGCACCACAGCTTTGCCAAAAAAAGGCCCACATTTGATTTGGCGTATTTGGGCCATATTTGTTGTGATACATGTGGGCCACTTCACAGGCTCACATCCGTTTTGTCAGGGCCAGAAGAAGGCCGTCAGTGCTGCATCACTGCCTGAAGTGGCCCACATCCGGATGCTATCTTGGACATGCGGCATTGCTATGGCTTGGTTCTGGCCCAGATCTGGCAAACAGGAGCGGTCCGCCCAAGCGCCGTCATTCCACGCGGTATGTGGGCCGGAGGAAAGTGTCGGGTGTGGGGCGGGTCTGGGCCACAGCATTTTTGCTATGTGGGTCTGAACATGAAGACTGCGCTGCTCTCGTGGTCACGCTGTAATGGGTTATGAACAGCAGAGGTTCTGACGTCCTAGCCGGTTGACGGCGCAGAAATCCGTTGCTGCTCCTGTCTGCAGATGGATGGTGCAGAGGATTATGTTCGATATGAGCTAATAAGCTTGCAGAGAAGATGTCGGCAGTCACAGTTTATAGTGTTGATCTGGAATATAACTGCCACCTCCTCCTCCTCCTCCTCCTCCTCCTCACAGCACATGTATTATGTTGAGAACGTTTTCTGCGAAGCAAACCCTGCAAAGGCTGTTAAAAGGGGGAAAGGTAACTGTCGTTACCTGGTCCAAAACATTCGTCCATCAACCACACTCCAGAATCTAAGAGGGCAGAAGTAACCTGGATTCAAATATCCGGCAAATAGATGAGTCAATGCTGGAGTCCGTGATGGTTCCGACCCGTCTCTCCCTCTGACGGCGGGGACCGCAAACAAGGTTGTAGCGCCCATTGTCGCCCTGTGTGTCGTCAGCTCAGCAGCGAGCAGTTCCCGCCCTTGTAAAAATGGCGTCCTTGCACCAAAGCCAACGCAAGGCAACCGTATGTCTCACAAACCACATCAAAAAGACATGCATGCTGGGGTTCATACCCCGGTCTGTGGCCCTGACCGAGGCGATGGAAAGAAGATGCATGCTGGGGTTCATACCCCGGTCTGTGGCCCTGACCGAGGCGATGGAAAGAAGAACTGGAGTCGGTCCCCGGGTGCCGCACGGCGGCTGCGCACTGCTCCTAGCTACACAGCTAGGGTGGGTTAAATGCCGAGAGTACTTTCCATTTGCACTATGTCGTGTAAACGATCACGGAGGACCAGACTCGCAAGCCCTTGGCTAACGAGTTGGACACTTTAGTCGACTGGTTAACGTAGTCGCCCGCTGATGCGGGAGACCAGCGTTCGCGTCCCGGCTGCGGCGGTTCCAGGGCTGCCCCCCCCCCCGAATTCGCTACGTACAAAATGACTAATAGAAAGTATTCTATTCTATAAAGTAAGTGGGAACACTGCTGTACTGCAGTGTTGACTGTAGGATTGGTATTGTAAACTACTAATAAGACACATTAGCCCCTAGCTAACGGGTCTGACCCTTTAGCCGAGCGGTTAGTGGTGTCGCCTTGTGGTGCAGTACACCCCGTATCGGATCCCGCACCGGGCAAGAAAATAACCGGTTACAGTAGATTAGCTGTCCTACAGCAGCATCACCACATCAAGTCTCGATCCTCTTTCCTGTTTGAGGAGGAACCTGTTCGTCGCTGCACCAGTGTTCCTTCTACCCGGCCAAACATTTCAACAGCTGTGGGGGGCGTCCGGGTGGCGTAGCGGTCTATTCCGTTGCCTACCAACACGGGGATCGCTGGTTCAAATCCCCGTGTTACCGCCGGCTTGGTCGGGCGTCCCTACAGACACAATTGGCCGTGTCTGCGGGTGGGAGGCCGGATATGTGTCCTGGTTGCCGCACTAGCGCCTCCTCTGGTCGGTCGGGGCGCCTGATTGGGCGGGGGGAGGGGGAACTGGGGCTCCCACGCGCTACGTCCCCCTGGCGAAACTCCTCACTGTCAGGTGAAAAGAAGCGGCTGGCGAGGAGGCATGTGGTAGTCCGCAGCCCTCCCGGGATCGGCAGAGGGGGTGGAGCAGAGACCGGGACGGCTCAGAAGAGTGGGGTAATTGGCCGTGTACAACTGGGGAGAAAATCCATCCCTGGTTGCCAGAATCACTAACATTCTTGTATGGTCTTCGTGTATTCGTTTCTCTGGCTGACACAAACACACAAACACAAAAACACACACGCACACAGACACGTGGACGATAAAGATGTCCACCGGTGTCGACCAGAGAGTCAGCATGCTCTGCTCTATCTGGACACCACTTGCTGTGCAGGGAGCAGATAAGAGCCCTGGCCTGGAGCCATGTGTTCAGAAGTCAGCGGGGCCAGACGAGAGCCTATCGGTGGGGGTTTCGGGGTGGGGCAGGAGGTGGGGTGGGATCAGAGGAGAAACCCAATCTGTGTCCTTGAGAACAAACCCTTGTCAGCTGTCTTTCCCGGCTCTGGAAAGCCGACGTCTAAATGACCCGTGATGGAGAGATACGGAAGAGCTGGGGGGGGGGCGGATGGAGAGACCGTCTGTCTGGCTCCCACATCCGCACAGGAAACCGGTCGCGTCCCCAGAAAACAACGGGGCTGACTTTCGCTGCAGTTCAGGAAGGGGTTTTGTTTTTAATGGCAATGCTCATCAAGCAAACCGGGCCTTTCTTAAACCTCTCTAGCAGCACAGACAAATGACCGTCAGTACTGAAACCGTTTACCGCTGTGACTGAGAGGCGCAGCCCAGCGGAGGTGTTGCCGTACCGGGTGTTTGGAAGGAAAAGTACACCCATGCTAAAAACGCAGATAGATGTTAATATTGTAAACTACTAATAAGACCCGACCCTGTAGCCGAGCGGTTAGTGACGTCGCCTTGTGGTGCAGCACACCCGCATCGAATCCCGCACCGGGCAAGAAAATAACCGGTCACATTGGTGGCAGCGGTGGGATCCGGAAGTGTGCAGATCCTCAGAAGTCTCTTCGGAGTGCGGGAAGAACAAAGCCGGGGAGGGTGACGACTGTAAACTACTAATAAGACCCGTTAGCCCCTAGCCAATGGGTCTGACCCTTTAGCCGAGCGGTTAGTGATGTCGCCTTGTGGTGCAGTACACCTCGTATCGAATCCCGCACCGGGCAAGAAAATAACCGGTTACAATATGAGTGACCAATTCATGCTAATAACTGAAAATAAAGAGTTCATACAACTGTCTGCTAAGGTCCGTTTTGAAGCATTGTTGGCAACTTCATGGGCGCCATGTAAAGGTTTTTGACCAGACTTCCGGTTATGGCGCGGTGCTAAGGGGTGGGAACTTTTCAGCCCTACCAGAATTTTATTCAGCGACAAGCAACACGTATATAGGAGTACTGGGTGTTAAAAATGTCGCGAAAATAGGGCAAAAAAAAGATATACACAAGGAACTCACGAGACGAGGACGAACACTTGGAGGGTGAAGAAATAAACGACGCCATGGCCGACGAGCTCGACGAAGGAGATGGAGAAATGTCGGACTCCGGCGAGGATAGCGATCCAGATGTTGACTCGCTAGCCCTTGGCTAAAGGGTCGGACCCTTTAGTCGACTGGTTATCGCCTGTGGTGCGGAAGACACGGGTTCGTGTCCAGGCTGTGGCGGTTCCCGGGCTGCCCCCGAATTCGCCACGTGGGTGTTAGAAGCGGGATGGTGAGGCCACCGGAAGCGCGTGTGTCCAGAGACGTGAGGGAGCTGATGTGCTGAAGCGCGGCTTTCCGAAGGAGCGGGGTAGTGTAATGTGCACGGATAAGTAGACTCGCTAGCTCTTGACTAAAGGTCGGACTCTTTAGTGGACTGGTTAATGTAGTCGCCCGTGGTGCGGGAGATCCGTGTTCGCGTCCCGGCTGCGGCGGTTCCCGGGATACCCCCCGAATTCGCTTTACAGTGGCGTCAGAAGTGGGATGGTGAGATCGTGAGGCCATCGGAAGCGTGTGCGCCCAGAGGCGTAAGGGAGCTGATATGCCGAATGAGGGCGGTAGTGTAACGTGCACATATAGACTCGCTCGCCCTTGGCTACTGGTCAACGTTGTCGCCCGTGGTGCGGGAGATCTGGGTTCGCGTCCCAGCTGCAGCGGTTCCCGGGGTGCCCCCCCCCGAATTCGCTTCAATATCACGAAAGCCACAGTTTACTTGAACTCTCGAAGAAAATTGATGCGACACAAGCAGCAATTATTGACGTAAGAAGGCAGGCACAGGAACGGACAGGGCGCTTTGTGCATGCGGAACAACGGGTTTCTGACACTGAAGACAACGTTAATGGGCTTAGTATCCAGACTCAGCACATTGGAAAGCACCGTTAAAACTCTTACCAACAAAGCGGAGGACTTGGAATGAAGAAGCTGTGGAACCACATTAAGACTGGTGGGCCGTGGGCCTACCGGCGGAGGCAGAGGGCCAGGATTATAATTACATTCCTGGAAAAGCGGTTACCGGAAGCTCTGGGACTGAAACCGCGGGAGGTCTTGGTAATTGAGCGGGCTCATAGAATCGATGCCCCGCCAAACAATGAGTCGCACAAGACACGTCCGAGAACAATAACTATGAAGTTCTTGAACTTTAAAGACAGGGAGCGAGTACTGAAGGCAGCCAGAACCAAAAGAAAAGTCCCATACAACAATGAACAAGTCTGTTTTCACCCGGACCTCTCTGCTGGTGTACACAGGATGATGAGGTGGGAAAGAAGTTGCGGGACGAGGGGGGGATCCATAAGCACGGAATCATCTTTCCGGCGCGGCTCCTGTGGGCGCACACTGAGCGGCCTCTCCCATTCCAAACTCCGGCTGAAGTGGGAAGTTTGTCCGGTCTCTGAATGACCGAGGTGGACCTGACGATGTAATGCTCCGCCAGGAGAGAGTAGCGGCAACACTGCTTATTCCATTTTACATCACTTCCTCTCAAGGTAATATGAGCATCCTTTTTGTTTATCCTTTTCTGTTGGACAGGACTGCGTTTCCTTTCCCTTTCAATTCTCATGGCCAAAATAAATGTTCGTCTTTATTGATGTGGACAGTGGTGGGCTTAATACGGACTGGAAAAAGAGAAAACAACGACATTCATGCACCCAAGCAATGGACGGCTGAAATGTCATTTGCTTACAAGTGAAGGAATTTACATGGCCAACAGCAGCTTGTTCGATTCCTTTGATACTTTCTGCATCCGCCAGCGTGGGTTCCAGGCATGTGGTTATTTGTTGTGTGCCCCTTTGACTGTTGTGTACAGGTTGCAAATGTTACGTAGTTCATTTTTACAGATTCCAAGAGGTTGGTTGGCATTCGGTTAAAGCAGCAAGCGCTAAAGAGGAGGGAATAACTAAAAGTGACAGACGGTTCCTGGTAGTGCGTGGGCCCGTTTTGCCCATAAGCAGTAGTTCTAGAGTGGGGGGTGTTCGGTGGACATGGGCTCCA
Source organism: Lampris incognitus (assembly GCF_029633865.1). NCBI lineage: Eukaryota > Metazoa > Chordata > Actinopteri > Lampriformes > Lampridae > Lampris > Lampris incognitus. The sequence goes on along the minus strand of NC_079215.1, from coordinate 5,227,828 downwards.
CTGGGGATTCGATGTGGTTTTGTTTTTTGTCTTTCTTTTCAACTTTTTGTCTGTGGGTATGTTTTCATCAATGTATTTTACCAAAGTGATTCTTTGGTTCATATTACATAACTAATGTCTAATAGTTGGAAGGTGAAATTTGCCTCATGGAACTGTAGGGGTTTGAGAAAAATGACAAAAGTGAAAGGAAGGATGAGCAAGATAAAAGGGTTGCAGTCAAAAACGGTTTTCTTGCAAGAAGCCCACCTGCCGAGTGGGGAAATCTCCAGAATAAGAAGAAGATGGCAGGGGGCCAAGTGTTGTCTGCTCCCTATACCACCCATGCTAGAGGGGTTATGATACTAATCCATAAATCTGTCCCACTACAGATCCAAGTTATAGTAGTTATATATACATAGCTAAGGACCGACCCTGCTGGTAGAGATATCATGGTCCAGGGTGCTTTATTATTTGAAAATATAAATCTGATAAATGTGAATGGCACAAAGACGATGATCCTACATTTTACAATCATCCGTTTCTGACTGTTTAAAATCTCCCTGGGCAAGACATCATAGCTGGCAACTTTAACTGCGCGTTAGACCCATTGAGAGACAAATCATCCGGCTTAGATCATTCTCACACCAGACTGAGCAAGACAATACACCATTTTATGAAATAATTGAATTTGCCGGCTATTTGGAGACATGGTAAACCAAATGCAGTGGAATATTCCTGTTATGCCAGCACTTATAAAACTTACTCATGTATAGACTACGTTTTAGTCTCAGCATTACTTGTTTGCACAATTGATGAATGTCCTTATAGCAGTGCGGTTCTGTCCGGCCATGCAGCTCTGTCTGTGAGTTATAAAGATACTAAAGTTGTGAGTCATCCTCCGAAATGGCGCTTTCAACCAGGGTGGCTTGTGGACCCCACATTCATAGATTATTTCAGATAAACAAATTGACTTGTGTTTTGAATGCAGCACTTCACAAACATCTGCTAGAACAAGATCGGAGGCATTCAAGGCATTTATTAGAGGTCAGATAAACTTGTTTTACCAGCTCAAAGAAAGAGTGCCTCTGATCTCCACCAAACAGGCCTAGCTTTATAGATGCACATGCAAAACGACTCCTACTTGGATCACAGTATAATGAACTGTCAGCCAACAAAGCAGCTGTCAATTTAATGAGACTCAAACAGCCCAACTATGACCAGGGAGAAAAGCCTGGGAAACTTTTAGCATGGCGCATTAGACAACAGCAAACAGAAAGTTCTATTAACTGCATTGAAACTTCACACAGTAGAACTATAGTGGATCCAGCAGAGCTTATTGAGGCCTTCAGGGTCTTGTATGGGAAATTGTATAGTTCTGAGTGCTTTTCCAGTCTGGATATGCAGACACAATTCCAAAACAACCTTAATATTCCTAGAATTTCCGAAGAGGAAGGTAGAGCATTGGATGGAGAATTAATAAAACTGGAAATGGCAGAAGCGATTGGCCGTATGCAGGCTGGAAAAGTGGCGGGTCCGGATGGCATCCCTATAGATATTTATATAAAAAAAAATTCAGTCTAAATTACTTGCACCCCATTTGGAGATGTTTCAGGAGTCCTTCAGCAACGGTCTTCTCCCCACATCCATGAGAGGTGTCCTAATCACATTACTTCCAAAACCAGGAAAACCAAATACAAAATGTGAAGATATGCGTCCAATGTGAAGATATGCGTCCATTCAGATACAAAGATACTTTGGAGGGCCTGCTTCCTCAGATGGTGGGAGAGGACCAAAATGGATTTAATCAAGGTAGACTGTAGGGTTTTCACAATGTCAGGTGAATGCTCAATATTTTACAAAGCCAGAGAGGGGCGACAGACATGGCCTTACTCTCACTTGATGCAGAGAAGACCTTTGATCGTGTTGAATGGCCTTACATGTTTGAGGTGCTTACTGGCTTTGGCTTTGGGGATACATTTGGTAAATAGGTTAGATTGCTTTGTACTGGGCTCACTGCAGAAGTTTTGACCAATAATGTGGTCTCTAAACCTTTTAGCATCTCTAAAGGTTGCCTGCAAAGACGTCCTTTATCACCATTGCTATTTATTCTCGCAATAGATCCATTTGCTATAGCGGTAAGGATGCATAGTCATATTTATGGAATTTGAGAAGGTCATTTAGAAGATAGAATAGCACTCTTTGCCAATGATGTAATCTTGCTCTTAAAAAAAAAATCTAAACAGTTCTACCCGTGCACTCCTAGACATTATTAAAACATTTGGAAAAATATCTGAATACAAAGTCAATCATTCAAAATCATCTATAATGTTACTTAATGAGAAGAAAAATAGCATGCTTCTCCTTTCAACCCAATGGATAACTTCACATAGCTGGGTATAAAAATTGTCCCTGAGGTGAATAGGACCGCTCAGATAAATTATGACCCAACTCTGGAAGCTACTACCCCATCAGTAGATCGTTGGACATCTTCACCTATCTCAATAATTGGCAGGACAAATGTTCTAAAAAAGAACATTCTCCCTAAATGTCTCTTATTTGTTCCAGAATATCCCCCTGCCCCCCCCCTCATCTTTGTTTACTAGAATTAAGAAATTATTTACCAACTTTATTTGGCAAAATAGATGCCCCAGGCTACATCTACCTTTATTATATCAGCCATATGACTGAGGAGGCCTGAAATGCCCAAACATCCTATGGTGTGACTGGGCAGCTCAACGGCGGTCCGTCGTGTTTTATTTTTCCTCTGGAAACCCTCCTGCTTGGATGGATTTAGAGTCTTGCTCTGTTACGCCAAGCTTACCGTTGCACTTGCATTTGTATTCAGCAGACTGCAAATACCTGAGAAAAAAATACAGACGACTGAATATGATTAACAGTTGGTTTGACACATTTGAATATAAACTCCACCTGGTCACGCTTCAGTCCTGTTTGGGCAAATGTTAACGGTAATGGGCTGGAAAAGGGGTTAAGGAAAGTGCGAGATATGTGCAGTGAAGATAAAGTACTTATGTCTTTTGCAGAACTATCAGCTAAATATGACATTCCAAGTAATCACTTTTTCAAATATCTTCAGATTAGGAACTTTATACCCTCATCTCAAAACCATTCATTAGATATAGTACCTGTCATTCCCTCATGAGAGGCATGGGTTATAGGACGTAGATGATGAAATATCTTTGGAAGGCTGGAGTCAGTAGCTAACAGTAGCTTGAAACTTATACAGTACAAATGGCTGATGTGTACGTACACAACTCCTGTTAAATTGCACAAGTTTAATGATAATATTCCTGATACCTGTACCAAGTGTAATGAGGCAAGAGGGACACTGCACCGCTGTATGGGAATGTATGAAGGTGAAATCCTTTTTTTTTTTTTTGCAGGATATTATTAATATGATTGATCACATTTTATCAAAGAAATTACCTTTGGACCCTAAGCTTTTTATTCTGGGTATGTAGTATATCCTGTCAACCATCCCTTACAAAGCAAAGAGTTTCAAATCCCAGGCGTGTATATAACAAGCTAAATGTATAATTGCTCTGGTAACACTTTAGTATGGGGAACATATTCTAAGTAAAAAAACTTAATTACTAGTGAATTAGTAATGATCAAGATGTCACTTTAGTATGGGGAACATATTCTAAGTAACAACAACTTACTAGTGAATTAGTAATGATGAAGATGTCACTTTAGTATGGGGAACATACGCTAAGTAACAAAAACTTAATTTAGAGTAATTTAACACTATGAACACTTGTAGTTTTGTGTGTTGTTATGTAAGAACAGAGCATATTCATTACGTGTTAGTAAGGGAGAATAACTCTTCTTGTGGTACTACCACCTTATAAAGGCCATACTAAGCAAAGCATATTGAGATGGTACTACTAATAAGCAATACTTCTGAGGTTATAGAGGGAAAACTCATAGTTAATGGCTTACTGGTTGTATAATAAGGCCATGCAGAATACGGCATCAATAAGTGCTTAATAATGACCAATGAAGAGCCAATATGTTGCTAATTTGCATGCTAATAAGCACCTAATTAATGGTGTATATGTTCCCCATACTAAAGTGTTACCATTGCTCTTAATTGGGAATTTTTTTTTAATGGGCCAAGAATCAGAATGTGAATTTAAGAAATAGCTTCAGACGTGTGAGTGGAAGAGATAACGTGTATTGTTAGACGTAAACAGAGTACTTTCCATGATATCTGGAGATCTTTCATGTACTTCTTAAGGCATAACGTTAATGCTGGCGACCTGCTTCAGCAGGAACAAGCTCTGAGGGAATAGCATACCATCTAGATCACGTACAATGATCGAAGACACACCTTTTACTTCATTTACTTATCTATTTACTTTTTTCCTTTTATGTCCCTACTCGGTTGGTGGGGTTGAGTAGTGGGAAAGAGAACGGGGGCGGCGGGGCGGGGGGGGTGTTTGCTGCGTTTTGTATAATTGTTATTGATTGTATATTTTGATGTGATTTGCAAAGATGTATAAAAATAAAAATAAAGACTTGGTTGTGTGGCGATAAAGTGTCTTGGATCTTGCATAAAACCCCACGCGCCTCCAGTCATGTAAAACCCGAGTCACATATGTTGCTGTGGTGTTGATGTGTATTTGACTCAGGATTTGAACCTTGTTTTTAATATTTCAGAGTAGTTTGACTACTGTATATGTGCTTTGTGGCGTGTGCTGACTGGTACGCCTCTCCTCATCATATCACATAGTATGTCTGATGTTCACGGTGAAGTGACGGCCAATGGTTGGGGACGAGTACGGTGACAGTTGTGAGAGAAAATTATTAAATACCGGTTGTTTGTTTATAAAACGTTTATAACAACTCAGGGCAATTCTTCTCAGTGTTTCTCAACCCAGTCCTGAAGGACCCCCTATCCTGCAGATTTTCTTTGCAACCCTGAATAGGTACCTGTTTGTAGTAATTCAGCAGTGAATGTCAGAGTTTGCACACCTTGCATAATTAAGTGCTGTGAGATGATTGGTCGAGTAAGTACAAGCAGAGCTACGTATGCAGGGTTACAATGAAAACCTGCAGGATAGGGGTTCCTTGAGGACTGGGTTGAGAAACACTGAGTAGATGCTGCGATGTCACGTAGGCTCAAAGCACAGAGAGCAAGACTTAAAGTGAGAGAATCACATTAAATCAAACCGTGTGTACATAATTCTCCTGCACTAAAGCAGTGGTTCTCAACCTTTTTGGGGTCCTGGACCCCCTGCGTATTTTTGATCTACCCTCAGGACCCCTCCACCTGATCTTGGGGGAGGGGGGTTGCAATTTGATAGAAACAGTAGAAACTGCATTTTAAATTGCATTATAGCATTTATTCACTCTTTGGGGCAAAAATAAGAGCTTTCAGTTGTAACTTAGATATAGTTAACAAAACAGAATTCTTATGCAGTAACTTTCAGATATATGTAACAAAACAGAATATGTATTCAGTAACTTTCAGATATATGTAACAAGACAGAATATGTATTCAGTAACTTTCAGATATATGTAACAACACAGAATATGTATTCAGTAACTTTCAGATATATGTAACAACAGAAGTTTTATGCAGTAACTTTTAACAATGCAAACGGGAGCGAGATCTCTTATTAAAATACAACAAATTACACTTGTGAAACAGATGTAATTAGAGAAAAAAAGTCCTGTTACCCTTTATAGTTTAGGTAGATAAAGGTCTCAGTCTCATTTGAGTAAAATAACCCTATTTCTATAAATGTCATAGGATCTTTCTTTTAAAGATATTTTATTTTCACGGACCCCTTGCAATTACACCGCGGACCACTAGGGGTCCGCGGACCCCCGGTTGAGAAACACTGCACTAAAGGACACTTACTATCATCCATTTCAAGCTCCCCCATACTTACACTTGCTATATTCAATGCATAATTAGGTTCAAACCCACAACTGTGGCAACATGTTTTTCTTCTTCTTTTTTTATTCAATCAATCAATCAATCAATCAACAACGATAAGGCAAACGTTACAACTGAACGCTTTTCATCTTCTAGAATGAAAACAATGAGCAGGCGCCACGACACATGCAAAATATGCACACAAACCATCCAAAGAAAAGGCATAAAATAAACCAATTAAGCAGACTAAAACGTAAAATAACAATAAAATAATTACATCGTAAATAAGGCTTGACTAAACGGTTATTAGTTTTTAAGCTATTGTAAGCGGCTTTTTTCTTGCTCGGTGCGGGATTCGATATGAGGTGTACCGCACCACAAGGCGACATCGCTAACCGCTCGGCTAAAGGGTCAGACCCGCTAGATAGCTAGGGGCTAACGTGTCTTATTAGTAGTTTACACCATTATGTTGGTCAGATTATTTTCTAGTAATCAGTAGAGAGCTTTGGCACAGTTGGATTTCAGTGATTTCAGGGACTTAATACAGAGTTGAGTTTCAGTAGAGTAGCACATCATAGCAACACGTTGTCGTGGCAACGCGTAACGCGTTGTCGTGGCAACGCGTTGTGCACTACGCGCAGCGGGATGGCGCACTCAGAACGGTCAGGAAGTTGTGCGAAACGCCGGAAACGCCTCGCCCTCAATGATCGCCATCTTGGCTGTGTAGGGAAAGGGGAACGACAACCGGCCTATTTTCAAACCAGTGAAAATGGCGGCCGAGGATCCTCGGAATGTTTTTTTCCCCCTCCTTTTCTTCCTAGTATGGCGACGGACCGAACTAATTGACTTAAATTCGTTGTCTACAACCTTTCGCTAATCTTAACTGTGATATCCTGTTAAAATACTTACCTGCAGTACCCCTCCACGCCACACGGGAGGTATGACCTGAAGTTGTAGGCACTGCTTACCTGTTATGTGTAGATCCGTGCAGAGTTGAAACCCAGAAGAAGAGACAGTTGCCGTTATGAGAGGGAGCGTTTTCGCTTGTGACGGCTTATGTTATTTAACAGACTGCTAATATGCATCCCGGACAGCCTCGCCATTAAGGTCGGGGTCGGGATATCACATAATGGCGGCGAGGATATTGGATGGACAAAAACGTGCCTGATTGAGGACGGATGCCGAACTGGGGTCCAACTTCAAGGCGACGGTAGGACCGTGTCATGCTAACTTGCTAACGCGCTAAGGCCGGGCCGGTGAGAGGGAGCGGCAGCAGATAAGTATATAAGATAAGCACATAAAGATGAGCACGGTGATTGGCAGGCACCCTGTCGGCCTTAGAGGCTAAAGAGCAAACGTGGGAAGAGTACTCCAGCAGTTTTCCCGAAGCGGATAGCCTAGAGCAGTGGTTCTCAACCTTTTTGGGGTCCTGGACCCCCTGCGTATTTTTGATCTACCCTGAGGACCCCTCCACCTGATCTTGGGGGAGGGGGGTTGCAATTTGATAGAAACAGTAGAAACTGCATTTTAAATTGCATTATAGCATTTATTCACTCTTTGGGGCAAAAATAAGAGCTTTCAGTTGTAACTTAGATATAGTTAACAAAACAGAATTCTTATGCAGTAACTTTCAGATATATGTAACAACACAGAATATGTATTCAGTAACTTTCAGATATATGTAACAAAACAGAATATGTATTCAGTAACTTTCAGATATATGTAACAAAACAGAATATGTATTCAGTAACTTTCAGATATATGTAACAACACAGAATATGTATGCAGTAACTTTCAGATATATGTAACAAACCAGAATATGTATTCAGTAACTTTCAGATATCTGTAACAACACAGAATATGTATTCAGTAACTTTCAGATATATCTAACAACAGAATTTTTATGCAGTAACTTTTAACAATGCAAACGGGAGCGAGATCTCTTATTAAAATACAACAAATTACACTTGTGAAACAGATGTAATTCGAGAAAAAAGTCCTGTTACCCTTTATAGTTTAGGTAGATAAAGGTCTCAGTCACATTTGAGTAAAATAATCCTATTTCTATAAATGTCATAGGATCTTTTTTTAAAGATATTTTATTTTCATGGACCCCTTGCAATTACACCACGGACCACTAGGGGTCCGCGGACCCCCGGTTGAGAAACACTGGCGTAGAAGATGGGGAGAAGCCGAGCGTAGCGGGTCCAGCCACGTACAAGCTCACGGGAAATCTAGCGAGTCCAGAGATGCCTGGCTCCGAAACGTACTGTAAACTACTAATAAGACCCGTTAGCCCCTAGCTAGCTAACGGGTCTGACCCTTTAACCGAGCGGTTAGTGACGTCGCCTTGTGGTGCAGTACGGGCACCACAAGGCGACGTCACTAACCGCTCGGCTAAAGGGTCAGACCCGTTAGCTAGCTAGGGGCTAAAGGGTCAGACCCGTTAGCTAGCTAGGGGCTAACGTGTCTTATTAGTAGTTTACAGTACCAACTGCTAAAGCTTTTGGTGCAAAATCACTTCAGTCCGAAACATCGGTGTCGCCAGGCCATTTTGCCGGGGTTTAAGCCCCGAACGTTTCGAGTGTAGCCCCGAATATACATTTTTTAAGCCCTTTTTCTCCCCAATCGTACCCGGCCAATTACTCCACTCTTCTGAGCCGTCCCCGTCGCTGCTCCGCCCCCTCTGCTGATCCGGGGAGGGCTGCAGACTACCACACGCCTCCTCCCATACACGTGGAGTCGCCAGCCGCTTCTTTTCACCTGACAGTGAGGAGTTTCACCAGGGGGATGGAGCGCGTGGGAGGATCACGCTATCCCCCCCCCCCCAGATCCCGACTTCACTTCCCATCGCCGCAAAGATTTCTATGCACCCTATGTTAGCTTATGTTAGCTTATGTTAGCTTGTGTTAGCTTATGTTAGCTTGTGCATTTGTGTTGAAGAGAAGAATGAGAGACGACCTGGTGTTTTGAAAAAACAAAAGAAAAGCTGGTGTCTGCAAGATAAACAGCTACGATGTGATGTATCTCTAATTGTGGCCATGTATGTGTGTCATTGTTTCGTCAGCAGCGGTGTCATAGTGGGGGGGGGACCTAACAGGGCCCAGAAAAGGGGGGAGGGGGGGCTCGGGAAGCCTGGAATTAAAAGTTTGTTTTGGTTTGCAAATGTTTATTTCTAACTAATTAGTGTCATAACTTCTGTTAAAATGAGGGATTTAAAGAAAATAGTGGAGGCTCTCTGAGGCCCCTCTCACCCCTCTCTGAGGCCCCTCTCACCCCTCTCTGAGGCCCCTCTCACCCCTCTCTGAGGCCCCTCTCACCCCTCTCCGAGGCCCCTGACGAGCATCTCTCAGTGCAGCTCGTCTAGTCCTGTCGCGAGTGACTGCTGATACAAGCACAGAGTCATGTCTTTCCCAAAGAAAGCAATATGGGTGTCAGCATCAGCACCCTAAGATGCATCAAAGTTCGAAGGGATGCTATACATTTTTCAATCGCTGCAAGATAGTTAGGTTAAAATAGATTAATGTGCTGTGATGGTAGATAATATACAGTATGCTAGAACTCAACAAAGTGATGGGTGAGAGACAAAAGAGGAAAGGGGCCCACAGAGACGGCTTATGTATAGGGCCCAGAATTTTGTGCTACGCCCCTGTTCGTCAGATTTCACTGGGAATATGACCTGGGAATACTTCTGGAATCATTTTATAGCAGTATCTTGTCTCTTCTCTTATAGTCTCTGTTGTCGTCACATAGACACATCAAAATTGAATTGTGACCCCCCCCCCCCCCCGTAGCAGCTTTAGGTAGACGCTAACCTTGGCGGTGTCTGTCTGCACCACTCCACATGTTAAGAGACGCAGGCTTGTGACCTTGAGCTTTCCACTTTGAAACCCCTCGTCAGGCTGAGTGAGTGCATATGGACGGGGAATTGTGTGAATGAGCGATGTTTCCTCTCTCCCTCAACAACCGCCTTTGATTTGCAGGACACATAACCCCTCGGTTCCTCAGGTGGAGCTGCTCAGTGGTCGGAAATGGAGGATTGTGTTTGTTGGAAGTGTGTGAACGTGAAGCAAGCGATGCTGAAAAAAGACGTGTGTGTGCTGGGCGAAAACCCACCGTGTTATAAATAAAGGTTAAAAGTCCAAACCGCAGAGACGGCTCCGTGACGGTTGCTTTTTTTCCCCCCTGTGTGAGGCCATCTGCTAAGCTGTCACAGTAAATAAGTTGTTTTTTCATCGACTTCCCTGCTTAAATAAAGGCCAAATAAACTAAACAAGTATTTATCACTGCAGCTAGACTCAGACCTTTTGGCACAGATTGCATAAACAGCTTGTTGCTTCAGCATCGAAGGTCATGGGTTCGAGGTTGTCACGACTTTTTAGATACAGAGGAACTTAAACTGAGTCTTGTGTGAATTTTATTATCTGTTGGCATTAGCAACCATGTTTCCATCAAAGCAGTTTAATGTGCATCATGAAGTATTGCATTAGAGGAGCGGAAAGGAAATTGAAAAATGTAATAAAAATCCCTCATCCATCCATTGTCCAGACTGCTTATCCTGCTCTCAGGGTCGCGGGGATGCTGGAGCCTTTCCCAGCAGCCATTGAGCAGCAGGCGGGGAGACACCCCGGACAGGCTGCCAGACTATCACAGGGCTAATTAGGGTGTGCGGGGTGTGAATGTGATCTGTGGTGCGCTGATTTTGGTAGAAAGCCAGTCTGACTCTTGCTCAGGACACTGCTCGGTAAGGAAGGCCTGTATTCGGGCGTTAAGAATACAGCAGAAAACCTTCTCCGGGTTGCTGCTCACACAGATGCCTCGGTAGTTATTGGGGTCAAATCTATCTCCCCTCCTGTATATTGGGGATATAAGCCCCCTATTCCAGGTGTCAGGAAAGCAGCCAGCTTGCAGAACCAGCTTGAACAGTTTAAGCAGGACCTTCTGCAGCTCAAAAGAACTGTGTTGGAGCATTTCAGTGCTGATGCTGTCAGGGCCACGGGCTTTATTTGGTTTGAGACTTTGTTAGTTCTTCTAGTGAAATCCATCCATCCATTATCCGAACCACTTACCCTGCTGTCAGGGTCGCGGGGATGCTGGAGCCTATCCCTGCAGTCGTTGGGCGGCACACAGGGCCGACATACACGTCAACACACATTCATACCTAGGGACAATTTAGTACGGCTGGTTCACCTGACCTACATGTCTTTGGACTGTGGGAGGAAACCGCAGCCCCCGGAGGAAACCAACGCAGACACGGGGAGAACATGCAAACTCCACACAAAGGACGACCCCCAAGGTTGGACGACCCCGGGGCTCGAACCCAGGACCTTCTTGCTGTGAGGCGACCGCGCTAACCACTGCGCCACTGTGCCGCTCTTCTAGTGAAATTGCCAATTGGGTTTTCTGATTGCAAATTGTTTTTGACGTTCTCTTTTTTGGGGGGGGGGTGTTTGATTTCGTCGACAGAGTTTAGGTGCCGCTTAATGGGCAATAGAAACGCATTTGTGGAATGAAAAAATGAAATGCAAATAGGATTTAATCACATAATCAGCATTTTCTTCATAGTAATCGGTCCATCTTTCGCCAGGGTTTTGAAGTGCAGACATACGAGGTCGGTCAAGTGAAGCTACGCTCAGGGATCTGTTTATTTAGAAATGCACCGAATTTGCTTTTTAGTGTTTGTGACTTTGGAAAAGTTTGCTTAAAATTCATCTGACATTTGGATGGAAACACAGCAAAAATTAGGCAAACTGTAAATTCAAGACTGTTACAGCCACTGTGCTGGATAACTACATTAGAAATACACCTGAAATGTGTTGCAAAAAAGAAAAAAGTCTTGATGATCCTTAAAACAACTATAAAATTTTTTGCCCTTTCACAATATAGAAACGGGACACCCAACCAAGCTGGAGATAACACGGGGATTCAAACCGGCGCTCCCCATGTTGGTAGGTAACGGAATAGGCCACTACACTACCCGGACGCCCATCATGTTGGTATTTTACATAAAAATGTGTAAACCGAGGCGTCTGAATAGCGTAGCAGTCTATTCCGTTGCCTACCAACACGGGGATCGCAGGTTCGAATTTTCATGTAACCTCCGGCTTGGTCGGGCGTCCCTACAGACACAATTAGCCATTTCTGCGGGTGAGAAGCCAGATGTGGGTATGTGTCCTGGTGGCTGCACTGTTTGGGCTGGAGGGGAAACTGGGGGGATTAGCGTGATCCTCCCATGCGCTACGTCCCCCTGGTGAAACTCCTCACTGTCAGGTGAAAAGAAGTGGCTGGCGACTCCACAGGTATCGGAGGAGGCATGTGGTAGTCTGCAGCCCTCCCCGGCTCGGCAGAGGGGGTGGAGTAGTGACCCGGAGGGCTCGGAAGAGTGGGGTCATTGGCTAAGTACAACTGGGGAGAAAAAGGGGGGATGTGTAAACCACATGTCACATTTGCAGACTCAACTAAGAATTTGTTGCTATAGAGCACCGAGTCGACCAAATTGGCAAATATTTATGTCTGAGCAGGACTGGTGTTCAATTCATTTTCAGCTGAAATGGAACTGACGAGGTGGTTTTCATTATTTACTAAAGGAAAATAAATTGGGAATTGATGCAATATCATCGTTGTCGAGAGGGAGAACTCCTTCGAGAGCATGTTTCAAGATTTTATATCCAATTTTTGCAGTAAATGAAGCGACGGACAGACCTTTTAACAGTCTTTCTGACATTCCTCGCAGCCTTCTCGTCCCCCTGTGTCCCCCTGCTCCCTTCCAGTCAATTACGTCCTCTGTGCCGATCTGCATGACAAAACTCTTTAGTTTTGACCCAAAATAAAACTAACTGACCATGCAGCCGTGTCTCATAAAGTCTGAGTCACTTCGAGACATTACTTCATTATTTGCATGCAAGGCTTCTATGGCAGAGAGGGAGAGCGAGAGATGGGGGGGAGGGGTGGTGGTTTGGTTTTTGGAGTGAGCGAGAAATGGAATGAGACTGCAGAGGAGACGGCAAAGAAAGAAGGAGAAAGAAAGATGTGCGTTTGGAAGCGAGGAGAGATGATGTGAGTAACAGCATGACTGAAAACTGATCTCGGCTAACACAAAATTGTTTGCAGCCTTCTGGGTTCAAGCTCCTTCCTGGAGAGCTTTGTGAGATTACGACAAACTGCAACCTTGTGTTCAGCATTATACTGTTAAAATTACAAATTGAATAAAGCAACAAAAGAACAACAAAAACAAAGAAACAAAAACATAAATGCTAGCACGACTAAGAAAGGAACTAAGTTGTGAGTTTCTGCATAATGACTTCTCAGAAATGTTGAGCTGGTATCTAGATTCTTCTGCTCCTTCTGCTTCTTTTACTACTTCTTCATCATCATCATCTCCATGAAAGGCAGATAAACATAATGGTAACTTGGACAGTTCAAAAATAAAGCAATCCCTCCCAATTATTTTAAAGATTGCGTTCGGAATGGCATGCCAAATCACCATCTCATCTATGACAAAGGCTAGTAGCCACCTCAGTTTAATCATACCACTCATAATGTCAAAATCAATGGCATTCAACCCCCCATTTTCATAACTTTTCAAGAGGTCACTTTTTCTGATATAATGACACTTGTTTTTCCTAGTAAAATTGAAATTAGTTTGGTTTATGGATTTAATCATTCTTGATGAGATAACCAATGAGTAAGCAGGATAAATACATCCAGAAAGGCTCTCCATCTTGGTGAGTAGAGTCCTCCCAAACAGAGTAATGTCCCTCTGTAACCAGCTGGTTAATATAGCTTTACATTTTGTCTTCTGAATATTCATCTCTTCTCTTGATTAATGATTTTCACTTAAGTTAATGCCTAAATATTTAAGCTCAGTTTAACAAGGACACCAAATGAAGACCTAGAATGATGCTCATGTGTCGCCAGAAGTTCACATTTGTTTATATTCAGAGTTAAACCTGATGCTTTAGTGACGAGCTCAACTGATTTAAGGGCCAAGGGGATCTGGGAGGCATTTTTTAAGAAGAGCGTGGTGTCATCCGCAAGTTGACTTATCAAGAATCTGTCGCCCAAGGCCTCTAGGCTATCAGTGTTACCATTTTTAATTAGAATGGAAAGTAATTCATTCATTATTCATTATCCAAACCGCTTATCCTGCTACCAGGGTTGCAGGGATGCTGGAGCCTATCCCAGCAGTCATTAGGCGGCAGGCGGGGAGACACCCTGAACAGGCCGCCAGGCCATCACAGGGCCGAGAAAGTAATTCCGCCACAATAATGAATAATAGAGGGGAGCTGCGGTAGCCTTGCCTAATGCCCCTCTTAATACCAAATCTCGGGCAGACACCACCAGGTACGGACACACAACTTTTTATATCCTTGTATAACATGCTTATGACACCAACAAACTTTTCCCCAAAACCAAAATGATACTATATTTTATTTTTAAAATTGAATTATTTTGTTTTTATTTATTTTATCTCTTTTTTTTAATGTACTATTTCTGTTTCCTTGTTTTGTTCTCGTTGTCTTTGACGTGTTTGTATGTACTGTTCTTAGCCTACTCTGTTGTCATAGAGCAGGGATAGGCAACATGGTCCAGAAAGGTCCAGAGTGGGTCCAAGTCTTTGTTCCAACCAAGCAGTTACACACCTGATTCTATTAGTCAACCAATAGTCTTTGCTAAGGGCCTTGATTTGTAGACTCAGGTGTGTAACTCCTTGGTTGTAACAAAGACCTGCACCCACACCGGACCTTTCTGGACCATGTTGCCTATCCCTGTTAGAGTACCATGGCATTGCCAATGTGTTTGTATATTTGAAGACTTTAATAAGGAAAGAATCATCACCTTCATCTTCTTCTTCTTCATTATTAATATTATTATCATCATTATTATTCCGGATTTAAAAAAAACAATGTTTCACGTGATCTGTTTCACCAAGAAACTGCGTCTCATGTTGCAGTTACACTTTATGTCAGAATGTAAGTGGAGCACGGTCTTTTATAAATTACTAAACCACTTTACTCAGTTAATTTCTTGTGCAATCAAATGGCATAACTCTCACCTCAACTTCACCGTGCAACCAGATAGCTTAAATAATGTGGAGCTGGTAAATGATAGTGTTTTCATGTCAGCAGTATCTTTTGTACATTTTGTGCATGCATTTATTTTCTTCAGGCGTGAACTTTTTGTTTTGGAGCCAACCTCATTTTCAACATTTTTGGGTTGGTTGGTTGGACACTGGCTGCAGACTCTGCATCACTGGGGATGGAAAAACACACGAGTAGGAGAGTGCGTGCACACACACACGCACACACACATTCAGTTTTTTGTGTCTTTTTGTCAACATATTCCCGCTCTACTACCTCCAGGTTCTGATATGATATGTGGTGCAAGCGTGTGTGTGTGTGTGTGTGTGTGTGTGTGTGTGTGTGTGTGTGTGTGTGTGTGTGTGTGTGTGTCCACATTAGCGGCGACTTTGCAGCAGTAGTGAAACCTCTACTTCCACACGGCACGCCAAGAAGGCGTCGCTCACCTTCAGCAGCGAGGTAGGGCGCCAGAAAAGGAAAACCGAGCCGTGGACTTCCGCCAACGCCGAACTCAATACTGAAATGACCTCCAAGTGCCTCCGTTGGCAAATACTTGCAGTGCTCGCGCACCTACCCATGCATGTGGGCCCACAGACACGCACACACGCACACACGCTGTAGTTCGCTGGAGTGTAAACACTGTCTAGGATGGAGCATAACTTCCCCACACTTGGAAGTGATGGTGCTTACTTTGGAGATTATATAAAAGGTTTGTTGGCTCTCTCCTAGCATGCCTCCCCCATTTGTATTTGTTCAGCAATGGTAGATTGTGGATCTAGAGACTGGAGATCCTGGAGATTTCTATCTCGAGGTGTTTTATTTTGCAGGAAGGTATGTAAATGGCCCCAGGCTCTTGGTTCGAGGGGACTTGACATCTTATGGGTTACGATCTGTTACCTGACATGGGTGTTTTCTTTCTGATTGGGGCTTCATTATCTCTTCCTTAAGTCAATACGTCTTTTCCTGGTTTACCTCCGCCCACTTCTGCCAACCTCCTTCCTTCTGTCCCTGCTGTTCTCTGCTCTCGCTCTCTCTCTCGCTCCCTCTCTCGCTTTCTCTCTCTCACGCTCTCTCACTCTTGCTCTCTCTCGCTCTCTCTCTCGCTCCCTCTCTCGCTTTCTCTCTCTCACGCTCTCTCACTCTTGCTCTCTCTCGCTTTCTCTCTCTCTCTCTCTCTTGCTCTTGGTCTCTCTCCTACCTCTGCTGTTGTTCCTTGACAGATGAGTGTGGTCAGAGGTCATCTGGTTGTAATTAGGGGGAGAACCAGGCCCGGCGCATGGCCCCACTTCCTGTCTGTGATCTAAAGAAAAACAGCCTGCAGTCAGAGCAAGAAAGTGTGTGTGTGTGTGTGTGTGTGTGTGAGAGAGAGAGAGAAATGATACATGACAAAGTTTGTTGAGAGGAAAAGAGTGGTGACAACGCAGAAGAAATGGGGGATGTAAAGGAAGATAGAGAGTACGAGAACATGAGCGGTACTGCGCAGTGGAGAGTGATACAGAAACCACGATGGTTAAATGAAAATTGCACTTTCTTACAACCTGGGTTGTATTTTCATGGCTTTTGCAGTTGTGCATATCATTTATGATGTCATTTTACTCACCGGCTTCATTTTGGAGATTTTGCACACCGGGAGCACCGTTGGACACAGCTACACAACGGCGTCTTATGGGGAACAAAAGCCTTTCAACAACAATACAAAAACCCCTGTATCTCAGCTGGAGTCTGTACACGATTTCCCATTATGACTTCTCTGGCCAGCTATTTAATCGAAGATTAATACGCCGGTCATTCCTGCAAGTTGAACCAGGGAGCAGCTCGGCAGTGTCACCCACCATTGATACTATTGGACATTTCGAGGTAAATCGTTCGACTTGCACTTTTGCTTTCACTTCCAAACATATGGTTCAGATAATTGGGTAAAATTGGACGCAGTGTATGATGATACAGAAGCTTGAGTGCAATCCCAGATAGCATCCGGATGTGGGCCACTTCAGGCAATGATTCAGCACTGATGGCCTTCTTCTGGCCCTGACAAAATCGATGTGAGCCTGAAGTGGCCCACATGTATAATAGCAAATATGGCCCAAATATGCCAAATCAGATGTGGGCCTTTTGCAGCAAGGATGCGGCGCTCTGGGCAGCATGTGATCTGGATGTGACCCGTAAGTGGCCCGTGTGGTAAATGGTGAATATGGCCCAAATATCACAAAACAAATATGGGCCACCTTTGGCAAGTATGTGGCACATGTGGCATTGCTATGGCTTGGTTCTGGCCCAGATCTGGCAAACAGGAGCAGACCACCCAAGTGCCATCAATCCACGCAGTATGTGGGCCGGATGAAAGTGTCGGGTGTGGGACGGGTCCGGGCCACAGGAATTTTGCTATCTGGGATGCATTCTGGAACATGAAGGCACTTTAGGAAAGCCTAGTGAGGATTTTATTGCTTCAGTCGACTACAAAGAAGGTTGAATCAGTTCATCTGGACACAACGTTTATTGACAGATGCGTTTCATCTCTCATCTAAGTGACCTCTTCAGTCTAAAACGACTGCAGGTATCCCCACCCTTATAAACAATACAGTGGCATAATGAGCGAAACCAACGCTTCGTTTCGTATGCAAATATGGATGTGACCATTAACTAGAGTTACAACAGCCATGTGTACTATTCACAGAGGATTGTGGAATAGTTGCAATCACATCATTGTAAGATCCCAGATAGCAAAATTGCTATGGCCCGGACCCGTCCCACAGCTGATACTTCATCCTGCCCACATACCGCGTGGAATGATGGCACTTGGGCGGTCCACTCCTGTTTGCCAGATCTGGGCCAGAACCAAGGCATAGCAATGCCGCATGTGCCACATATTTGCCAAAGGTGGCCCATATTTGTTTTGTTATATTTGGGCCATATTCACCATTTACCACACGGGCCACTTCAGGGTCACATCCAGTTCACATGTTGCCCAGAGTACCGCGTCTTTGCCGCAAAAGGCCCACATCTGATTTGGCATATTTGGGCCATATTTGCTATTATACATGTGGGCCACTTCAGGCTCACATCGATTTTGTCAGGGCCAGAAGAAGGCCATCAGTGCTGCATCATTGCCTGAAGTGGCCCCGCATCAAGGATGTGGTGGACCAATTTCTGGTGCAGCGTGTTTTGGGGTTTGAAAGCAAATGAGAAGCAGTGTTTGGAAAATACGCGTCTCTACTGTTCCGACACTCCTGCCACATTTGGAGTCAGCGCTCGTTATGCCACTGTATTGTTCATAAGGGTGGGGGTACCTGCAGTCAGTTGAGACTGAAGAGGTCACTCAGATGATGATGAAACGTTTCTCTCAGTAAACACTGTGTACAGATGAACTGATTCAACCTTCTGGGATTTCCTTACCTGGATTATTGAGCATGCATCAAGACATTTAATCGGCCATATTACCCATCATCCATGATTGCACCATGCACAAAACCATCAGCAAAAATGTCCTTTAGGCAACGCTCACAGTTTCATGTTCATTTCATATTCTCATCTCATGTCGTCATTATCATTTCCTGAGTGACTCTCTACGTTGCGTATATAGGGTTGTGTATTGATGAGAATCTGGCGATACGATACGTATCACGGTACAGGGCCTATGAGTCAATATATCGCGATATATTGCGATATTGTGAGAAAGGCGATCTATTGTGATTTCGTAGGCCTGTATCCTTTGTGCTTATGCTACTTCCTGTCTCAGTTTACGTTGTTGGGTTGGAGTGGAAGAGTCCCATGGCTGAAGGCAGATTACAACACTGTTGTCTAGTGGTTGTGGGGTTACACACAACACCAAATGTTTGTCATGAACCTTTACACGTAAACAATTAAAAGTTGATATAGTTTTGAGAATCGATACAGTATCACAAAAGATAATATCATGATACTCGTGTGTATCGATGTTTTCTCACTATTCACGGGTATTTAATGCCGCAGGGCTAAGTGGAAATGAATATAAGACGTTTCTCTGTTCATTTCAAGACTATTAAATGGACAAGCATGCGCTAGCTGTCGGGGTGTCTTCAACGGTCTTGGGCTGAAAGCTTTTGACTGACTGTGAATGTATATGGCTTAACGCTTTGGCCGCTTTTATATTATATGTTAGGCGACGTGGGGAGCGTGGATGAGTTTTTAGGCTCTGAACACACTTCCTTCCCCCAAGAGTTCACCTTCCTCACATCTTTCAATTTTCCCCGACTTCCTGCCGTGTTCTCTTGTGCTTTAGTTTCTGTTTCCAATGTGATTTTCTGCCTGGTTATCATTTTATTTCTGTTTTGAGGTCAAATAGCTTGTTTTCCTGGCCTTGTCTGGCCATGTGCAGACAACAGGCGTGTAGCACAAACTTCTGGGCCCTATACATAAGCAGTCTCTGTGGGCCCCTTTCCTCTTTGGTCTCTCACGCATCACTATTTTTGAGTTCTTGCATACTGTATATTATTTACCATCACAGTACATTAATCTATTTTAACCTAACTTAACTATCTTGCAGTGATTGAAAAAATGCATAGTATCGCTTCAAACTTTGATGCATCTTAGGGTGCTGATGCTGACACCCATGATGTTTATTCCACAGTACATGCCCACTGACGGGACTTCTTGTTTGCAAAGTCATTGATTAAATCTTTAAAGTCCAATTGTTTTGCTAATCGGCTAATCAGAGAGGGGTGAGAGGGGCCTCAGAGAGCCTCCACTCTTTCCTTTAAGTCCCTCAACCGATGTGTTGAGCCAATTTTAACTGGAGTTATCATACTAATTAGATAGAAATACAAAATTACAAACCAAAACACCCTTTTAATTCCAGGCTTCCCAAGGGCTCCCCTCCCTTCTGGGCCCTGGTAGCCCCCCCCCACTATGACGCCACTGGCAGACAACCAAAACTTGACTCGACTCAAACTGAAACTATGTGCTGAACTTCATCAAAATAAGCTAGGTAGATTTAAAATTGAAGTAAAACTACATTGAAATACAACATGCACAAAACTAAACTGAGTATGTCAACCCGCTCCAGCCGTGACGAGAGATAAAGGGAACGTGCAGATGCAGCAGGTGGAGCAGAGGGACGATCTTCACTGGAACTGTTTTGGCCGACAAGCCAGGAAACAATTCAGATGTCCCTCTCTCGTCCCCCAGTGGAGTCATTCAGATGTCCAGTCAAGGCTTTAGTTATTTACAGTACCACAGTCGGCTTTTCCTCCTCCGGGCCTCCCGCAGGACGGCATAATAACTAATAGGAGAGGTGAGGCCAAGCAGATGGTGTTGGCACACAGTTGACCCAACCGCTGTTTCTGACAGATTTAGATGGGTTTATGTTTGTTTCAGAGAGACGGCCAAAACAGGGAGGAAGCCTAAAAATACTATTAGCCCTACAGGACCAAATGGATTATTCACTTGCCAGATCTTATGAACGCGGCTGTAATTTGTCAAAATTTGATTGGTTAATACAGGGATAAAGTATGCATGCGCTCATCTCCGGGTTCGAGCCTGATCCGCTTGATGGGATATCCGGGATTTGGTTTGAACTTACTATGTTTTCTTGTAAACCAACTGAGCTCAGTTTGGAGTGAAAACATTTTTTAATTTTGCAATCACGTGTGCATTTGTAGCTCCTTGATACAGAATGAAGAAAAACTTGGTTACAGAGTGGCATAAAGTCCACATTCATGGGTAGAAAACAACAAAAACAAAACAATCCAGCAAAATAGCATGAGTTGTAGCACAACATGAAGCTATACAAATCACTATACAACTATATACATAAATCCAACTGCTCTGCAGTTTAAGTCTCCACGGGTATAATCTCGCATAATAATGTCGTCTTTCATTAATGTTAGAGCACCTTTCACTTTGATATGTTTGGGATGTGTTCACGCTGGGGTGCATTACGTGAAGGCACACAGCTCGGCTGCTCGTGTGTCAGTCAGCAGTGTGTCCAAATTGCACTTGGAAATGCACCTTGTATAAGTCTCTAGAACACAAATTATAAATACATTGTGTTGCTTTATGATTCCTGAAATGACTTGTGGCTTTTACAAAACGTCTCTGCAGGAAAAAGAGGAGGAGGAAGAGGTAGCTCATCCTTAAACTAACCCGAAAAAAAAAGAAAAAGAAAAAAATGAACCTAGCTTGATAATACTAATTTGCACATTGCACCACTGATAAATTACTGTAACTCAAACGAAGCATTTTTTTTAAAAATTTGTTCTGTTGTCTAACTGGGTGTGTTACAGTACTTTTGTCCCCCTCTTTTACTACCAGTCATGCATGGCTGGTGCAAACAATTTTTTGGGGGGGGGGGGTGGCACAATTTACCTTGGCACAGTACACCTGACAGCTGCTTTAATGTCCACACAGTCACAGAGTTATCAAGAAAGACAATGTGGCCTATATGATAAAATCCACCCCCCCACCCCCCCGAAATTGTTAACACCAGCCGCCACTGGTAAATCAGAGTTTGATATGTTGACACTGAGTAGTCCTCATTGAACAAGGGCACAGTCTCCTCCCCTCTCACAACTAAACGTCCATCGTCCTCCAAGTCCTCTCCGCTTCCACGGTGCAGTCAGCCTGCACGGCAGCCATGACCAAGCAGTCCAACCCAATGATCCTCCTCTTCCTTCTCTCCTCGTTTTGAACAATCGGTCATGCTCCCTCTTTAACCTGAGCGACGCACATGCCCTTTATATGGTCCACTTGGTCTGCAACCAGGCAAGAAAAAGGGAGACGACGACTCACACCTGCGTGCACACGATGGACTCTGATTTACCAGTTTCCAACTCAATTTCACTTATTTGAAGTAACAACTGAATAGAAAACTAAAAAAATAATAAAAAAAATACAAGAAATGCTTGTCCTGGAGATTTTTTCCCCCAGGACGTTATATGTTGATGCCAAAACCTGGGATTTATCCAACAAAAAAAAAGCACAAGTTTCAGATATTCGACACAATTTCCGAACAAATATCCAAATATTCATTCTGCATTAATTAGACAATAAACAACAAACCAAGGCCTCAGACAGGTAATTAATAATTAATGCACCACAGCAGTCATTTGTTCCCTTTACACTTGCGTGTGGATGACAGTACAGATGAACTGATAGTTGACAGGACAGGTACACAGCCCTTGTTGTTTCTGAGCGAGGAAATCACAAGCAAAGTGACACACACACTTGGCACTTTATATTTGCATGGATAGCTTCACCTTTGTTTATATATTTTGACAGTAATGCTAAATTAATCAATGTCATCAATGCTGGTGAGCTAGCTACATATGCTAGCAGGTTAGTAAAAAAAAAAAACTAGACCAGGTGTCGTACCCAAATTTCTCTCCCCACCAGATCCCCTGTTGCACGAAGGCGCATTTAAAAACTCTGCAGTAGTCGTTTTCTTAATTTCAGTATGCTGCTTTTCTCGTTTTCCATAAAATGAAAACTGTTTTCAGAAGGACTCATTTGGTTGTCGTCTAAGGCTACGCCGCAGGATTATTGTACGTAAAATCTCCTGACATGGCTGTGAAGAAACAAAACAAAAAAGCACCAAGAAGCATCATCTAAATACTGAACATATTTGGAATACTAACCTGCCGAGTGGGTATCTGAAAAGTCGGGCATTTCCGCCAGCCCTATCGGGTTGTGAATTGAATTTTGAAAGTTGCTGGGAAACACATGAAAAATATGGCAGAAAACCTTCGGAGGAGCCATAGTCCTTTCACCACCGCCCCTCCCCAACCACCACCAACCAGTCAGTGCAGACTGGGCGCCACCAGGTATCCGTTGAAGGTGATGTAGACGTCCACGTCGTCGCTGTACACGGCATTCTCCCTCTCCCTCTTGTAGAGTCGGACCCACACCTCGTCGTTGAGAGCCAGGTCCAGCATGACACTCTGGCTCTGCATGATGGACCTCTCGCTGGGCTGTGCGTACAGGATCACCTGCTCCTTGTCGTTGTGCATCAGATGGAGGTAGGTTTCCTTGAAGTTCCAAGTGTGGATGTTGACGTTGAAGAAGTAGACGCCTGGCACGTAGCAGTAGAACTTGCCCTTGAACATGTTGAAGTGCTCGTAGAGGTTGACAAAGACCGTGTCGAACACCAGTGCCTGGTAGTAGTCCACGCTGTGCAGGGACTTGCGGCGTCCCACCGAGAAGGAGGAGTGGGGAATCTTGCAGGCGTCCCCTGGGGCTCCTGTCTCGCCCTTGCTTCCCTTTGGCCCCATGGGTCCTCGGTTGCCAGAGGACCCCTCGATACCAGGCTTGCCAGGTGTCCCTTTGTCCCCTCGGTCTCCTTTATCACCTGGACAGATGGGAAGAAACAGATGGGCAGAACTTTGTTACCTTTAGTTTTTTTCTTTTCTCTTTTTTATATATTTTTTGTACTTTTTTGGGGGGAGGGTTCCCCCTTTTTCTCCCAGATTGTACTTGGCCAATTACCCAGCTCTTCCGAGCCCTCCCAGTCGCGGTAGGGCTGCACACTACCACATGCCTTCTCCGATACATGTGGAGTTGCCAGCCACTTCTTTTCACCTGACAGTGAGGCGTTTCACCAGGGGGACGTAGCGCGTGGGAGGACTGTGTTATTCCCCCAGTCCCCCCGCCCCCAAACAGGCACCCCGACTGACCAGAGGAGGTGCTAGTGCAGCGACCAGGACACATACCCACTTCTGGCTTCTCACCTGCAGACACGGCCAGTTGTGTCTGTAGGGACGCCTGACCAGATCGCGTTATTCCCCCCAGTCCCCCCGCCCCCAAACAGGCACCCCGACCGACCAGAGGAGGTGCTAGTGTGGCGACCAGGGCACATACCCACTTCCGGCCTCCCACCCGCAGACACGGCCAATTGTGTCTGTAGGGATGCCCAACTAAGCCGGAGGTAACACGGGGATTCAAACTGGCGATCCCCATGTTGGTAGGCAACGGAATAGACCACCAAGCCACCCGGACACCCCTAGATTTTTTTTACGACAATATTAGCAAACAGGAAGACTTTGAATGTACACTTAGAAGAAATATAGATGCTCAGGTGGCGCACATAGTCGGCCCGGTATCGAGAGATTTCGTGTCATAGTCACGAAATGTAATCTATGAAGTCGTGCTGGGGGACACGATGTCATGGAAATTTTCTTGTCCGGCACCACGACGTTGTGTCCAATGCCTTCCTATGGGCCAAGTTTTTCTTGTGCGAGTCACGTTGTCAAGATGTTGGCTCTCGCTGGTCCGGCCTCCCGGGAGAATGCTGGTCACTTATATATATTTTCAAACACAAAAGCTACCCTAACGCTAACCGCCGTAGTTTTTGTGTTTTCAAATATATCTAAGTGACCCGCATTCTCCCAGGAGGCCAGACCAGCCCGAGCCAGCATCTTGACAACGTGACTCGCGCAAGAAAAACTCGGTCAATTCTCCAAATGTGTATGGTTAGTAAATTAAATAAATACCTGAGCTATCAAGAGCCAAATTCCATTTCCCCCCCTTTCCGTCAAACATAGACGAAACTGCCACAGGAATGCATTGGATACAACTTCATGGTGCTGGACAAGAAAATGTCAGTGACGTGGCGTCCCCCAGCACGATTTCCTAGATTAAATTCCATGACTATGACACGAAATTTCATGATACCCGGAGGACATAGTACACGTATACACAGACAAACGTGAACATATGAACGCATGCATGTATGTGCACACAAGCACACCACCTTACTGTTTTCGCCTGCATTTATGTCCTGTTTTTCATTTACACATCACCTCGTGACTTAAGAGCCAACCTACTTAGCAGCATTTTATAAATAGATATGACTGGACATGTCCTGATTTCACTTCACACTTCTGTGCTCCAGGTGTGCTGAATGTGTTTACGGGCATACATTAACTGCATAATACTAGAATGTAAAGCAGGGTGTTGGTGCCAAAAAAAAGCAAGCGTACTTTCCAAACCTTCCCTGGAGGATAAATAAAGGCAGGTAATTAAAAAAAGAAAAGAAAGAAGGAGAAAGAAACCACATGCATAGACAAGTACTGCTATATCTAAGACTGTGAACCCCCCATATGACATTAAGCCAGCCGTGAGTAGATCCAGGTTTGAAAATCCGGTTGTGGCAGGGCTGGATGTGGTTTCATCTTAACCAATCCTCTTTCACAGGTCCTCGTCTGGCTCAGGTGTTTAAATGAGCGGCTGTTGCGGATGGTAATCCTACTCCTGCTGTGGGCCCGCAGTGTCAAAATTAAACACCCTTGCCCTGAGTAATCCACACAACCAAAAGCCAAATGGGGAACTCCCAGTCCCCCACCCCCGGGCTCACCACGACCAGTAGCATCAGAGCCATGGTGAGAGGTTGCATTTCACATGGACCCGGGGTTAAAGCAAATGATCTGAAGTAGATCCTTCCCCAGCAGATTCAATTGGATGTTTATCTGTCTGCCCAGGTAGCACAATTGCTGTGGCCCGGACCCGTCCCACACCGGCACTTTCATCCTGCCCACAAACCGCGTAGAATGATGGCACTTGGGTGGTCCGCTCCTGTTTGCCAGATCTGGGCCAGAACCAAGCCATAGCAATGCCGCATGTGCCACATATTTGCCAAAGGTGGCCCATATTTGTGTTGTGATATTTGGGCCATATTCACCATTTACCACACGGGCCACTTCAGGGTCACATCCAGATCACATGTTGCCCAGAGCACCGCGTCTTTGCTGCAAAAGGCCCACATTTGATTTGGCATATTTGGGCCATATTTGCAATTATACATGTGGGCCACTTCACAGGCTCACATCCATTTTGTCAGGGCCAGAAGAAGGCCACCAGTGCCGCATCATTGCCTGAAGTGGCCCACATCCGGATGCTGTCTGGGTGTGGCCAGTGACCACACTGAGCCTCCAGTTACCCTAAACAATGGGGTGGCATGGTTGTCTAGTGGTTAGCGCTGTCGTCTCACAGCAAGAATGTCCTGGTTTCTAACCCTGGGGTTGTCCAACCTTGGGGGTTATCTCAGGTTGTCCTCTGTGTAGAGTTTGCATGTTGTCCCGGTGTCTGTGGTGGGTTTTCTTCGGGTGCTCCGGTTTCCCCCACCATCAAAAAGACATGCATGTTAGGGTTAATACTCCTGTCTGTGCCCTTGACTGGGGCGTGGCAAGACGAACTGGAGTTGGTCCCCGGGCGCTGTATGGCGGCTGCCCACCGCTCCTAGCTACACAGCTAGGATGGGTTAAATGCAGAGAAGACTTGTTCCCCAAAGGGATTAATAAAGTATATCAAAATGTTGAAATAAATAAATAAATAAATAATCAACAGCTCAGTAAGATTCCCTGCACCCAACAGCCGTATACAGACTTGTTATACAACTATCTTAGGACGGCTACAGGTCCGCTCTCGCCCTGGTCGGATTTTTCAGGTCCTTTCTTGTCCCTGATACCATGTAAAATAATCCAAGAGGAGGTCAAACCGAACCTCTTTGTGGCTGTTAGCTTGGGTTTGGTTTTAGTGAGGCGATGGGGAAGATGGAACTCTGTTTCTGTGCTCTGCTGCTGCATTAATGCTGCAAATAATCACTTTTTGCGTGCCGTACAGAGGAAAACCCTTACAGTGATCACATTCGTCACATCGCTATATACAAAGAGAAGGGGCTTTGGGGGGGGGGGGATTAGACGACCTGACATCTGATAACTTTGTAATTTATGATATTGGGCCATACAAATAAAATTGGCTTGACTTGATAACTGACATGTGTACACTTATCAAATGAATGTGATGTAACGAAGCAGGACGTACAGCACATAAAGTAAAAGTAGCTTCGCCCAGAGAACGAGGACGTGATTGTAGAACAGATCAGAAACCCCGTAATCTAAGAAAGCCTGTAGTTTTTCTTGCCTCCAAACGATTGGGAACAACTGCAGGCGTTTTTATATGCTCTCTCTGTTGCGGAGAGACAGATAAGTTTGAAAATTGGTGTACTGTCTCTTTAACTGGCTGAAAGACATTTGCCCTCTCTCGGCTGTGGGTTACAGCAGACCACAGGTAACAGTAACATCACTTGGCATTGCCTAAAGTATATATTCAATAACAGTAAGCCAAGGCCTAAAAAATGAAAGTAAAATGGAAGTTATCGTGCTTTCAGAGGTGGATTTTCAGATTTTCAAAGCGGTGGTGCCATTCAGCATCGTGGGCGTGAGCGAAAAAATGAGTAAGTTTTCCTGAATTGTCTTCGTTTTAAGGCGCTGTTTTAAATTCCTCATGTATAAAATACCCAAATGATCGCTTTAAACAGACTCTATACAGTATAGACTTTAAACAGTATAGAATATAGTATAGTATAACAGGACGATTCTGTCGAGCGACTTTTGAGCAGTAGTTTCACAGCAAAACCAAACCTGCTGTGTGTATTGTAGCAACCCTGTACTGGTGCGAGTGCTGATTGGCGGAGTCCATCTATCGTCCCCCTGCTCTCTGCCACTCACGGGACTGCATGTTTTGACAGTCAGTATGCGTGCCTGTGGTTGGTGGACCGGGGGGGGGGGTGCTGGCTGGCCCGCTGGTTACTGATTGGTTTTGTTGTTTTTCGTTTGGGGGAGAGATGAGGACCAGTGAATTGTTGAGATAACGGCGGTCTGCACGGTGTGTTTCTGCAAAGTTTGGCAGCTGAAAACCAAGATGAGCTGCAAAACTGGACATATCTGCTTGGAGCAATAGTTCATAAAGCATGCTAGGGTCAAATGCCAGACTTGGACAGTCACGCTGTTTGTGTAAACATAATGTAAATCTGTTCCAGAATCTGAACACAGTGACACTCGACCTTTCTTTAGCCTCTGTAGGTTGTTCTAGGATGTAGAGCGGTGGAGGATAAACAGACATCTACTCAGTTCATCCTCCTTTCATAGCTGCAGTAGGGTCTGTCCAGTGTTCTACCTTTTAAGCCACATTTCCAACCACCCAGTGGACCGTCTGCATGTTTTATAGCACAAGAATAATATGGTATAATAAAGCATAAAATAGTATAACATTTTTTGGAGGGTTTTAAAAATAAATATGCATCTGAGTATTATTGCTTGTAGGGGCAGTGTTTAACACCAAAAACACCAATGTTATCATCTCCACCAGGCGGTAGCCTGGACCGGATGTCAGGAATCAGGAACAATTTATTGTCATTTCTTTCATGTACTTGCGCACACAAAAGGAACGAAATTCTGTTTCCCGCAGCCCACAGCAGTGCGACACGAAAGGCAAAAACACATCCAAAATTTCCCAAAAACGACGCCACCGAAACATACAAAAACAGAGAGAACAAAACAAAAACACACACACACACACACACACACAAACAGTTAACAACACAGTCCACTCAGTGCAACACACTCCAGAAATTCCACTGTCCAGACAACGAACGCCGGCCAGGCTGGCTGTCGGAACTGCCGGTCTGTATAGGCTAGCAGTTAGCTTAGCCTGCCCCGCTTCCGCGTCCTGTCAGACCACCCTTGGTGTTTCCTCCTCGGGCGCAGCTCCCGGATGCAGTACACCAGGCTCCCCCAGCCAATCCAACGCCAGCTCTCCCAGCCAGACCGCCCTCGATGTTATCGAAACCGCTGGTCTGCATGGGCTAGCCGTTAGCTTAGCCTGCCCCGCTTCCGCGTCCTGTCAGACCACCCTCGGTGTTTCCTCCTCGGGCGCAGCTCCCGGATGCAGTACACCAGGCTCCCCCAGCCAATCCAACGCCAGCTCTCCCAGCCAGACCGCCCTCGATGTTATCGAAACCGCTGGTCTGCATGGGCTAGCCGTTAGCTTAGCCTGCCCCGCTTCCGCATCCTGTCAGACCGTCCTTGGTGTTTCCTCTTCGGGCGCAGCTCCGGTCAGGGCCGTGGTCCCTGGGCCCACAGGGTGCAGCAGACCAAGCTCTCCCAGCCATCAAACGAAGACAAAACAAACTTAGACGTGGACAAACATACTGCACGGGCGGTGCTGGGTGAGGCCGCCGCAAACGTAAGTTGGTGCCGCCATCTTTCCACACCGGCACTGGGTGAGGATGCTGCAAACGTGAATGTGCGCCGCCATCTTACGTTTGCATTTGGTCGCATGTGTTTGTATGTGTCTGCAGCTCATCTCACTATTGGGCCCATCAGCCTAATCATTTCTGTGCACATTCATGAGTGAATCATCAAGAACCTTCACTGCAACCATGAGAGGTTCTTATTCCTAGCCCCCATGAGTCCTTGCGTGAATTATGGGCGCGACTTCCGGCGCGTCCTGTCACTGAACCGGAACCGGCGTTTTCCATGGTAACGGTAACGAGCGATTTGTACGGCGTCTCATTCACTCACGAAGATCTAGCCAGCCAAGTGAGCTAATGATGTGAGAACACAATGTCACGGAGCTCAAAAAGGGTGAAATAAGAAAACCTTTGCCGTCCGTAATAGAGAGTTGGGGAGGTGACGTGAAGAAGTGGCCTCGTATCCCGTACGGTAGCATTTTTAGGTATTTTGTTGAGTCCGTTGCCTGTGATGGAAAGCTCGGGGGAGTGGAAAGTGTAGATGGGGAGTGAATGGGAGCGAATGGGAGCGAATGGAATGGGAGGCGTTGGAAAGTGTACCATCGCCGACAGGAACAGTCAGATTTAGTTGTGGCCTTATGATCGAAGCACTCTCGTGTAAGCCCCTCACTCGTGGCGGTACACAACCACGATGCTGAGTTTGGCTGGATAAGAGACGGTAACGGCGTGAAATTCAAAAGAGGGCGGAGAAAACTGTGGGATGGAAACAAGAGAGTCTTTCCATTTCAGGGAGCTCAGCAGGCCAGTACCACCACCACCTCACCTCCCAGCTCTGGGATCAGCAGGCCAGTACCACCACCACCTCACCTCCCAGCTCTGGGATCAGCAGGCCAGTACCACCACCACCTCACCTCCCAGCTCTGGGATCAGCAGGCCAGTACCACCACCACCTCACCTCCCAGCTCTGGGATCAGCAGGCCAGTACCACCACCACCTCACCTCCCAGCTCTGGGAGTGTGAGAAAGAGAGTAGACATAAGACAGCGCTGCGGGTGTGGTAGTGTTTTCTGGCGTGATCCCGGTCTGGGTTAGAGCAAGAAAGCTGAGGGAGAGCGAGGACGGGTAGCCTGAGATAAACTCAAGCTTTCGGCGCCGCTTGAAACCTACGATTGTTTTGTAAGAGCAGGACTGGTTTTAGCGGGTCCGCACCCCGCTCTCTTGTGTTGCCGCTGGCTGTGGGTTCTCGGTTAAAATTCGTTCGCTGTAGCTTTGTGGAAACCATAAAACTACACACTCACGACGACACGTGTACTTTTACAAACGCACACATACACACAGAAAAAACAGTGCCTCTTGTTTTCTAGTGAGAGCCATTCCAGCTATACTAGACTGTATACACATTTACAAATGCAGGCCCTTCATCTCCATGTGAACACACATAGCTTAGCGCGTGTGTGTGGTGCAGATGTTATTGCACGTGTGCACATATTTCTATAATTGTGTGTGTGTGCATATGTGTGTCTTAATCTATGTGTGTGTGTTTCTGAGAGTGTGTGTGTGTATGTGTACATATATTTGTGTGTATTTGCTGCCACATAAGCAGGTTGGGTGCCAGGTAAAAGAGCCTTCCGGGGTCTTCCTCACTGCACAGCTATACCACGGGTACGCGAGAGCGTAGCTTTTACGCCCTTTTCACCCAGCCGATCTCCTAAACTTACCCACTTACATAAGATATCTGGGAATTAATGAGCTCCGTGCATGTGAGTGCATCCACGTGTGTGACGGTGTGTGCATGGGACTAGGAAAAACCTGACGAGGGCATGTTGTGTTTATATATATGTATATATGTGTGTGTGTGTGTGTGCATGCATGTGCACCCACAGGGAATGTGTACAAAAAAATGCATGATTCCCGATGTGTGTTTGCAGCATATCTGCACCAGTGCGTATGAGGGTGTGCATGAGTGTCAGTACACGTGAAAATGTGCATGCATCTATGTCCTCATCCGAACCCAGAACACCCCGGTGCGCACGACTTGGAGAAAAAAACCTGTGTATGTGCCTGGACTAAAGATCCATCCATCCATTATCCAAACCGCTTATCCTGCTCCCAGGATGGCGGGGATGCTGGAGCCTATCCCAGCAGTCACTGGGCAGCAGGCGGGGAGACACCCTGGACAGGCTGCCAGGCCATCACAGGGCCCTCACACACATTCATAGGGGCAATTTAGTACAGCCGGTTCACCTGACCTACATGCCTTTGGACTGTGGGAGGAAACCGGAGCACCTGGAGGAAACCCATGCAGACAATTGTACCCCGACCAATTACCCCACTCTTCCGGGCCGTCCCGGTTGCTGCTCCACCCCCTCTGCTGATCCGGGGAGGGCTGCAGACTACCACATGCCTCCTCCGATACATGTGGAGTCGCCAGCCGCTTCTTTTCACCTGACAGTGAGGAGTTTCACCAGGGGGACGTAGCGCATGGGAGGATCACGCTATTCCCCCCAGTCCCCCCCCCCCAACAGGGCCCCCAACCGACCAGAGGAGGCGCTAGTGGAGCGACCAGGGCACATACCCACACCCGGCTTCCCATCCGCTGACACGCCCAATTTGTGTCCGTAGGGACGCCCAAACAAGCCGGAGGCAACATGGGGATTCGAACCGGCGATCCCCTTGTTTTGTTTTTTTAACCTTCTTAGTTTTGGGGTCGACTGAAGGTCAGAACAGACTTGGAAAGTCAAGTTATCATACAGGCCAGCGGATAAAACGAGCAGCTAGTGACACGTGGTTTGAACAGCTCTGGTGGTGTTGGCTGCAGACGCTCCCAAATATTAAACACATGTGCTCCCACAAAACCCTCCCAAGCTTTGATTGTGTGTTTTCCTCGAAAAAAGAAAATCCCTTTAATTCTTGTTTGGCTTTTTCTCCTGTCACTTTTCATCTTCTCTCTCTCTCTCTCTCTCTCCCCCTCTCCCCAACTGTTTACCCTCTTCTCTTACCGTCTAAAATAAACCCACACAAATGTGTGTATATGCAAATTCACACCCACATATGCACACACTTGCAGATATGTTCACACACACAAAAAACATTCATGCATTTATAAATACACACAGTTTTGTATATACTATTTGCCTTTGATAAGATATATATGGACACGTGTTAAGATGAGTGCCGATGCACACACACACACATGCAATGCAAGTTCATACAAAGATGCACAAATGCCTGAAAACGCCATCTCACACAGATACACCCACAGTCAAACCAACATACACTTAAGAGACTGTCCTCCACCAAAAAACCACCCCATTGGTCATTTGTACACGCAGCTCATTATGACCTATAGTTACGTTTTAAGCTGCTTCCTCGCGGTCCTCCGTAATTATAATAGGTAACTTTCCCTAGGGTATAGGGGGTTTCGGGTAGAGGTAGTACCTTTCGCAGCCTGGTAGCTGATCCTGCTCTGCAGGATAACAGGCACACTGGTCCTCGTCCATCTCCTAACTCTCGTGTCTGGCTCCTAGTGCCATACCCCGGGCAACGGCTTCAGCTGGCCGGTTAAACAACGTGGTGGTGGTGGGGGGGGGAATCAACACTGCATCACTAGGCGGTAGGCTTCTCTCAGAAGTCACCGGCTAGGGCGGAAGAACTCTTCAGGGTCAACAGCCAAGAGTTCGGGACCAAGGCGTGCCTCGGGATGAGGAGTTCGGCTGTGGTCAACAGTTTGGAGAGGGTTGTGCCTCGCCAAACTCTTTTTGCCCAAGACACACTAATGATGAAAACAATCCAACAACCTCTCGAGAGGCTACAGGATAGGTGAGGTGAGCGTTGGTGTACTTTCCCTGTAACAATAAGCGATCTCCTTCCATAAGCTATCGTGAGAAGGACTGTTAATACAAGCAAAGTTTAATGTCACATAGCGGTTATAATGTCCACGCTAGCTGACTTTCTAACATTTGGCTAGCGTTAAGTTAGCCCTTATAACGTTATTCATAGGTAAACATACTGCCAACAGCAATGTTACTTAGTATACTAGACGGTGAAACAACACAAAAACGCACTGACTACATATTCTATTGTTCTCAAGTTGTTTTAAAAACCCACAATGCACAGAGGCGAAAAGTGGCATATCTGCCGCCGGTGTGCCAATATTTTTTTCCTAGAATGAACCCGGAAAGTTCCCGCCCTCAGGCGCTAGGATTGGCCAGATCTGCCTGTCAGTCAACTTTCCGGATTCATCATAGGAAAAAAATATTTGCTTACCGTACACACACAGTTGGCACAATTAGCTTGGTTGCAAACGTAGCTAATGGCTAACAGTTAGCTAGCAAATGTGGCTAGGTTTAGGGTTACGGTTGTTGCGCGTTCGCATCGGCCTAGCGCCTGAGGGCAGGAACTTTCCGGATTCATCCTAGGAAAAAAATATTGGCTGCCGGTATGGGCGCTAATTTAGGAAACGCTCCTGTGGGTCGTATGCAGGGGTGGGCAATTTCATCCAGAAAGGGCCAGTGTGGGTGAATGTTTTTGTTCCAACCAAGCAGTTACACACCTGATCCCACTAATCAACCAGTAGGGTCTTTGCTGAGGAACTTGATTAGGAGACCCAGGTGTGTAATTGCTTGATTGGAACAAAAACCTTCACCCACACTGGCCCTTTCTGGATAAGAGTGCCTACCCCTGTATTACAGGACAAACGACCTATGTGGTCATATGGGTTGGAGGACTTGTCGCTATGCAAGTAACTCACATACAAGCATGCACTAAAGTTTCTGGATCTGAGGACCAAACCGAGTGATGGACCTTCTGGCTCGCTAACAAATGTAATTCATGCAGGTTTATAGAGGCTTGGTTGTGACTGGACCCATTGTGAGTCAAATAGATAAACATCCACTGACGTAGCGGTTAAGCTCTTCCATGCATACAACGGATGAGTAACTATTTTGGCACATATCTCTAAAAGTCTCTTCTAAAACGCGTCAATGCTGCAATCTCCTCCACAACACATGGCATAGATGCTAACGGTTTTATTAATTCAAGGTTCTTTCTAACAATAAATAAAGCATCTTATTCGGTTTTCTGCAGGGTGATGCTAATCATTTCTCATTTTGTCAGACACTAGCCTCGCAACACACTGCCCCTCTGGGAAAGCAGATGACCTGGCGATCTCAAGTGGGAGCTTGAAGTGAAGAGACAACCATATAAATATTCCAGCTGGTATATTCATTTGACAGCCGTTTAAACAACATGTGGCTTTTCTTCAGAAAATGAGGACGTTCAGTAAGGAAACTCTTTCTGGCTGTTGACCCACATATCAAGCGTCCATCCTTTATCCAAGCTGCTTCTCCGAATTCGGGTTGTGGGATGCTGGAGCCTGTCCCAGCAGTCATTGGGCAGCAGGCGGGTAGACACCCTGGACAGGCTGCCAGGCCATCACAGGGCCTCAATCACAATCGCCCCTGTTAAAGACAGACTAGTCAATTGGAATAAAACCGGTTTGTGTTGCTGTTGTAATTGTAACGATCACGGATGAATAAACTCGCTAGCCCTTGGCTGTAGGGTCGGACCCTTTAGTTGACTGGTTAGCGCAGTCGCCCGTGGTGTGGGTGACCTGGGTTCACGTCCCAGCTGTGGCGGATTCCTGGTTGCCCCCCGAATTCATCACATTGGTGTCAGAAGTGGGATGATGAGACCATGAGGCCATCGGAAGTGCCTGCGCCCAGAGGCGTGAGGGAGCATGTGTGCTGAAGCGCGGGGACGCGCTTCCCGAAGGAGGGGGAGTAGTGTAACAATCCCTGATGAATTGAATCGCTAGCCCAAGGCTAACGGATCGGACCCTTTAGTAGACTAGTTAACGTAGTCGCCCTCGGTGCAGGAGACCCGGGTTTGCGTCCTGGCTGCGGCAGTTCCCGGCCGAATTCACTACATAATGATGGCTGCTGATCCTCTTCTATACACTTGCCACCTATAGATCCATTGTTATGTAGTGTATAGGCAATTTTTGCTCTGTGTTCTGGATAGATACTCACTTAATGCAGAATGTCACTACAAGCACATCCATTCATCACCAAAGCTATAAGTCATGTCACCACTCTAGTACACTAAGGAAGGATGGCTTAACAATGTCGGCGATCAGTACAATCACTTCACATCCAGTGATGCCACATCTGGCATTCAGTTGATATCCTACAATGCCATTACTATATCCTGCACTGATCGGGTGAGACGCATGTGCCAACGTCACATGAATTATGTAGACAGGCTCCATTGCACGGCGTCATTTGCTGTAGTCATTGTAGTTTTTCTGTGGGACTTCCTCATCCTGTTTTTAGCGCTGACACTAATGAACACAAACACGCGACATCTTGCCAACAGCAGCACGGTGGCGCAGTGGTTAGCGCGGTTGCCGCACAGCGAGAAGGTCCTGGGTTCGAGCCCCGGGGTAGTCCAACCTGGGGGTTGTCCTCTGTGTGGAGTTTGCATGTTCTCCCTGTGTTTGTGTGGGTTTCCTCTGGGTGCTCCGGTTTCCTCCCACAGTCCAAAGACATGTAGGTCAGGTGACTCGGCTGTACTAAATTTGAATATGTATGTGTGTGTGTGTGTGGGCCCTGTGATGGTCTGGCGGCCTGCCCAGGGTGTCTCCCTGCCTGCCGCCCAGTGACTGCTAAGATAGGCTCCAGCATCCCTGCGACCCTGAGAGCAGGATTAGCAGTTTGGATAATGGATTGGATGGGTTGGGTCTTGCCAACACGGCGTGGCATGCAGTAGTCAAAGCATGATAATGGCCTCAGCATGATAATGGCCTCAGCATGATAATGGAGAAAAAGGTACAAATGACCAGATCAGCCACTTTGATCAGAGGCCCCGTGTAACTGGCAGAAATAAAACTTCTCACTAACTGAAATGAGTGTTTTTTCAATCGGAGTCCCAGTACCTTTGAGGATTGTCATGTTGATGACGGTGTGGACCTCGGGCGTCTTGTAGTGGACGCTGGCTGCCGGGGGCTCCATGTGGTCGCAGCACCGCCTGCACAGTCTGGAAGGGGGTCTGGAGGAAGAAGGGACAGAGCAGGCCAAGGGGAAGAGCAAAACTAGACTAAGACATGCCCCCAACATGGCTAACCGCACCTGGAGGGGAGGGAGGAAAGTTTGGGGGGTGGGGGGGGGAGATAAAGCAACAAGGAAAGAGAGAAAGATAGGGAGAGAGGCATAAGCAGTGGGTGGTGGGTGGTATAGTTTTTAATGTAAAATTACATCATCCCCCCCGTCTCACATATTAGTGCCATCACAGCCGCCAACACACTCATTTACATTACAGATATTTGGATGGTGCTTTCTCTCACAAGAGCTACTTGGCACAAGGGCAACAGCAAAATGCTAAGTCTTACATTTAGCTTGCCAAAATTACAAACAGCCAAAAGGTGATGGAGAAGAGTCGTGGCTGCGCATACATAAACAACCCTGGACCTCAGCAGATATGAAAACATCATGGCACCAACGGTGTCCTGCCAAGAGGCCGCATAATAATGATGGATTGCAGTTATATAGGGCTTTATCTTGACACCCAAAACGCTTCACATTGGAGGGGGTAACTTGCTTCAACCACCACCAATGTGCAGCACCACCCGGGTGATGCATGGCAGCCAGTTTGCATCAGAACGTTCACCACACATCAGCTTGAGGTGGAGGGGGAGGAATCAGTGAGTGAATCACATAGGGGGATGATTAGGTGGCCAGATGGAGAGAGCCAGGTTGGGAATTTTGCCAGGACACCAGGGAACCCCCTTGCGATCAGTGCCATGGGATCTTTACTGACTACCGTGAGTAAGGACCTCGGTTTAACATCTCATCCGAAGGACGACCTCTCCTACAGCACAGTGACTGCGTTTACATGCACAGTTAAGTTGAGCTATGGTTACAGCTCGACTAGGCCATGTACTTGTATACTGGGACTGACAGTAGTTCAAGAGCCGGGGGAGAATCGATTTATTGACCGAAATATGTCCAACCCCGGTACGGTAGGGGGTGATACGCCCCGTTCCAGCTGGTTGCTACTGGACCTTCTTCTGGTTGACCTATAGGTTGTTTGCATATGACGTCACGAACTACAGACGGAGGGCCGGAAGTGATTTTCTACATAGGAAGCACTGTCACAAACTTTCGAAATGCCCGTGTTTGGCGTCATTAACTGAGAAACCACAAGGAGTTTTTATTGAGTACCGGAAGTTGTTGTTCACGAGGGGGGGGGGGTGCAAGAAATTGACCGAAAACGCCGGAAAGAATGGCTCGCGTGCCGCCGTCTGCGGTCGGGAGGGAGGGGCGGAGTCGGATAACGCGCGCGTGTGCAGTGACCTCTTCGTCAAAACAATCCCTCTTCATCACATAAGATCACGTCCAGCATGTCTTACTTCCTGTTTACACCTTTCTCTCGTAATATCGTCTAAACCAGCACAGTTCGGGCTAAAGCTAGCTAGCTCCATCTCGTCCCTTCTGCTTCTCACTTCCTGCCCTCCATCTGAGGGCATCAGAATCACGTGACTCTAAACAAGCTATTGCGTCACATACCAAACGAGTTAGCGGGCCTGTCTGAGGCGCTTCCGCCGAACACGGGTTTGCTCGGGGGTTCTTTTAAATCCCGCTTCCTCCAACTTCTCCGCCCCTTTCTTAAATAGTTCTCCATTCCGCGTCCTCCTTCCATCCGCGTACTTGAGGACGTTCACCTCCTTTAGCTGACACAACATACAGTTTGTCTCCTCGTCTGTCCAGAAACGCATGGTTCTCGCTCCAGCACTCGCCATGTTGACACTACGCTGTTCCACTTCCGGGTGAAAGACCGCCTCGGGAACTATGGAGCATGCGCAGAACGCCTAGGCCAGTTCAGGGCCGACTGAAGCGTACACATGCCAGAGTAAATCCATCCCCAACCGCATCATCTAGGTCCGTGTTTCTCAACCCAGTCCTCAAGGACCCCCCTATCCTGCAGATGTTCATTGTCACCCTGCATACGTAGCCCTGCTTGTACTTACTCGACCAATCATCTCGCAGCACTTAATTATGCAAGGTGGGCAAACTCTGACATTCACTGCTGAATTACTACAAACAGGTACCTGTTCAGGGTTGCCAAGAAAACCTGCAGGATAGGGGGTCCTTCAGGACTGGGTGGAGAAACACTGGTCTAGGTGTGTTAGTCCCACTTCCAGGAATTCGATTTAGTACGATTTCACACACACACACACACACACACACACACACACACACACACACACACACACACACACATACACACACACACACTTTCCAAGACACAGCCCCGTTCCTCTCTCCTCTATCCCGTCACACAAAAAAACAAACTGTCCCTCTCTTGGACAAACAAACACACAATCCGACAAAAAAAGATGTGCGCTTACCACGCTCTCCGAGTTATTTCAGCCCCTCTGGCCTGGTGTGTGGTGTGTGGTGTGTGTGTGCGTTGCAGGCTGGATTCTTTTGTCAACAGCCCACATAATGTGTCAGAAGAGCGCATGTTTGTGTTTGGTTGTATGTTACACAACGGCCCTCGGTGTGTATAGAAAATGTCTTTTGCAATTATGTCAGTCTGAGCACATGCTGCTTTACTTTGCTGTCAAACTGATCTCCCACCCCCCCTGTCCCTCTCCCACCCCCCCCTGTCCCTCTCCCACCCCCCTGTCCCTCTCCCACCCCCCCGTCCCTCTCCCACCCACCCCCGTCCCTCTCCCTGTCTCTCTCCCACCCCCCTGTCCCTCTCCCACCCCCCCGTCCCTCTCCCTGTCTCTCTCTCTGTCTCTCTCCCTGTCTCTCTCCCACCCCCCTGTCCCTCTCCCACCCCCCCGTCCCTCTCCCTGTCTCTCTCTCTGTCTCTCTCCCTGTCTCTCTCCCACCCCCCTGTCCCTCTCCCACCCCCCCGTCCCTCTCCCTGTCTCTCTCTCTGTCTCTCTCCCTGTCTCTCTCCCACCCCCTGTCCCTCTCCCACCCCCTGTCCCTCTCCCACCCCCCTGTCCCTCTCCCACCCCCTGTCTCTCTCCCACCCCCCTGTCCCTCTCCCACCCCCCCGTCCCTCTCCCTGTCTCTCTCTCTGTCTCTCTCCCTGTCTCTCTCCCACCCCCTGTCCCTCTCCCACCCCCCTGTCCCTCTCCCTGTCTCTCTCTCTCGCTGTGTGTGTGTGTGTTTGTGAGAGAGAGACACGCACACACACACGTTTTTTTACGTGTGTGCATTTGTTGTTGTTTTACATGCTTTGGCAATATGTGCACAAACGTGTGTCATGCCAATAAAGCTCATATTGAATTGGATTGAAATTGACACGCACACACAGAGCGAGCGAGACACACGCACACACAGAGCGAGCAAGAGAGACACACGCACACACAGAGCGAGAGAGACACACGCACACACATACAAACAGAGCGAGCGAGAGACACATACACGCACACAGAGCGAGAGAGAGACACACACAGAGCGAGAGAGAGACACACGCACACACAGAGCGAGCGAGACACACGCACACACAGAGCAAGACAGACACACGCACACACAGAGCGAGCGAGACACACGCACACACAGAGCGAGCAAGAGAGACACACGCACACACATACAAACAGAGCGAGCGAGAGACACATACACGCACACAGAGCGAGAGAGAGACACACACAGAGCGAGAGAGAGACACACACAGAGCGAGAGAGACACACACAGAGCGAGAGAGAGACACACACAGAGCGAGCGAGAGAGACACACACAGAGCGAGAGAGACACACACAGAGCGAGAGAGAGACACACACAGAGCGAGAGAGAGACACACACAGAGCGAGAGAGACACACACAGAGCGAGCGAGAGACACATACACGCACACAGAGCGAGCGAGAGAGACACGCACACAGAGCGAGAGAGACACACACAAAGCGAGAGAGACACACAGAGCGAGAGAGACACACACAGAGCGAGAGAGAAAAGCACACAGAGCGAGAGAGACACACACAGAGCGAGAGAGACACACACAGAGCGAGAGAGACACACACAGAGCGAGAGAGAAAAGCACACAGAGCGAGAGAGACACACACAGAGCGAGAGAGAGACACACGCACACACAGAGCGAGCGAGACACACGCACACACAGAGCAAGACAGACACACGCACACACAGAGCGAGCGAGACACACGCACACACAGAGCGAGCAAGAGAGACACACGCACACACATACAAACAGAGCGAGCGAGAGACACATACACGCACACAGAGCGAGAGAGAGACACACACAGAGCGAGAGAGAGACACACACAGAGCGAGAGAGACACACACAGAGCGAGAGAGAGACACACACAGAGCGAGCGAGAGAGACACACACAGAGCGAGAGAGACACACACAGAGCGAGAGAGAGACACACACAGAGCGAGAGAGAGACACACACAGAGCGAGAGAGACACACACAGAGCGAGCGAGAGACACATACACGCACACAGAGCGAGCGAGAGAGACACGCACACAGAGCGAGAGAGACACACACACAGAGCGAGAGAGACACACACAAAGCGAGAGAGACACACAGAGCGAGAGAGACACACACACAGAGCGAGAGAGACACGCACACAGAGCGAGAGAGACACACACAAAGCGAGAGAGACACACAGAGCGAGAGAGACACACACAGAGCGAGAGAGAAAAGCACACAGAGCGAGAGAGACACACACAGAGCGAGAGAGAAAAGCACACAGAGCGAGAGAGACACACACAGAGCGAGAGAGAAAAGCACACAGAGCGAGAGAGACACACACAGAGCGAGAGAGAAAAGCACACAGAGCGAGAGAGACACGCACACAGAGCGAGAGAGACACACACAAAGCGAGAGAGACACACAGAGCGAGAGAGACACACACAGAGCGAGAGAGACACACACAAAGCGAGAGAGACACACAGAGCGAGAGAGACACGCACACAGAGCGAGAGAGACACGCACACAGAGCGAGAGAGACACACACAAAGCGAGAGAGACACACAGAGCGAGAGAGACACACACAGAGCGAGAGAGAAAAGCACACAGAGCGAGAGAGACACACACAGAGCGAGAGAGAAAAGCACACAGAGCGAGAGAGACACACACAGAGCGAGAGAGAAAAGCACACAGAGCGAGAGAGACACACACAGAGCGAGAGAGAAAAGCACACAGAGCGAGAGAGACACGCACACAGAGCGAGAGAGACACACACAAAGCGAGAGAGACACACAGAGCGAGAGAGACACACACAGAGCGAGAGAGAAAAGCACACAGAGCGAGAGAGACACGCACACAGAGCGAGAGAGACACACACAGAGCGAGAGAGAAAAGCACACAGAGCGAGAGAGACACACACACAGAGCGAGAGAGACACGCACACAGAGCGAGAGAGAAAAGCACACAGAGCGAGAGAGACACACACACAGAGCGAGAGAGAAAAGCACACAGAGCGAGAGAGACACACACAGAGCGAGAGAGACACACACACAGAGCGAGAGAGACACACACAGAGCGAGAGAGACACACACACAGAGCGAGAGAGACACACACACAGAGCGAGAGAGACACACAGAGCGAGAGAGACACACACAGAGCGAGAGAGACACACACACAGAGCGAGAGAGACACACAGAGCGAGAGAGACACACACAGAGCGAGAGACACACACAGAGCGAGAGAGACACACACAGAGCGAGAGAGACACACACAGAGCGAGAGAGACACGCACACAGAGCGAGAGAGACGCACACAGAGCGAGAGAGACACACACAGAGCGAGAGAGACACACACACAGAGCGAGAGACACACACAGAGCGAGAGAGACACACACAGAGCGAGCGAGAGACACATACACGCACACAGAGCGAGCGAGAGAGACACGCACACAGAGCGAGAGAGACACACACAAAGCGAGAGAGACACACAGAGCGAGAGAGACACGCACACACATACAAACAGAGCGAGCGAGAGACACATACACGCACACAGAGCGAGAGAGACACGCACACAGAGCGAGAGACACGCACACAGAGCGAGAGAGACACGCACACAGAGCGAGAGACACACACAGAGCGAGAGAGACACACACAGAGCGAGAGAGACACACACAGAGCGAGAGAGACACACACACAGAGCGAGAGAGAAAAGCACACAGAGCGAGAGAGACACACACAGAGCGAGAGAGACACACACACAGAGCGAGAGAGACACACACAGAGCGAGAGAGACACACACACAGAGCGAGAGAGACACACACACAGAGCGAGAGAGACACGCACACAGAGCGAGAGAGACACACACAGAGCGAGAGAGACACACACACAGAGCGAGAGACACACACAGAGCGAGAGAGACACACACAGAGCGAGCGAGAGACACATACACGCACACAGAGCGAGCGAGAGAGACACGCACACAGAGCGAGAGAGACACACACAAAGCGAGAGAGACACACAGAGCGAGAGAGACACGCACACACATACAAACAGAGCGAGCGAGAGACACATACACGCACACAGAGCGAGAGAGACACGCACACAGAGCGAGAGACACGCACACAGAGCGAGAGAGACACGCACAC
The DNA here is from genome assembly GCF_029633865.1 of Lampris incognitus. Taxonomy (NCBI): domain Eukaryota; kingdom Metazoa; phylum Chordata; class Actinopteri; order Lampriformes; family Lampridae; genus Lampris; species Lampris incognitus. Next base: position 5,185,276 of record NC_079215.1, on the reverse strand, counting down.
AGAGCGAGAGACACACACAGAGCGAGAGAGACACACACAGAGCGAGAGAGACACACACAGAGCGAGAGACACATACACGCACACAGAGCGAGAGAGACACGCACACAGAGCGAGAGACACGCACACAGAGCGAGAGAGACACGCACACAGAGCGAGAGACACACACAGAGCGAGAGACACGCACACAGAGCGAGAGAGACACGCACACAGAGCGAGAGAGACACACACAGAGCGAGAGACACATACACGCACACAGAGCGAGAGAGAGACACACACAGAGCGAGCGAGAGACACATACACGCACACAGAGCGAGAGAGAGACACACACAGAGCGAGAGAGAGACACACACAGAGCGAGAGAGACACACACAGAGCGAGCGAGAGACACACACAGAGCGAGAGAGAAAAGCACACAGAGCGAGAGAGACACACACACAGAGCGAGAGAGAAAAGCACACAGAGCGAGAGAGACACACACAGAGCGAGAGAGACACACACAGAGCGAGAGAGACACACACACAGAGCGAGAGAGACACACAGAGCGAGAGAGACACGCACACAGAGCGAGAGAGACACACACAAAGCGAGAGAGACACACACAGAGCGAGAGAGACACGCACACAGAGCGAGAGAGACACGCACACAGAGCGAGAGAGACACACACAGAGCGAGAGAGACACGCACACAGAGAGCGAGAGAGACACACACAGAGCGAGAGAGACACACACACAGAGCGAGAGAGACACACAGAGCGAGAGAGACACACACAGAGCGAGAGAGACACACAGAGCGAGAGAGACACACAGAGCGAGAGAGACACACAGAGCGAGAGAGACACACACACAGAGCGAGAGAGACACACAGAGCGAGAGAGACACACAGAGCGAGAGAGACACACACACAGAGCGAGAGAGACACGCACACAGAGCGAGAGAGACACACACACAGAGCGAGAGAGACACACACACAGAGCGAGAAAGACACACACAGAGCGAGAGAGACACGCACACAGAGCGAGAGAGACACACACAAAGCGAGAGAGACACACACAGAGCGAGAGAGACACACAGAGCGAGAGAGACACACACAGAGCGAGAGACAGACACAGAGCGAGAGAGACACACACACACAGAGCGAGAGAGACACGCACACACAGAGCGAGAGAGACACACAGAGCGAGAGAGACACACACACAGAGCGAGAGAGACACACACAGAGCGAGAGAGACACACACAGAGCGAGAGAGACACACACAGAGCGAGAGAGACACACACAGAGCGAGAGAGACACACAGAGAGCGAGAGAGAAAAGCACACAGAGCGAGAGAGACACACACAGAGCGAGAGAGACACACACAGAGCGAGAGAGACACACAGAGAGCGAGAGAGACACACAGAGAGCGAGAGAGACACACACACAGAGCGAGAGAGACACACACAGAGCGAGAGAGACACACAGAGCAGAGCGAGAGAGACACACACAGAGCGAGAAGAGGAAGACACACACAGAGCGAGAGGAGACACACCACCACAGAGCGAGAGAGACACACAGCAGAGCGAGAGAGGAGACACACACAGAGCGAGAGAGACAGCACCACAGAGCGAGAGACGAGAGAGACACACACAGAGCGAGAGAGAAAAGCACACAGAGCGAGAGAGACACACACAGAGCGAGAGAGACACACACAGAGCGAGAGAGACACACACAGAGCGAGAGAGACACACACAGAGCGAGAGAGACACACACAGAGCGAGAGAGACACGCACACAGAGCGAGAGAGAAAAGCACACAGAGCGAGAGAGACACACACAGAGCGAGAGAGACACACACAGAGCGAGAGAGACACACACAGAGCGAGAGAGACACACACAGAGCGAGAGAGACACACAGAGAGCGAGAGACACACACAGAGCGAGAGAGACACGCACACAGAGCGAGAGAGACACGCACAGAGCGAGAGAGACACACACAGAGCGAGAGAGACACACACACAGAGCGAGAAAGACACACACACAGAGCGAGAGAGACACACACACAGAGCGAGAGAGACACACACAGAGCGAGAGAGAAAAGCACACAGAGCGAGAGAGAAAAGCACACAGAGCGAGAGAGACACACACAGAGCGAGAGAGACACACACAGAGCGAGAGAGACACACACAGAGCGAGAGACACACACAGAGCGAGAGAGACACGCACACAGAGCGAGAGAGAGACACAGAGCGAGAGAGACACGCACACAGAGCGAGAGAGACACGCACAGAGCGAGAGAGACACACACAGAGCGAGAGAGACACACACACAGAGCGAGAAAGACACACACAGAGCGAGAGAGAAAAGCACACAGAGCGAGAGAGAAAAGCACACAGAGCGAGAGAGACACACAGAGCGAGAGAGACACACACACAGAGCGAGAGAGACACGCACACAGAGCGAGAGAGACACACACAGAGCGAGAGAGACACACACAGAGCGAGAGAGACACGCACACAGAGCGAGAGAGACACACACAGAGCGAGAGAGACACACACAGAGCGAGAGAGACACACACAGAGCGAGAGAGACACGCACACAGAGCGAGAGAGACACACACAGAGCGAGAGAGACACACACAGAGAGCGAGAGAGACACACACACAGAGCGAGAAAGACACACACAGAGCGAGAGAGACACACACAGAGCGAGAGAGAAAAGCACACAGAGCGAGAGAGACACACAGAGCGAGAGAGACACGCACACAGAGCGAGAGAGACACACACACAGAGCGAGAGAGACACACACACAGAGCGAGAAAGACACACACAGAGCGAGAGAGACACACACACAGAGCGAGAGAGAAAAGCACACAGAGCGAGAGAGACACACACAGAGCGAGAGAGACACACAGAGCGAGAGAGACACGCACACAGAGCGAGAGAGACACGCACACAGAGCGAGAGAGACACACACAGAGCGAGAGAGACACGCACACAGAGCGAGAGAGACACACACAGAGCGAGAGAGACACACACAGAGCGAGAGAGACACACACAGAGCGAGAGAGACACGCACACAGAGCGAGAGAGACACACACAGAGCGAGAGAGACACACACAGAGAGCGAGAGAGACACACACACAGAGCGAGAAAGACACACACAGAGCGAGAGAGACACACACAGAGCGAGAGAGAAAAGCACACAGAGCGAGAGAGACACACAGAGCGAGAGAGACACGCACACAGAGCGAGAGAGACACACACACAGAGCGAGAGACACACACAGAGCGAGAGAGACACACACAGAGCGAGAGAGACACACACAGAGCGAGAGAGACACGCACACACAGAGCGAGAGAGACACACACAGAGCGAGAGAGACACACACAGAGCGAGAGAGACACACACAAAGCGAGAGAGACACACACAGAGCGAGAGAGACACACACACAGAGCGAGAGAGAAAAGCACACAGAGCGAGAGAGAAAAGCACACAGAGCGAGAGAGACACACACAGAGCGAGAGAGACACGCACACAGAGCGAGAGAGACACACAGAGCGAGAGAGACACACACACAGAGCGAGAGAGACACACACAGAGCGAGAGAGACACGCACACAGAGCGAGAGAGACACACACAAAGCGAGAGAGACACACACAGAGCGAGAGAGACACACAGAGCGAGAGAGACACACACAGAGCGAGAGAGAAAAGCACACAGAGCGAGAGAGACACACACAGAGCGACAGAGACACACAGAGCGAGAGAGACACGCACACAGAGCGAGAGAGACACGCACACAGAGCGAGAGAGACACGCACACAGAGCGAGAGAGACACGCACACAGAGCGAGAGAGACACACACAGAGCGAGAGAGACACACACAGAGCGAGAGAGACACACACACAGAGCGAGAGAGACACGCACACAGAGCGAGAGAGACACGCACACAGAGCGAGAGAGACACACACAGAGCGAGAGAGACACGCACACAGAGCGAGAGAGACACACACAGAGCGAGAGAGACACACACAGAGCGAGAGAGACACACACAGAGCGAGAGAGACACGCACACAGAGCGAGAGAGACACACACAGAGCGAGAGAGACACACACAGAGAGCGAGAGAGACACACACACAGAGCGAGAAAGACACACACAGAGCGAGAGACACACACAGAGCGAGAGAGACACACAGAGCGAGAGAGACACGCACACAGAGCGAGAGAGACACACACACAGAGCGAGAGACACACACAGAGCGAGAGAGACACACACAGAGCGAGAGAGACACACACAGAGCGAGAGAGACACGCACACAGAGCGAGAGAGACACACACAGAGCGAGAGAGACACACACAGAGCGAGAGAGAAAAGCACACAGAGCGAGAGAGACACACACAGAGCGAGAGAGACACACACAGAGCGAGAGAGACACACACAGAGCGAGAGAGACACACACACACAGAGCGAGAGAGACACGCACACAGAGCGAGAGAGACGCACACAGAGCGAGAGAGACACACACAGAGCGAGAGAGACACACACAGAGCGAGAGAGACACACACAGAGCGAGAGAGACACACAGAGCGAGAGAGACACACACAGAGCGAGAGAGACACGCACACAGAGCGAGAGACACACACACAGAGCGAGAGAGACACATACAGAGCGAGAGAGACACATACAGAGCGAGAGAGACACACACAGAGCGAGAGAGACACACACAGAGCGAGAGAGACACGCACACAGAGCGAGAGAGACACACACAGAGCGAGAGAGACACACACAGAGCGAGAGAGACACACACAGAGCGAGAGAGACACACACAGAGCGAGAGAGACACACACAGAGCGAGAGAGACACGCACACAGAGCGAGAGAGACACACACAGAGCGAGAGAGACACACACAGAGCGAGAGAGACACACACAGAGCGAGAGAGACACACACAGAGCGAGAGAGACACACAGAGCGAGAGAGACACACACAGAGCGAGAGAGACACACACAGAGCGAGAGAGACACGCACACAGAGCGAGAGAGACACACACAGAGCGAGAGAGACACACGCACACACAGAGCGAGAGAGACACACGTGCACGCACATACAAACAGAGCGAGCGAGAGAGACACACACAGAGCGAGAGAGACACGCACACAGAGCGAGAGACACACACACAGAGCGAGAGAGACACACACACAGAGCGAGAGAGACACACACAGAGCGAGAGAGACACACACAGAGCGAGCGAGAGAGACACACACACAGAGCGAGAGAGACACACACACAGAGCGAGAGAGACACGCACACAGAGCGAGCGAGAGAGACACACACACAGAGCGAGAGAGACACACACAGAGCGAGAGAGACACACACACAGAGCGAGAGAGACACACACAGAGCGAGCGAGAGAGACACACACACAGAGCGAGAGAGACACACACAGAGCGAGAGAGACACGCACACACAGAGCGAGAGAGACACACACACAGAGCGAGAGACACACACACAGAGCGAGAGACACACACAGAGCGAGAGAGACACACACACAGAGCGAGAGACACACACACAGAGCGAGAGAGACACACAGAGCGAGAGAGACACACACAGAGCGAGAGAGACACACACAGAGAGCGAGAGAGACACACAGAGCGAGAGAGACACACACACAGAGCGAGAGAGACACGCACACAGAGCGAGAGAGACACACACAGAGCGAGAGAGACACACACAGAGCGAGAGAGACACACACACAGAGCGAGAGAGACACGCACACAGAGCGAGAGTGACACACACAGAGCGAGAGAGACACGCACACAGAGCGAGAGAGACACACACACAGAGCGAGAGAGACACGCACACAGAGCGAGAGAGACACGCACACAGAGCGAGAGAGACACGCACACAGAGAGCGAGAGAGACACACACAGAGCGAGAGAGACACACACACAGAGCGAGAGAGACACACAGAGCGAGAGAGACACACAGAGCGAGAGAGACACACAGAGCGAGAGAGACACGCACACAGAGCGAGAGAGACACACACACAGAGCGAGAGAGACACACACACAGAGCGAGAAAGACACACACAGAGCGAGAGAGACACACACACAGAGCGAGAGAGAAAAGCACACAGAGCGAGAGAGACACACACAGAGCGAGAGAGACACACACAGAGCGAGAGAGACACACACAGAGCGAGAGAGACACACAGAGCGAGAGAGACACACACACAGAGCGAGAGAGACACACACAGAGCGAGAGAGACACACACAGAGCGAGAGAGACACACACAGAGCGAGAGAGACACACAGAGCGAGAGAGACACGCACACAGAGCGAGAGAGACACACACAGAGCGAGAGAGACACACACAGAGCGAGAGAGACACACACAGAGCGAGAGAGACACGCACACAGAGCGAGAGAGACACACACAGAGCGAGAGAGACACACACAGAGAGCGAGAGAGACACACACACAGAGCGAGAGAAGACACACACAGAGCGAGAGAGACACACACAGAGCGAGAGAGAAAAGCACACAGAGCGAGAGAGACACACAGAGCGAGAGAGACACACACAGAGCGAGAGAGACACACACACAGAGCGAGAGACACACACAGAGCGAGAGAGACACACACAGAGCGAGAGAGACACACACAGAGCGAGAGAGACACGCACACACAGAGCGAGAGAGACACACACAGAGCGAGAGAGACACACACAGAGCGAGAGAGACACACACAAGAGCGAGAGAGACACACACAGAGCGAGAGAGACACACACACAGAGCGAGAGAGAAAAGCACACAGAGCGAGAGAGACACACACAGAGCGAGAGAGACACGCACACAGAGCGAGAGAGACACACAGAGCGAGAGAGACACACACACAGAGCGAGAGAGACACACACAGAGCGAGAGAGACACGCACACAGAGCGAGAGAGACACACACAAAGCGAGAGAGACACACACAGAGCGAGAGAGACACACAGAGCGAGAGAGACACACACAGAGCGAGAGAGAAAAGCACACAGAGCGAGAGAGACACACACAGAGCGACAGAGACACACAGAGCGAGAGAGACACGCACACAGAGCGAGAGAGACACGCACACAGAGCGAGAGAGACACACACAGAGCGAGAGAGACACGCACACAGAGCGAGAGAGACACACACAGAGCGAGAGAGACACACACAGAGCGAGAGAGACACACACAGAGCGAGAGAGACACGCACACAGAGCGAGAGAGACACACACAGAGCGAGAGAGACACACACAGAGAGCGAGAGAGACACACACACAGAGCGAGAAAGACACACACAGAGCGAGAGAGACACACACAGAGCGAGAGAGAAAAGCACACAGAGCGAGAGAGACACACACAGAGCGAGAGAGACACACACAGAGCGAGAGAGACACACACAGAGAGCGAGAGAGACACACACACAGAGCGAGAGAGACACACAGAGCGAGAGAGACACGCACACAGAGCGAGAGAGACACACACACAGAGCGAGAGACACACACAGAGCGAGAGAGACACACACAGAGCGAGAGAGACACACACAGAGCGAGAGAGACACGCACACAGAGCGAGAGAGACACACACAGAGCGAGAGAGAAAAGCACACAGAGCGAGAGAGACACACACAGAGCGAGAGAGACACACACAGAGCGAGAGAGACACACACAGAGCGAGAGAGACACACACCACAGAGCGAGAGAGACACGCACACAGAGCGAGAGAGACGCACACAGAGCGAGAGAGACACACACAGAGCGAGAGAGACACACACAGAGCGAGAGAGACACACACAGAGCGAGAGAGACACACAGAGCGAGAGAGACACACACAGAGCGAGAGAGACACGCACACAGAGCGAGAGACACACACACAGAGCGAGAGAGACACATCACAGAGCGAGAGAGACACACACAGAGCGAGAGAGACACACACAGAGCGAGAGAGACACACACAGAGCGAGAGAGACACGCACACAGAGCGAGAGAGACACACACAGAGCGAGAGAGACACACACAGAGCGAGAGAGACACACACAGAGCGAGAGAGACACACACAGAGCGAGAGAGACACACACAGAGCGAGAGAGACACGCACACAGAGCGAGAGAGACACACACAGAGCGAGAGAGACACACGCACACACAGAGCGAGAGAGACACACGTGCACGCACATACAAACAGAGCGAGCGAGAGAGACACACACAGAGCGAGAGAGACACGCACACAGAGCGAGAGACACACACACAGAGCGAGAGAGACACACACACAGAGCGAGAGAGACACACACAGAGCGAGAGAGACACACACAGAGCGAGCGAGAGAGACACACACACAGAGCGAGAGAGACACACACACAGAGCGAGAGAGACACGCACACAGAGCGAGCGAGAGAGACACACACACAGAGCGAGAGAGACACACACAGAGCGAGAGAGACACACACACAGAGCGAGAGAGACACACACAGAGCGAGCGAGAGAGACACACACACAGAGCGAGAGAGACACACACAGAGCGAGAGAGACACGCACACACAGAGCGAGAGAGACACACACACAGAGCGAGAGACACACACACAGAGCGAGAGACACACACAGAGCGAGAGAGACACACACACAGAGCGAGAGACACACACACAGAGCGAGAGAGACACACAGAGCGAGAGAGACACACACAGAGCGAGAGAGACACACACAGAGAGCGAGAGAGACACACAGAGCGAGAGAGACACACACACAGAGCGAGAGAGACACGCACACAGAGCGAGAGAGACACACACAGAGCGAGAGAGACACACACACAGAGCGAGAGAGACACGCACACAGAGCGAGAGTGACACACACAGAGCGAGAGAGACACGCACACAGAGCGAGAGAGACACACACACAGAGCGAGAGAGACACGCACACAGAGCGAGAGAGACACGCACACAGAGCGAGAGAGACACGCACACAGAGAGCGAGAGAGACACACACAGAGCGAGAGAGACACACACACAGAGCGAGAGAGACACACAGAGCGAGAGAGACACACAGAGTGAGAGGACACGCACACAGAGCGAGAGAGACACGCACACAGAGCGAGAGAGACACACACAGAGCGAGAGAGACACACACAGAGCGAGAGAGACACACACAGAGAGCGAGAGAGACATACACACAGAGCGAGAGAGACACACACAGAGCGAGAGAGACACACACAGAGCGAGAGAGACACACACACAGAGCGAGAGACACACACACAGAGCGAGAGAGACACGCACACAGAGCGAGAGAGACACACACACAGAGCGAGAGAGACACACACAGAGCGAGAGAGACACGCACACAGAGCGAGAGACACGCACAGAGCGAGAGAGACACACACAGAGCGAGAGAGACACACACAGAGAGCGAGAGAGACATACACACAGAGCGAGAGAGACACACACAGAGCGAGAGAGACACACACAGAGCGAGAGAGACACACACAGAGAGCGAGAGAGACACACACAGAGAGCGAGAGAGACACACACACAGAGCGAGAGAGACACACACACAGAGCGAGAAAGACACACACAGAGCGAGAGAGACACACACAGAGCGAGAGAGACACGCACACAGAGCGAGAGAGACACACACACAGAGCGAGAGAGACACACACAGAGCGAGAGAGACACGCACACAGAGCGAGAGACACGCACAGAGCGAGAGAGACACGCACACAGAGCGAGAGAGACACACACAGAGCGAGAGAGACACACACAGAGCGAGAGAGACACACACACAGAGCGAGAGAGAGAGACACACAGAGCGAGAGAGACACGCACACAGAGCGAGAGAGACACACACACAGAGCGAGAGAGACACACACAGAGCGAGAGAGACACACACAGAGCGAGAGAGACACACACAGAGCGAGAGAGACACACAGAGCGAGAGAGACACGCACACAGAGCGAGAGAGACACGCACACAGAGCGAGAGAGACACGCACACAGAGTGAGAGACACGCACACAGAGCGAGAGAGACACGCACAGAGCGAGAGAGACACACACACAGAGCGAGAGAGACACACACAGAGCGAGAGAGACACACACACAGAGCGAGAGAGACACGCACACAGAGCGAGAGAGACACACACAGAGCGAGAGAGACACACACACAGAGCGAGAGAGACACACACAGAGCGAGAGAGACACACACACAGAGCGAGAGAGACACACACACAGAGCGAGAGAGACACACACAGAGCGAGAGAGACACACAGAGAGCGAGAGAGACACACACAGAGCGAGAGAGACACACACACAGAGCGAGAGAGACACGCACACAGAGCGAGAGAGACACGCACACAGAGCGAGAGAGACACACACAGAGCGAGAAAGACACACACAGAGCGAGAGAGACACACACACAGAGCGAGAGAGACACACACACAGAGAGCGAGAGAGACACACACAGAGCGAGAAAGACACACACAGAGCGAGAGAGACACACACAGAGCGAGAGAGACACACACAGAGCGAGAGAGACACACACAGAGCGAGAGAGACACACACACAGAGAGCGAGAGAGACACGCACACAGAGTGAGAGACACACACACAGAGCGAGAGAGACACACACACAGAGAGCGAGAGAGACACGCACACAGAGCGAGAGAGACACACACACAGAGAGCGAGAGAGACACACACACAGAGCGAGAGAGACACACACACAGAGAACGAGAGAGACACACACAGAGAGCGAGAGAGACACACAGAGAGCGAGAGAGACACACACACAGAGAACGAGAGAGACACACACAGAGAGCGAGAGAGACACACAGAGAGCGAGAGAGACACACACACAGAGAACGAGAGAGACACACACAGAGAACGAGAGAGACACACACAGAGAACGAGAGAGACACACACAGAGAACGAGAGACACACACACAGAGAGCGAGAGAGACACACACAGAGAACGAGAGACACACACACAGAGAACGAGAGAGACACACACAGAGAACGAGAGACACACACACAGAGAACGAGAGAGACACACACAGAGAACGAGAGACACACACACAGAGAGCGAGAGAGACACACACACAGAGCGAGAGAGACACACACACAGAGAACGAGAGAGACACACACAGAGAGCGAGAGAGACACACAGAGAGCGAGAGAGACACACACACAGAGAACGAGAGAGACACACACAGAGAACGAGAGAGACACACACAGAGAGCGAGAGAGACACACAGAGAGCGAGAGAGACACGCACACAGAGTGAGAGACACGCACACAGAGCGAGAGAGACACGCACACAGAGCGAGAGAGACACACACACAGAGCGAGAAAGACACACAGAGAGCGAGAGAGACACACAGAGAGCGAGAGAGACACACACAGAGCGAGAGAGACACACACACAGAGAGCGAGAGAGACACACACAGAGCGAGAGAGACACACACAGAGCGAGAGAGACACGCACAGAGCGAGAGAGACACACAGAGAGCGAGAGAGACACACACAGAGCGAGAGAGACACACACACAGAGCGAGAGAGACACACAGAGAGCGAGAGAGACACACACAGAGAGCGAGAGAGACACACACACAGAGCGAGAGAGACACACAGAGAGCGAGAGAGACACACAGAGCGAGAGAGACGCACACAGAGAGCGAGAGAGACACACACAGAGCGAGAGAGACACGCACACAGAGCGAGAAAGACACACACAGAGCGACAGAGACACGCACACAGAGCGACAGAGACACACACAGAGCGAGAGAGACACACAGAGCGAGAGAGACACGCACACAGAGCGAGAGAGAGAGACACGCACACAGAGTGAGAGACACGCACACAGAGCGAGCGAGAGAGACACGCACACAGAGCGAGAGAGACACACACAGAGCGAGAGAGACACACACAGAGCGAGAGAGACACGCACACAGAGCGAGAGAGACACGCACACAGAGCGAGAGAGACACACATACACAGAGCGAGAGAGACACACACACAGAGAGAGACACACACAGTGAGAGACACACACAGTGAGGTAATAGTTTGGTCAGGTCTGGACACAGTGGGAGCCAAGACCAGTCACCAAGTTTCCTCTTCTGTGGCTGGTGGGGAGGCGGAGGTTGGGTAAGGGGAGGAGGATGACAGAAAAACAGCAGAAAATAACAGGGGAAGATGCCTCTGAGCAAGGCATTAAGCCTCCAACTGGGAGCTGCCCAGCGTTTATTGCACCAACAAAGGACTCGGTTGTTGTTGTGTTTGTTCTTTATGTGTTAGCGTAAAGCAGGGCCTTGCACACCAGCAGTGCACTGCCCTGCATAAGAGACGCTGAGGACAAACTTCTCTTCGTCCTCAGCTCACAGCGAGACCTGCCAGCGAGGACAGAAGAGCGAAGAAACACCATCACTCATACACCACCGATCCCCAAAAGTCTCCGAAGTGCGACAGATGGACCCCAGATAGCAAAACTGCTGTGGCCCGGACCCGGCCCACACACCGCCTGGAATGATGGCACTTGGGCGGTCCGCTCCTGTTTGCCAGATCTGGGCCAGAACAGAGCCATAGCAATGCTGCATGTGCCACATATTGGCCAAAGGTGGCCATATTTGTTGTGGGATATTTGGGCCATATTCACCATTCACCACAGGGCCCACTTCAGGGTCACATCCAGATCACATGTTGCCCAGAGCACCGCATCTTTGCCAAAAAAGGCCCACATTTGGTTTGGCATACTTGGGCCATATTTGCTGTTATACATGTGGGCCACTTCAGGCTCACGTCCATTTTGTCAGGGCCAGAAGAAGGCCACCAGTGCTGCATCACTGCCTGAAGTGGCCCACATCCGGATGCTGCCTGGGACAGTACGGCTGGGCAATATTTCAACATTATCATCTATCTCACTTCGACGGTATTTTAGCCAGACCAAATTTGGATATTGTCATGTTATGATACACAGTTCTGTTGTTTGAGTCAGTTTTAGTGAGAAACTGCAACCGAAACAGTTCTCACGAAAGGACATCTGGAATCTTTCAGCGAGTATTATTTGAAAACTAGTTTTGGTTCGATATTGCACTTTACATTACCGAACAGCTCAATATGATGACACCCGGCTGGATTCTTAAACATGGTATTTTTTCATATGTAAGCAGATATTATGATATATATATATATATATATATATATATATATATATATATATATATACCAATATAGTGTAAACTTCCCTATGATCATCGTGATAATAATATTTCCCATATCACCCAGGGGTAATGTAGGTCCAGCACAGGATGTCTGTATTTGAGAGACTCAGATTCGGTTGTTTGCCTTGTAAAACCCATATTGGGAATGTTAAGGAATCAGAACTGGACCAGGATTCTAGAGGAACCTACCGTTTGTTATGGACTAGTCGGGTCTAGGGGTTAAGGGTTAAGCACACAATGCTAGTCCTAGCCTGGAGTGTGTAGAGAAGAAGGAAACGAGGGGAGAAACAGGAAGAAGGACTGGTTTGCAAGACTAGAGAAATAGCCGGGAGGTGGGCTAGCTTACCGAGGTAGCAGGCTAGCAGTTAGCAGGCCCCTCCGACAAGGCATCAGCCAGACGGGTCTCAGCTCCCGTAAGCGGCGGACTCCGTCTTGCTAGTGTAAACTACTAATAAGACACGTTAGCCCCTAGCTAAGGGGTCTGACCCTTTAGCCGAGCGGTTAGTGATGTCGCCTTGTGGCGCAGTACCCCCCGTATCGAATCCCGCACCGGGCAAGAAAATAACCGGTTACAGTATGTTAGTTCAGTTTTAGGGTTGATGGCGTTGAGCTGGAAAGGTGTGAAGGTGTAGTGTCCTGAGCAGCGTGTTCAAAATGGCGCATCCTGAGGCGTGTGTATGCAAACTGCCGCCATCGACTAACTCCAGGGGACGCGCCCGCGGCTCACGGTGACGTCACTGCTTAACCACACCTCCGATCATTTCTCAGCGAAAACCAGTCCAAGTATGTAAGAAAAGGAAGAAGGGAAACAGGCCAGTATAACCCCCCATCACCTCTAACCAGTGGCGCCCCCAAGGGGTGGCCAGGGGTGGCCTTGGCCACCCTGATACTATCCCTGCCCCCCCCCGCTGGCCCCCCCAGCCACGAGTCGCATATGCAGAATATGCTTCTGATTATGCATAATATGCTTCTATCTGATATCTTACATTAGGTGCTGTTCATTTAAATCAATAATGTATATTTTTCTTAACTCTCATATTGACAGTTTTCAACTAGCCTATACGGTATACTACAACAGCATCATAGAATTCCCCAAATTCAGTCATGGCTTTTGGTTTTGGTGTGCCACCCCAAGATGTGCCACCCCGATGAAAAATTTCTGGGGGCGCCACTGCCTGTAACACCGTCCACGTTACTCCACATTACGTGGAACATCTGCCCCTGGGCAGAAGCTCCCTGCCGCACATACTGTCCATGTTTTGGGCGATGGATGGCCCACTTTTGACATGGAAACCCCAGCCCCCAACTCCATTTACGCTTATAGAGCTTCAGAGAGGTGTCGGTTTTACCCGATGAGCCACATAGACTAGGACGGGGTCTTGGCCAGAAATGGATCCAAGTTCTATAAGTAGTTCTCAGTAAGTTCCCGGAAGTTCTTGGGTTTTAAATCATGGGTTGTTGATAAAACCGCCCTAACACCCGCCAAATTGATTCCAGCTTTTCCCCTCGAATGCCCTCTCTTGGATAGACCCCACCAAATCCAGGGATTTAGGGAATTCCAGCCCACTTCCTGCCCTCTGGTGGCTCTCCCGTTGCATCCTCGGGGTAAACGAATCGAAACGTGAGGCGCGGTTCGGTTCATTTATTTAGAGTTAGCCGAGCAGCTTCAAACACTGGACCACGTTGCAGAGTCAGCACCGCTCTGTTTCCTGCCTCCGCTCATGTAGGAGGTCCGCGCGGGACAACGCCGCTCACAGCGCCCCCTATAGTACAACTGCCAGAACGCGGCGAAGTCCTCATTAACATTGCCCTTTAAAAATCCATCCATTATTCAAACCGTTTAGCCTGTTCTCAGAGTCGCGAGGATGCTGGAACCCATCTCTTTAAACATCTATATTCTATATTTTTATTGTTTTTGTTTCATTATATTCCATTTTTTTCTCCTAATCCGTTTTACTCTATTTTTTGTTACTGCTTTATGCAAAGCCATCGGAAGTTACTTGTGCATGAAATGTGCTATACTTGAGGTTAACTGTATTCAGTAAACTTAAGTAAAGTTCAAGTAGATTTCCCCAAGTACACTAGGGGTATACTTGTAAGTATAGGCAAAGTATACTGAAGTGTGATTTTGGTTAGTATATCTCTGATAACTACTTACAAAGTACACTGAAAGTATACTCACTGATGATCAGTTTAAAATAAGTATACTAATAGCACGCTAGAATAAACGACTTTTGCATCGGCTTGCCTCAGAAATGAAAGGGGCTCTGGGTTATTTCGTGTGTGTGTGTGTGTGTGTGTGTGTGTGTGTGTGTGTGTGTGTGTATATAATATATATATACACACATATATATATATATATATATATATATATAATGTCCTGTGATGGCCTGGCAGGCTGTCCAGGGTGTCTCGTGCTGCCTGCCGCCCAGTGACTGCTGGGATAGGCTCCAGCATCCCCGCCACCCTGAGAGCAGGATAAGCTGTTCGGCTGATGGATGATGGATGGATGGATGGATGGATGGATGATGGATGGATGGATGATGGATGGATGGTGGATGGATGGATGGATGGATGGATGATGGATGGATGGATGGATGGATGGATGGATGGATGGATGGATGGATGATGGATGGATGGTGGATGGATGGATGGATGATGGATGGATGATGGATGGATGGATGGATGGATGGATGATGGATGATGGATGGATGGTGGATGGATGGATGGATGATGGATGGAGGGTGATGGATGGATGGATGATGGATGATGGATGGATGGATGGATGGATGATGGATGGATAGATGATGGATGGATGGATGGATGGATTGATGGATGGATGGATGATGGATGGATGGTGGATGGATGGATGGATGGATGATGGATGGATGGATGGATGGATGATGGATGGATGGATGGATGGTGGATGGATGGATGGATGGATGGATGGATGATGGATGGATGGTGGATGGATGGATGGATGGATGATGGATGGATGGATGGATGGATGGTCGATGGATGGATGGATGATGGATGATGGATGGATGATGGACGATGGATGGATGGATGATGGATGGATGGATGATTGATGGATGGATGATAGATGGAAACTTTTCATATGTGAGCAGCATTTGCACAAAATACAAATGCTGTCCCCCCCATTGTGATTACATCAGCCGCTACCGGGAGGAAACGATGGTCACCAGAATGTCAAACCCTTGTCCTCAAACCGTGTCTTCACACCCGTGTCTTCACACCCTTGTCTTCACACCCTTGTCTTCACACCCTTGTCTTCACACCCGTGTCTTCTCACCCTTGTCTTCACACCCTTGTCTTCACACCCGTGTCTTCTCACCCTTGTCTTCACACCCTTGTCTTCAAACCCGTGTCTTCTCACCCTTGTCTTCACACCCTTGTCTTCACACCCGTGTCTTCTCACCCTTGTCTTCACACCTTGTCTTCACACCCGTGTCTTCTCACCCTTGTCTTCACACCCTTGTCCTCAAACCCGTGTCTTCAAACCCGTGTCTTCACACCCTTGTCTTCAAACCCGTGTCTTCAAACCCGTGTCTTCACACCCGTGTCTTCAAACCCGTGTCTTCTCACCCGTGTCTTCACACCCTTGTC
>NC_079215.1:5031789-5168256 GCF_029633865.1 Lampris incognitus | reverse complement strand
TTCCGGCGAGGGTAGTGAGTCAGAAGACGGAGACAGGAAAGGTAACACGTATGAGCAGAGGTGCAGAAGAGATACCAAAACATGTGTTGCGTTTGTCTCCCGCGGGAGCAAATACATGCTGGAAAACAACCCCTTGCGTAGTCACTTTTCATGCCCTAACCACATCCGGTACGCCAGCTTAACGTAAAATCCCTTTGGCCATCTTGGAGTCATTCCAGAAGAGAGAAAAAAACAAGTTCCAAGCGGTGGACCATCGTTTGTTTTTGATGATGGACACCTTTCTTGGGTCATTCGGTGTGACGGGGTTAAGGACAACTGATAATAGCGGCGATCCACGGAGTCGTAGGCTCAGACCAAGTTCTAGTTGCAGTAGCGGATTTAGGTATGGGCGACATGAGAGCAGCCAGCCACCCAGGGCGACATCTTGCCAAGGGGGGGGGGCGGCGCCGCACGGAAATATTCGGAATGGTCTTATTTGCACGATCGGTTTCGCACCACTGCCAGCGCTTCCATAAAGGCGAACTGGGCAATTGGCAAAGGCGGTGAAATGTGCGCCAACTTTTCATGTGCAAAATAACGGGAGTTAATCAACAGCAGTAGCCAATGTAACCGGGTATTTTCTTAGCCGGTGCGGGATTCGATACGGAGTGTACTGCACCACAAGGGGACATCACTAACCGCTCGGCTAAAGGGTCAGACACGTTAGCTAGCTAGGGGCTAACGGGTCTTATTAGTAGTTTACACTAGTATTGCTAGGCTACGTATTCTATAAACACAATGAATTGCTGAGGTATGTGTCAATCACGCCGCACCTGCAGCCAACTCCCGCCCCCAGCGCTTAACGAGCCAATGGTGGCCTGGCCTACTGACACCATATTCGGTTGTCTTCGAGGGGAAAGAAAGGATGTGCCCAGCGTGTAGACTTCTGAAAGGTGAGCTTTATTTTGCCTAGTTGCTGTTTTAAGTTGCTGATGATGTGTGCTTGTGCACATTTTATGTTCGTGTTTGGCACATGAGAAAGAGATTTGCACTGGTATTGTGTAGTTTGAGGAGCTGAAATTTGATTATTTGGAAAATAGCTTTACGTGCTATCATGACTCGGATGTAAATAATTTGGAAAAGGGTTATTGGAGTTATTATACAGACCTGTTTGCTGCGTTATATGTATATGGATTGCGTCATGCGTGTTGTTGACACTAAGCACGCTAGCTTTGCACTGAACTATTTGCGTTATGTGTATGGCATACTGGCGTTTGTGTGTTGTTGGTTGTTGCTTTATGTGTATTGCATATTAGCCTTTGTGTGTTGTTGCTCGTATGGTACATTGCTAGTGGCAACTGGTCTGCAAACAGTGTTATTATTGATTCTCAAATTATGATCTGCTGTAATCTAAATTTAGCACAAAAAGTAAGGAAATGTGTGTTTGGTAGATTATTTCTTTGTTGTAACAATGCTTCTTGGCAATACATCTTATATCAGGCACCTGATTGTCAGTACCTGGGGTACCAGAAGCTCAAAACAAGAGTCAATAGCAGCAGCAAAATAAGCTGTTTGGCATTGGCAGAGAAGATTTGGCAAGTTTTTCATGGGTGCAACCCACATACTCAGCTCTGCTGCTCATCCCACAAATGCATGTTCCTTACAAATTTGGCCCCATTTAAAAGGTAGATAAACAGGCTTTCCAACAGTATAAGATTTATTGCCAAGAAGCATTGTTACAACAAAGAATTAATCTACCAAATACACATTTCCTTACTTTTTGTGCTAAGTATATTATCTATGAATATAGCATCATGATTATTGTTCCCTGCCTTATTCGTGTCCGCAGTAGGCCTACGGTGGTGTGACTGTGGGGCTAGCCCGTGGCTTGCCCCTCTCACACAATGCAATGTGTATTGTACGTGGGAAAGTATGAATACGCATGCTCAGATTGTTAGTGTATTCAATGTAGATTACACGGATTTGATGGCAAGAGGGGCTGACAGCCTGTAGCTCCACTACAGTGTCATTTCATATTTTAGAGTTGTCTGTCAGACAGCCATCCAGTCAACACGAGCTCGGAATTTAACGGTACATTCAGCAAGAAGATGGGAGACTTTCTTAGCTAGCGCCAGCTAAGAAAATGAACGGAGTGGATTTCATACTCGAGCACAGGTTTGAAACTAATGTAATTTGGAGGAGAAATTGAAACTAAAGAGCCTTGGTGCCCACCATCCAGGGGATATTGTCATCCCCCAAACTGCTGGCAAAATTAACTGCAGGTTTAATGTGGAGTGGTTTTTGAAGAAAGTGGCTAACGGTTGGCATACAAAAGAAGGCACTGTTCTGTTTTCCATGTCTGCTATTCGGTGGAGATGGTACTTGGTCGAGGACTGGTTACAATGATTTGAAACCTCTTTTTGAGAGGATTGCGAACCAGGAGAGCAGCGGGAGTCATCTGGACAATGCTGTGAAATTGGACTTACTTGAAAGGGTAAATGTAGCTTTCCAAATTGACAGTATATACAGGCACTTCGTTGAGCAGCACAACAAACAGGAGAAATTTGCCCAGAGGAAGAACCGTCGTGTTGTCTTTCTCTTCAAGTGAGCCCTCAGCTTTGATGAGTGAACGCATATTTTATCATCCTGCCTTTGGGATGCTTGTGCGTGCATTGGCCATATTGTTGTGCTGGGTCGATTGTTATAGATGGTGACTAGTGTTAGTGTGCCCATGCTTATCTATTAAGCTTGTTGTCATAAGGTCCCAGATAGCAAAATTGCTGTGGCCCGGACCCGTCCAACACCCGGCACTTCATCCGGCCCGCATACCGCGTGGAATGATGGCACTTGGGCGGTCCGCTCCTGTTTGCCAGATCTGGGCCAGAACCAAGCCATAGCAGTGCCGCATGTTCCACATATTTGCCAAAGGCGACTCATATTTGTTTTGTGATATTTGGGCCATATTCACCATTTACCACACTGGCCAATTCAGGGTCACATCCAGATCACATGTTGCCCAGAGCACCGCATCTTTGCCAAAAAAGGCCCACATTTGATTTGGCATATTTGGGCCATATTTGCTGTTATACTTGTGGGCCACTTCAGGCTCATATCCATTTTGTCAGGGCCAGAAGAAAGCTATCAGTGCTGCATCATTGCCTGAAGTGGCCCACATCTGGATGCTATCTGGGGTTGTTATCATAGAATGGATAAAAAATTGTTCTGTGTGGTTTGTTGTGGCTTTCAGTGGTGTTGAGCTCCTCGCTTATGGCCCTATAGGCTCCTTTGTTCTGCGCTTGGTTGGGTCGGCTTGTGACAGTTGTAATGTAACTTGTGTAGTTGCTCTCCTTCTCTCTCTCTTCCTCTGTGTTTGGATACAAGGCCTGCTAGAAGCAAACCACTCTGTCGTTAAGATTGTTTTGTGGAGTCATGCATTGACCCATGAAGTGTTAAAAAAGAATACAGTGGTTAGTGCGGTTGCCTCACAGCAAGAAGGTCCTGAGTTCGAGCCCTGGGGTAGTCCTACCTTGGGGGTCGTCCTCTGTGTGGAGTTTGCATGTTCTCCCCGTGTCTGCATGGGTTTCCTCCAACTGCGCCGGTTTTTTCCCACAGTCCAAAGACATGTAGGTCAGGTGAATCGGCATTACTCAATTGTCCCTAGGTATGAATGTGTGGATGTGTGGTATGAATGTATGTTTTGGTGATTTTGAGGGCCTTATGATTTTCGCAATTGTTAATTTTCATACCACAAATCCCAGAATACCATTAAAACCAAACTGAACATGCAGAAAGCGTTCACATGCAGGTCACAATTTTCAGCGGTCAAAGATTTAGGTGAAACACAGGCATTTGCTGTGCTTTATAGCAGTAGGAGCAAATTAAGAAGATAGTCCAGTGGTAGCCTGCATATTTTGGACGAAGAAGACTGATCAACAGTGTTGTCCGACACAGTAATATTGAGCAGCATATCAAGCCATATCGAACATTGAATTATCGTCTCATCTCATCTTCAGCTGCTTCTCCGGGGTCAGGTCCCAGTGGCAGCAAGCTAAGTAGGGCACTCAAGACGTCCCTCACCCCAGCAACACCCTCCAGCTCCTCCTGGGGGATCCCAAGGTGTTCCCAGGCCAGACTGGACATGTAGTCTCTCAAGCGAGTTTGGGGTCTAACCCGGGGTCTCCTCCCAGTTGGACATTCAATTCAGTTGGACATCCAAAATTAAATTAAATTTGTTTAATGGTGGATAATGTTAAGCTTTGTATTTTAGCACCGATCCTTAGTTCTCCGCATTTGACATGCAAGTTCCTTCTTCTTCTTCTCTTCTATTTGTGGCAGACTCGATACATTTCCTGTGCGGGGACCATTACATTTCAATACTTGGCGGGAATGGCGGATCCAGCACCAACGAAAAATAGCATACAGAGGAGCAATTACAAATCGCTAATAATTGTATGGCTGTAGATCCGAAAATGCCAACTGGAAAAGGTTGTCAAATATGACATTTTTGACGTAGAGAAATTGCAGATTGTATCTTAAACTTGTTGCCTCAAGTGAAGGAGTTCAAGTATCTCGGGGTCTTGTTCATGAGTGAGGGTAGGATGCAGCGGGAGATTGACAGGCGGATTGGTGCAGCATCAGCAGTAACGTGGACATTGTACTGGACCTGTGCGGTGAAGAGGAGCTGAGCTGGAAGGCAAAGCTCTCAATTTACCGGTCAATCTTCGTTCCAACCCTCACCTATAGTCATGAGCTTTGGGTAGTGACCGAAAGGGTGAGATCGCGGATACAAGCGGCTGAAATGAGTTTCCTCCATAGGGTGTCTGGGCTCAGCCTTAGAGATAGGGTGAGGAGCTCGGACATCTGGAGGGAGCTCGGAGTAGAGCCACTGCTCCTTCGCATTGAAAGGAGCCAGTTGAGGTGGTTCTGGCATCTGATTAGGATGCCTCCCGGGCGCCTTCCTTTGGAGGTTTACCAGGCACAGCCAGCTGGGAGGAGACCCCTGGGTAGACCCAAAACTTGCTGGAGGGACTTCATGTCCAATCTGGCCTGGGAACGCCTTGGGATCCCCCAGGAGGAGCTGGAGGGCGTTGCTGGGGGGAGGGGACATCTGGAGTGCCCTACTTAGCTTGCTGCCACCGAGACCCGACCCCGGAGAAGTGGCTGAAGATGAATGAACAGGTTATAAGACTGTCAGGTGAATGGTGATTGAGGTGTTTGACAGTAAATTTTCCAGTAATGTGATTTTTAAAAAATGTTTGATGGATGTTCATTGCCAGCCAGTCATGTGTTGCAGTGACTCGAGGGTTTCCATTCTTTTATATTTGATTCTTTATCTAATCATAGCCCTCCTATTATCGAGTATGTCACTGTCTATTGCACCATATCACAAGCACTCCCCTCTTTCGCTCTTCCCCGTGTCATCCTTTCTCTCTCTCCTCCCTTTTTGCCACGCTCCCTTCTCTCTTGCTCTCTCATCTGCTCTCTTCACCCTTCCTCCTCCTCCGCCCATTTCTCTCTCCCCTCTTTAGACTCTCCCCCCTCTCTCTCGCTCACTCTAACATCTTCCTTGCACTTTAAATCCGTTTTCTACTCCTCCATCCCACTGTCATCGCCTGTCCTCTTCTCTCTCCTTCCTGGTAAGACCCCCACCACCACCACCACCACCTCCGCCCACATCGCTGAGTTCTTCTTTTCATCTTCCTGTCATGCTGTCCTCTTGGTTTGCACTCATCTCTGCCTGCTTTTTTTGGTGCATTTGCTTAATTTCAGTCCCATAAGCGTGCGCTGCCCTCGTTCATCTCGCCTCCCCCTCCTTTCCTCCTCCCACTCCCTTTTCTCCAGTGACTCCTCTCTCCCTTCTTAACCCCCCTTCTCTTCTATTTCTTGTTCCGCCTTGTTCTCTTGCCCTCCCTTAATCTCATTTCTATCTCTTCTTCTTTCTACTCCTCCTCTCTCCTGGTCTTTCTCCGACTTTTACATTCATCCACCTTCCTGTTCCAAATTGTGAATCAAATTGGAGCCAGCTGTCGAGTTTTGAGTAAATATCAGTCAAGGGGGGAGGGGTGGACATGGGTGGGACAGACTAATCTGTGCACTGTAATTAGACTGCTCTCTTCTCTCTCGCTCTCTCTCCCTTTCTGTCTCTATGTAAATGTCTCTCTCCCTTTCTGTCTCTATGTAAATGTCTCTCTCTCTCTCTCTGTAAATGTAAATTTCTGTGTCTTACTGTTTGTTTTGGAGAGACTATCCAGCGTGTTCTATCTTTTTAGTGTTTACACACACACACACACACACAAAACAGTTTCCTTAATACTGTTATTCAACCACACACATTCCCATTTCAGAGCTGCCACCACACAGTCAGACAAAGACGCACACATTCACCCTCGGACACATACCTCACTGTTGTATCGGTGGGCTGTTTCTGAAATCGTGACTTGCTCTGTTACTAACCGAGCTACAAACCACAGAGTACTTTACATTGACCCTACAGTGTGTGTGTGTGTGTGTGTGTTCTGCAATGTGTTCTGCAGTGTGTGTGTGTATATACACACAGGGTGTTGTGATGCGTCTAGTGCAGCAGTGTGTAGTTGGAGGGAAGGTGCATGTGTTCTTCCAACCCGCTTGTGTCCTTCCTGCCCTTAGCTTGCTGCCGCTGGCTAGCCTCTGTGGCGAATAGGGCAGCATCCTAGCGTGTAAGCCTTCCCTTGCCAGTACATAGCCTCTCCTTCACCAAGACTCCTGCCAGGCCTCCCCGTGGCCACACGTGGTAACTGGGGTCTTGCGGCCCCAGGCTAACTTGGCAGGGGATCTCGGAGCAGCAGTGGGCCCCAGGGATATGGTGTGCAGGCCCACCCTGGTGGACACGCCCTGGCACCTATCAGCCACTGCCCCGCTGCCTTGTGGGTGAGTCTGGGAAGACATAAGGCTAAGGGAGCTTACCCCAACAGAAAAGCAAGCTGTGGCGGTAGCTTCGAGGCGGTTTCCGGAAAACTGGATTTCCGGCAGCCCCCTGCAGTTGTGTGGAGGTGCCGGTCGTCTAGGGATCCCCCTTGCCATCGGAACCATCTCCTCTACAATCAGGTCATGTGGCGTTGGGAGAAGCGCACCCCCCATGCCACTTTAAAAACCATCTCTGCGCAGGTATCTTCTGCTATCTGAGTCCTCAAAGGACCCACAAATAGAAGAAGATGGTCATCATCGGGCACGATGGACAACCAGCAAGCAAAGCAATATTGCATGTGTAATGACCATGGATGACTAGACTCACTAGCCCTTTGCTAACAGGTTGGACCCTTTAGTCGACTGGTTGACGTTGTCGCCCGTGGTGCGGGAGATCCAGGGTCGCGTCTTGGGCTGCGATGGTTTCCGGCGGCCTCCCGAATTCGCTACGTTGGTGTCAGAAGTGGGATGGTGAGGCTATCAGAAGTGCGGGCGCCCAGAGGCGTGAGGGGGGCTGGTCTGCTGAAGCGCGGGGATGCACTTCCTGAAGGGGGGGGGTAGTGTAATGTACACGGATAAATAGACTCGCTAGTCCTTGGCTAATGGGTCGGCCCCTTTAGTTGACTGGTTAGTGCATTTGTCCGTGGTGCAGGTGACCCGGGTTCGCATCCTGGGCTGCCCTCCGAATTCGCTACATTGGTGTCAGAAGTGGGATGGTGAGACCGTGAGGCCATCGGAAGCGCGGGCGCCCAAAAGTGTGAGGGAGCTGGTATGCTGAAGTGTGGGGATGTGCTTCCTGAAGGAGAAGGTAGTGTAGCGACCACGGATGACTAGACTCGCTAGCCCTTGGCTAACGGGTCGGACCCTTTAGTCGACTGGTTGACGTTGTCGCCCGTGGTGCGGGAGATCCAGGGTCGCGTCTTGGGCTGCGATGGTTTCCGGCGGCCTCCCGAATTCGCTACGTTGGTGTCAGAAGCGGGATGGTGAGGCCATCGGAAGTTCAGGCGCCCAGAGGCGTGAGGGGGGCTGGTCTGCTGAAGCGCAGGGACGCACTTCCTGAAGGAGGGGGGGTAGTGTAATGTACACGGATAAATAGACTCGCTAGTCCTTGGCTAATGGGTCGGCCCCTTTAGTCGACTGGTTAGTGCGGTCGTCCGTGGTGCAGGTGACCCGGGTTCGCATCTTGGGCTGCCCTCCGAATTCCCTACATTGGTGTCAGAAGTGGGATGGTGAGACCGTGAGGCCATCGGAAGCGCGGGCGCCCAAAAGTGTGAGGGAGCTGGTATGCTGAAGTGTGGGGATGCGCTTCCTGAAGGAGAGGGTAGTGTAGCGACCACGGATGACTAGACTCGCTAGCCCTTGGCTAACGGGTCGGACCCTTTAGTCGACCGGTTAGCGTTGTTGCCTGTGGTGCGGGAGATCTGGCTCCGCGTCCTGGCTGCGGCGGTCCCCGGCTGCCCCCCCGAATTCGTAACGTATACACGCCACTGCACGCTTATTCGTACATGTTGCTTTTTGCCCCAACGCCCACATACCTATTCTGGGATTCTCAAGATCACAGCTCCTCTATTGTTCCAGTTCAGTCTCTCTTCGGCTTCTCTCTCACGCCCTGTCTTTTCCTCACAGTTTCTTTCTCTGTCACTGTCTTCCATCCCATCCCTGTCTTCTGCCGCCTCTTTTCCTACTGTTTCAGTTTTCCCATCCGCTTTCCGCCAGCATGCTAGCTCACCAACAATGATGATTTGATGAGGGGAGGAGAGGGACTCTTCCTGTCTGTCTCCTGTTCTCTCTAACTCCCATCCGTCTGTCTACATTTCCCTAAGGACTTTTAAACCCGTCCCTTCTCCCCTCCCCACTCTCCTCCCCCGCGCACACTTCCTCCATCGCTTCCTCTCTCCCAGTCTAACCGCTATTCCCAGATGAATCACAACAATGAAAGCCCACACAGCTCTCAGCTGTTTAACCCATTATTCCAAAAGGAAAGAGAGAGAGAGCGGAGAGAGAGTGAGAGAGAGAAGAGCGAGAGAGAGAAGAGAGAGGGGAGAGAGAGAGAGGAGAGAGCACGAGCGAGAAGAGAGAGCGAGTGAAAGAGGAGAGAGAGAAGAGCATGAGAGAGAGAAGACAGCGAGAGAGAGGAGAGAGTGAGCGAGAGAGAAGAGAGCACGAGCGAGAAGAGAGAGCGAGTGAAAGAGGAGAGAGAGAAGAGCATGAGAGAGAGAAGAGAGAGAGAGAGGAGAGCAAGAGAGGGAAGAGGGCGAGAGAAGAGCGAAAGAGAGAGGAGAGAGCGACAGAGAAGAGAGTGAGGGAGATGAGAGAGATGAGAGAGAGGAGGAGGAGGAGAGAGAGAGAGGAAGTCAGTTGATGAATGAGAGAACAGGACTAGTATTTTTCGTTGTGTCGGGATTCGGTCATAATTTTTACACTTTCTCTGCTTGATTGTAATCCTCCAGTGATAATCTACATTCTCAGAACAGTGGCTCAAAACCCCACAACCTTAACTCGTTTGCCCATAACACTATATAAGATAAGCCTTTGTTTTTATTCCCCTTTTTCTCCCCAATTATCACAGTGGTGCAGTGGTTAGCACGGTCGCCTCACAGCAAGAAGGTCCTGGGTTCGAGTCCCGGGGTAGTCCAACCTCGGGGGTGGTCCTGGGTCGTCCTCTGTGTGGAGTTTGCATGTTCTCCCCGTGTCTGTGTGGGTTTCCTCCGGGCGCTCCGGTTTCCTCCCACAGTCCAAAGACCTGTAGGTCAGGTGGATCGGCCGTCCTACATCGTCCCTAGGTGTGTGTGTGTGTGTGTGTGTGTGTGTGTGTGTGTGTGTGTATGTCGTCCCTGTGTGCTGGCCTGGCGGCCTGTCCAGGGTGTCTCCCCACCTGCCGCCCAATGACTGCTGGGATAGGCTCCAGCATCCCTGCGACCCTGAAAGCAGGATAAGCGGTTCTGATAATGGATGTATGGATGGATCCAGCCAATTACCCCACTCTTCCGAGCCGTCCCGGTCTCTGCTCCACCCCCTCTGCTGGTCTGGGGAAGGCTGCAGACCACCACATTCCTCGTGGAGCCGCCAGCCGCTTCTTTTCACCTGACGGTGAGGAGTTTCGCCAGGGGGACGTAGCGCGTGGGAGGATCACGCCATTCCCCCCAGTCCCCACCCCCCCGAACAGGCACCCCTACCGACCAGAGGAGGCGCTAGTGCAGCGACCAGGACACATTCCCGCATCCAGCTTCCCACCCACAGACACTGCCAATTGTGTCCGTAGGGATGCCCGACCAAGCCGGAAGTAACATGGGGATTCAAACAGGCGATCAAGATAAGCCTTTAAATTACAGGCCAGTCATGTGTGCCTTTGCAACAGTCCTCCGCTGGAGCTACTAGGGGTCAGGTTACTGCACATGCTCAGAAAGTACCTGCCAGTAATAGACAGCAGCCATTACTGGACCTCACAATGGTGGCCAGTTTAACCCACTTATCTGAGCCGTGTATTTGAAAACGAAAGTACAAGTTAAAAGTTGATACCCAAAATGTCCAATATCCTCAATGGTCGACTGCATTATAGAGCTACTTCCTGGTTCGGCCTGCAGGGATGACCAGCCGGTGCTCGCCGTAGGTAGTAGAAACCATCGATAAGCGAACGAGCCAGTGTAATAGAGACGTCACAGAGAAGGACAGGTCTTGCTCACAGTCTGACAGCTGCACTACGGTCGGTGGTTTTTGTGGTTGTTGAAGTAGACAGGTTTAAGGGTTGTATTTAGTTGCCCCATAAGACGGCATTGTAAAGCTGTGTCCAGCGGTGGGCCCGTGTCCAAAACCTCCAAAGTGAAGCTGGTGAATAGAGTATCATAACACATGTGCATAATGGCAAAAACTACAAGACTGAAGTTGTAAAAAACTTAAAATACCCTTTAAACATCTTCACTGCACTAAACACAAACCATATTCCACAATGGCCTTGCTTACAACTGCCCTCCCATTGCCCCCCCCCTTTTTTTCTCCCCACTCTTCTGAGCCATCCCGGTCTCTGCTCCACCCCCTTCTGCCGATCCGGGGAGGGCTGCAGACTACCACATGTCTCCTCCGATACATGTGGAGTCGCCAGCCGCTTCTTCCACCTGACAGTGAGGAGTTTCACCAGGGGGACGTAGTGTAATGGGAGGATCACTCTATTCCACCCAACCCCCCCCCCCCGAACAGGCACCTCGACCGCCCAGAGGAGGCGCTAGTGCAGCGACCAGAACACACACCCACATCCAGCTTCCCACCCGCAGACACTGCCAATTGTGTCTGTAGGGACGCCCGACCAAGCGCAGGGATTTGAACCAGCGATCCTCGTGTTGGTAGGCAACAGAATAGACCGCTACGCTACCCGGACGCCCTGCCCTCCCATTGTTCTGACTGGATCTTTTATATTTGTGGACTTATTGAATGGACCAGTATGAATGTGAGTAATACGACTGTGAGATGAGGAGCTGAAACTGTGTTAGGGACCAAGTTTCTCCAGAGGAACTAGGTCACTAAACCACAAGACCACCGTCATGGACTATGAGGATGGCAGCCCTTACGTATCGATTACTAACGGGAGGGTTGCCCCTGTGCTGCCAAAGCCGGTGTGGGTTGTACTACAACAAATAATCCCAAGTAGTTCATCACCAGTGATGGCCGGTGGTGATATTGGGTGGGCGGGGCAACAAATGCATTATACCCATCAATAGTTAACGCTGCAGAAACGGCAGCGTCCCATCCGAGATGCCAAGTTGCAGCAACAACACTATATACCTTGTTATAGCAAGTGCTCTGCAACAACACTGCAGAGAAGTACCCACAAGAATGGCCTGCTGCCAAAAAACTCCTCATCTGGCTTTCTCTTTCTCACACACACACACACACACGTTTCCTAATTTTGTCGGATAAATGTTTCAAATCTACTATACCTTGTTGGGTCCAAACTGTGTCTCCTCCAAAAAGCTAGCATGGGAAACAGAAAAGTGAATTCTGGGCTACACTCACCCTTAGCCTGTCCTTCTGTTTACTAGAGGTGTAAGAAAATATGGATACACTCGAGTATCGCGATATTATCTTTTGTGATACGGTATCAATTCTCAAAACCACTATGCCGATTTTTAATTGTTTACATGTAAAGGTTCATGACAAACATGTTGTGTTGTGTGTAACCCCACGACCGCTAGACAACAGTGTTGTAATCTGTCTTCAGCCATTTGACTCTTCCACTCCAACACAACAACGCAAACTGAGACAGGAAGTAGCATAAGCACAAAGAACACAGGCCTATGAAACCTCAGTATATCACCTTTCTTACAGTATCACAATGTATCACCTTTCTTACAGTACCACAATATATCACCTTTCTTACAGTACCACAATATATCACCTTTCTTACAGTATCACAATATATCACCTTTCTTACAGTATCACAATATATCACCTTTCTTACAATACCACAATATATCACCTTTCTTACAGTATCACAATATATCACCTTTCTTACAGTATCACAATATATCACCTTTCTTACAGTATCACAATGTATCACCTTTCTTACAGTATCACAATGTATCACCTTTCTCACAGTATCACAATATATCACCTTTCCTACATTATCACAATATATCACCTTTCTTACAGTATCACAATATATCACCTTTCTTACAGTATCACAATATATCACCTTTCTTACGGTATCACAATATATCACCTTTCTTACGGTATCACAATATATCAACTTTCTTACGGCATCACAATGTATCACCTTTCTTACAGTATCACAATGTATCACCTTTCTTACAGTATCACAATGTATCACCTTTCTTACAGCATCACAATGTATCACCTTTCTTACAGTACCACAATGTATCACCTTTCTTACAGTACCACAATGTATCGCCTTTCTTACAGCAGCACAATGTATCACCTTTCTTACATTACCACAATGTATCACCTTTCTTACAGTATCACAATATATCACCTTTCTTACAGTATCACAATATATCACCTTTCTTACAGTATCACAATATATCACCATATATTGAATCGTAACCCCTGTATCGTGATATGTATCGTATCGCCAGATTCTCGCCAATACACAGCCCTACTGGCTACACCAAGTAACACAAACGTACGATTTTGTCGTTTGTCCCTTTGTATTATTTGAACACCGTTTGAACAATGTGTCCCTAGTCGCTTCACTTCTAATTTTTCCTTCTAATTTTTCTTTGATGTCCAAAGACATGAAAGAAAATGGATGACAAAGTAAATAATCCAGCTCGTTCATGCCAACGGCCCATTCTCACACAGGTAGCACCTCGCTGTACGTACCTCGACTCTGTACGTCTGCCATCATTGGTCAAAAGTTAGCGACCCGAGGGCTGAATGAATGTAGCCCAAATGATCAGCGAAATTAAATGTAAATTTGAATTTACAAAAAATAAAAAAAGCTAACACTTGGGGGCAGCACGGTGGCGCAGTGGTTAGCGCGGTCGCCTCGTAGCAAGAAAATCCTGGGTTTGAGCCCCGGGGTAGTCCAACCTTGGGGGGTCATCCCGGGTCGTCCTCTGTGTGGATTTTGCCTGTTCTCCCCGTGTCTGTGTGGGTTTCCTCCGGGGGCTCCAGTTTCCCCCCCACAGTCCAAAGACATGTAGGTCAGGTGAATCAGCCGTACTAAATTGTCCCTAGGTGTGAATGTGTGTGTGTGTCGGCCCTGTTTGATGGCCTGGCGGCCTGTCCAGGGTGTCTCCCGGCCTGCCGCCCAATGACTGCTGGGATAGGCTCCAGCATGCCCGCGACCCTGAGAGCAGGACAAATTGTTTGGATAATGGATGGATGGATGACTTGACTATATTGTAGAAGATAGGGGGGGGGCTTAGCCCCGTTAGCCCATTTATACTAGCCGTCCCTGTTCATCACAGCTAAATGTGGGTGTGCTTTGTACATGTTTGTGAGGGTCAAGGCGTGACCTGTTGGCAGATGTCGCGAGGTCAGGAATTGTTCCTGTGTTGGGTCACTGAATGCTTAAAATGGCGTCTTTGGCACTCGATGAAGTCTTTGTTTAATCTGGTTTCAGCCAATCTTTGACAGAAGTCAAGTCAAGATGCCAGAAGTCCCTCTCTTTATTTATCTCTTCACCTCTCTCTCTTCTAACTCTTTTCTTTTATTCTACGGCTCACAGAGTCCCTCTGTCTGTCCGTATACACCATTGTAAGCATCATTTGATCAAATAAATGTGACAGCGTCAACAATGCAGCCAAAATGGCTAATTGGATTTTGTATCAGGCAGGGTCACCCTTCCGTCTGACTATTTTTCCCACCATCCATCTCTGACTTCCTGATTCACTAGCCCCACATCATCCAACCTTCTCTCTCTCTCTCATTTTCTTCATTCATCAGCCCCTCAAAGTACTCCTTCCACCTTCTCAACACACTCCTTACTTGTCAGCACATTTCCATCTTTATCTCTAGGCGGCACGGTGGTGCAGTGGTTAGCCCTGCCGCCTCACAGCAAGAAGGTCCTGGGTTCGAACCCCGGGGTTGTCCAACCTTGGAGGTCATCCCAGGTCGTCCTCTGTGTGGAGTTTGCATGTTCTCCCCGTGTCTGCGGTGGGTTTTCCCCGGGTGCTCCGGTTTCCCCCACCGTCAGAAAGGCGTGGATGTTGGGGTTAATACTCCTGTCTGTGCCCCTGACCGAGGCACGGCAAGAGGAACTGGAGTTGGTCCCTGGGTGCTGCACGGCAGCTGCCCACTGCTCCTAGCTGCACAGCTAGGATGGGTTAGATGCAGAACGTAATTTCCCCCCGGGGATTAATAAAGTATCTCAACCCCCCCCCCCCCAAAAAAGACTTCTAAACAGTGCTGGCCGCGTGGCTTCTCATTGGTTACTACCAGCCACAGTGAGTGCTCATTCCTGCAAGTTGAACCAGGGAGTAGTTCAGCAGTGCGATCAACCATTGATAATATTGGACAGTTTGGGTAAAAACTTTTAATGTCCAGTTTCATCTCAGATAATTGTGTTAGACTGGACTTACTGAAACACATCTGATGCTTATGTTCAGTTGCTCCTGTAAGACGTCATAAAAGTGAGTCCAGCAGTGTTCCCATGTCCAAAATCTTCACCATGAACCCAGTGAGTAAAATGATATCACAACCAGGCGTCCGGGTAGCGTAGCGGTCTGTTCCGTTGCCTAGCAACACGGGGATCGCCGGATCGAATCCCCATGTTGCTTCTGGCTTGGCCGTGTCTGCAGATGGGAAGCCGGATGTGGGTATGTTTCCTGGTCGCTGCACTAGCGCCGCCTCTGGTCAGTCGGGGCGTCTTTTCAGGGGGGGGGGATGAAGAACTGGGGGGAATAGCGTGATCCTCCCACGCACTACGCCCCCCCCCCGGTGAAACTCCTCACTGTCAGGTGAAAAGAAGCGGCTGGTGACTCCACATGCATGGGAGGAGACATGTGGTAGTCTGCAGCCCTCCCCGGATCAGCGGAGGGGGTGGAGCAGAGACCGGGACGGCTCAGACGAGTAGGGTAATTGGTTGGATACAATTGGGGAGAAAGGGGGGGGGGTGAATCAAAAAAAGTTTATATCACGAACAATATTTAAAATGGCAAAAACTAGAAAAATAAGACCCAGGTTATAAAAAGAAAATGAAATCCCCCTTTAATCAATATCCCACGCCAACACCTTCTCATCTGCACCGACGGAGGCTGTTGATCGGTGACCTGAAAAATGTTCCTTGCTCCTCTGTTGAGTATGAAACAACTTATTATGCAGGATAATAATCCCTGAGACTGTAAAACTGCGATCTACCACACGGGGGGCGTATAGTTTATAGTGATACATAATGTTTCCATCCATCCATTATCCAAACCGCTTATCCTGCTCTCAGGGTCGCGGCGATGCTGGAGCCTATCCCAGCAGTCATTGGGCGGCAGGCGGGATGACACCCTGGACAGGCCGCCAGGCCATCACACAGGGCCCACACACACACACACACATTCACACCTAGGGGCAATTTAGTATGGCCGATTCACCTGACCTGCATTCACCTTCCACTTCCGGGGTAGGAAGACGGCGGCATGAGTTCACATTTGCGGCGGCCTCACCCGGTACCGTCCATGCAGTGTCTTTGTCCACGTCTGCATCTAAGTTTTATCTTCGATTGATGGCTGGGAGAGCGGGGCAGGCTAAGCTAATTGCTAGCCCGAGCAGACCGGCAGTTCCGATAATACTGAGGGCGGTCTGGCGGCGGCCTCACCTGGTGCTGACTGACTGTGGTGTTTTTGATGTCGTCGTGAGGAGTGCGGGGAGGTGTGTCGAGGGTGTCTGGCTGGGAGAGCTGGTGCTGGATCGGCTGGGAGGGCTTGGTCTGCTTTGTCTGGTAGGCCCAGGGACTACGGCTCCTGCCTGGAGCTGCGCCCGAGGAGGAAACGCTGAGGGTCTGACAGGACGCGGACGCGGGGAGGGCTAAGCTAACTGCTAGCCCATGCAGACCGGTGGTTCCGACGTTCATCCTGGCTGGCGTTTCTTCCCTTGGACAGTGATTTTTGTTGTTTAGTTTTGATATATGTGTTAGTTTGGGTATGTGTGTTCTTGTAGTTTTTGGATGTGTTTTTGTCTTTGTGTTGTACTGCTGCGGGCTGGGGGAAACGGCTTTTCCTTTCATTTCATGTACACAAATGCACGAAGTGAAATGACAAAGTGTTCCTGATTCATGTCTTTAGACTGTGGGAGGAAACCGGAGCACCTGGAGGGAACCCACGCGGACATGGGAAGAACATGCAAACTCCACACAGAGGACGACCCCCAAGGGTGGACTACCCCGTGGCTCAAACCCTGAACCTTCTTGCTGTGAGGCGACCGCGCTAACCACTGCGCCACGGTGCCGCCCCTACATAATGTAAGAAAAACATATTTTATAGAGGGCAAACAGACATGGGTACCTTGTTGTTGAGAGACGTATGGGGAAAACATCTTATTTGTCGGGGTAAATGGGCACCGGAAGCTGTTTAGAGACCTTAGGGGGGGGGTGCACATTTTCTGAAGTGACTGGGAAGTTCCTCATGACACACAGACCCTGTTTACACTTGGTTTTAAAATGTGTTTTGGGCGATCGTATCACAAGTGGACAGCGAGACACATCGCTGTTTACACCCGTCTCTATCATGCGTCTCCAAATGCGTCCTGCCGACCACTTGTGATCAGATTTGTTACTCCGAAGCAGATTTCTTGTTACGTCCTTGTCGGAGACGCATCAGGACACATTAGCGTTTACACTACAAAAGTTATGTGGTCCAATGTGTCCCAGACCCCCTTGGCAAGTGGTTTGAGTAACCGGTTCACAAAACGTTTTGTTGATTGTTTACACTTGTATTTAGCGATCGCAAAAAACACATTTTAAAACCAAGTGTAAACAGGGTCATACTGACAGCTCATTGGCCCACTTTATCTGTCTGCCTGTCTATGTTCTCTATGTTCTTACAGTCTCTAAGGTTTCTCTCTGTTGTAAATGTCAACTTCTGCTCCCATGACGAATTACACGTCTTTTTTGTTAAGACTCCCTTTTTAAACAGCTTGTATATAGCAAAGTATGAAGGTCATTTAAAAAGCTACGGGCAAACGCATACACAAGTGCCATGATGAATCTTGTCTGAGGACCCCGGAGGGTAGATTCAGCGCTACCATTACGGTTCATGGAGCAGAACTGTCATTATGGTTTACAGCCTAATAAAATACCAATTAGACTCAAAATGGAATCTTCCAATATTGAAACAGCCCGCTGGGGTTTGGGCTCATTTCCAGAGTGGTGAAGAGAGAGCTAGAGGAGGGGGGAGGAAAAGATATGGCTGACTGGGGGGGGGGGCATGCAGATACAGAGAGGGTTTAATGATTAATTCAGAAGTCAAAGGTGTGAGGAGAGAAAGAAAAACGGGAAGAAGATACAGAGCTAAGTACAGAGATAGATAAATGGATAGATAGATAGATAGATAGATACTTAAATTCACATAAAGAGAGTTCAAGCAACCAGGGTGGCTTTGTGGTTTGCTTTGTGCTTTGTTGGCACCGCTTCCGGTGTGGGAAGATGATGGCGCAAATTCACATTTGCAGCGGCCTCACCCAGTACCATCGATGCAGTGTCTTTGTCCATGTCTGCGTCTAAGTTTTTGTCTTCTTTGTTGGCTGGGAGAGCTGGTGCTGGATCGGCTGCGAGAGCTTGGTCTGCCGTGGCCTGTGGGCCCAGGGACCGCGGCCTTGGAGGTAACACCGAGGGCGGTCTGAGAGGACGTGGACGCGAGGCAGGCTAAGCTACCTGCTAGCCCACGCAGACCGGCAGTTCTGATAACACCGAGGGCGGTCTGGCGGCGGCCTCACCTGGCGTTGACTGTGGTGTTTTTGATGTCGTCGTGAGGAGTGCGGGGGGGTGTGTTGAGGGTGTCTGGCTGGGGGAGCTGGATCGGCTGGGAGGGCTCGGTCTGCTTTGTCCGGTTGCCACGGGGACCACGGCCCCTGCCTGGAGCTGCGCCCGAGGAGGAAACACGGAGGGCGGTCTGACAGGACACGTAATCAGGGCAGGCTGGGCTGCTGGCCCATGCAGACCGGCGGTTCCGACGGTCCTCCCGGGTGGCGTTTGTTCTCTTGGACAGTGATTTTTTTTTCTTCTTCTTTTTGTTTGGATATATGTGTTAGTTGGAATATGTGTGTTCTGGTAGTTCCTGAGTGTAATTTGTCTGTGTGTTGCACTGCTGTGGTCTGGGGGAAACGGCGTTTCGTTTCACTTCATGTGTCCAAGTACATGTGGTGAGCTGACGAAGCGTTCCTGATTCCTGGTTAACGGAGTCATCCTCCATCTAGACAGCCTGGATTTGATTATCCTATGCAGCCATATCCGTCAGTGACTTTAATCACGTTAATTAACCACTGCGCTGGCTGGCCCTGACCTGCGGACCCTGTGACCCGACCATCAGCTGAAAAGCATGAATCCTTCTCTTCCCCCTGTGTTTGAATCTACTGTAGCAGAGCTTCTCTGCCAGGGCGAATGCTCTCTGGGCCACTTCGCTTAATGAGAAATGACGACTCGTGTACATGCTTATACAGCGAGGTGACGAGCTCTGCATGGAAAGATCCTGCCTTAAATATTGTTGTTAATAGTTCCCGTCCCCGTTACTGCAGGGGTTCATAGACCCTGAGGAGATTACACCAGGAGGTGTGAGATATGAGGTATGAAATGAAAGTCAGAATTGAAACGGCGACTTGAATGAATGATGAGTCAGAGTGCACCTCACAGCATCGTCAGGTGCAGGAATCGGGAAGACTTCGTCAGTTCACCTCATGTACTTGCGCTCATGAACTGAAACGAAATGCCGTTTCCCCCCCAGCCCACAGCACTGCAACACATTCAAGGACTACAAGAACACACATATTCAAGCTAACACATATAGCCAAACCAAAAAACAAACAAAAAAACACTGTACAAGGGGACAAACGCCAGCCAGGAGGACTGTTGGAACCGCCGGTCTGCGTGGGCTAGCAGTTAGCCTAGCCTGTCCCGATTACGTGTCCCGTCAGACCGCCCTCCATGTTTCCTCCCCGGCACAGCTCCAGGCAGGGGCCGTGGTCCCTCTGGCAACCGGATGAAGCAGACCAAGCCCTCCCAGCTGATCCAGCACCAGCTCTCCCAGCAAGACACCCTCGACACACCTGCCCGCACTCCACACGATGACACCAAAAACACCAGTCAACGCCAGGTGAAGTCGCCGCCAGACCGAACTGCCGGTCTGCATGGGCGAGCAGTTTGCTTAACCTGCCCCGCTTCCGCGTCCTGTCGGACCGCCCTCGGTGCAGCTCTGGGCAAGGGCGCGGTCCCTGGGCCCACAGCGCAGCACACCAAGCTCTCGAAGTCGATCCAGCGCCAGCTCTCCCAGCCAAAATAAGGAAGACAAAAATTTAGACGTGGACAAAGGGCACTGCGCCGACAGTAGTGGGTGAGGCCACTGCAAACGTGAATTCGCACCGCCATCTTCCCACATCGCTTCCAGTGTGGAAAGATGGCGGCGTAAATACATTTAGGATTTCACCATCGGGGGTGGGTTGGGGGGGTTAGTGTGGCACAGTGGCTTTCAACCTGTGAGTGACCCACAGGTGGGACGCCACGTAGGGTTGCAGGCTGTTGTACTAAACTGATTTTGTTTGGAAGAGAAGGGAAATAAAACACGTGCAGCACACTGGAGTAAAGTTTAACGTGGACATGCCTGGTCTGTTTCATCAGCAGGCCGTGACTGAAGACAGAAATACTTCCCTGATGAATACAGAGGATTCTGGTTTCTCCCAACTTCCAGGAGGTAATGAGAACTTCTCGCTTCCTTTTATCCGCACACCAAGTTCGTTGGTTCACGGGCCAAAAAGCACCTCCACATCTGGGTCACGGCCCGAGTTGGCGGTAACACACTGCTTTGATAATATGACTTTAGCATGCTACTTTTTTATGTGTGTAATAAATGTTAGCAGTGTGTTTCTCAACCAAGTGTTCTGCATGGTTCGAAATCACCCTCGTAGATCGAAACCAACTGCGCGGTCCACTGGGAATCGGTGTTGCAGCGATGGGGAATACCTGCTCTCGAAGGGGTAGCTTACTGCACAGTATTAAAGCCATTCACCGTGGGACTTGATAGATTACAGGGGGGAACTGCTTCGGCTGACTGGGGAGTCGTGCAAGGAGCCCACGGCATTGAAGGACAATTTGTCCCCGATGAAAGCCAGGGCGGGCCCTGCCGCACCAGCCGTGACCGAATCGAGCCACAACTTTACAACCAACAGACAATACATGAAAGCACACACACACACACTAAGTAAATCTTGTAGCTCTACTGCAGACTAGCTGCACTTTCAGCACTCAGTCAGCATGCACACACACACACACCGGTCTGGGAAAGAGTTGAGTGGTCTGAGCAGAGGTAATGAATTTAAGGGATAGTTCAGTTTCTCACTGTGTGTGCTACTTAAACAGAGTCAGAAGAAACCTGGTGGCTATCTTTTTGTCATGTCTGTGCATGCAGTTGAAAGGTCTGTGTTGGGGCGTCAAGGTTGTGTCGCGGTCTATTCCGTTGTCTGTCTTCGCAGGGATCGCCAGTTCCCCTTCCCGTGTTCCCTCCGGCTTGGTCGGGCATCCCTACAGACACAACTGGTCGTGCCTGCGGGTGGGAAGCCGGATGTGTCCTGGTCGCTGCACTAGCGCCTCCTCTGGTCGGTTGGGACGCCTGTTCAGGGGGGAGGGGGAACTGGGGGTAATAGGCGTGGTCCTCCCACTCACTACGTCCCCCTGGTGAAACTCCTCACTGTCAGGTGAGAAGAAGCGGCTGGTGACTCCACATGTATCGGAGGAGGTATGTGGTAGTCTGCAGCCCTCCCCGGATCGGCAGAGGGGGTGGAAGCGCCTGGGATGGCTCGGAAGAGTGGGGTAAATGGCTGGATACAATTAGGGGGAAAGGGGGGGGGATTTAAAAAAAAGCATGTTGAATGGCGCTCTTATCCTAACTGCTGGATGTTTACTGGCATCATTAGCCGCTTCCATTAATACTTTTTACTTGTTAGCCTAGCATTCACAAGTTTTCTGAACCGACGTTTTCACAAGTACACTTAAAATCCTAAAAAAATTAAGTTTTATAGTTTTGAATTATTTTTCCGTACTAGGCATATCCACCTTCTTCCACTGTAGCGGAAGACGGATATGTGTATTATGGAAAAATAACCAAATTTAGCACAGAGGCCACGTACCGTTTCTGTTTCAACAGCTACAAAAGAGAAAAGGTTTTACCGAGCAGTGCTGTGTCTGTGTACAACATCCTGACCACGCAGTTTTCACGTTAATGCTAAAAAAACTTATTCCGACAGTTAGCGTGTTTATTTTTGAAAGATAAACGTCTCAACCGTATCTTTCAGCATTCACGGAAAATAGTTTTCACTTAACGATGTGCATCCCCCCTCAGACGGTTTCTTGTGTGTGTACCAACAAAATTCTGCCACCTATTAGGCAAAGTTTGACAACACCTGGGGCAAAAAAGAGACTCATTCATTCATTTTCAGCTGCTTCTCCGGGGTCGGGTCGCGGTGGCAGCAAGCTAAGTAGGGCACTCCTGACGTCCCTCTCCCCAGCAACACCCTCCGGCTCCTCGTGGGGATCCCAAGGTGTTCCCAGGCCAGATTGGACATGTAGTCCCACCAGCGAGTTCTGGGTCTACCCCGGGGTCTCCTCCCAGTTGGCTGTGCTCAGAAAACCTCCAAAGGAAGGCGCCCGGGAGGCACCCTAATCAGATGCCCGAACCACCTCAACTGGCTCTTTTCGACGCGAAGGAGCAGTGGCTCTACTCCGAGCTCCCTCCGGATGTCCGAGCTCCTCACCCTATCTCTAAGGCTGAGCCCAGACACCCTACGGAGGAAACTCATTTCAGCCGCTTGTATCCACGATCTCACCCTTTCGGTCACTACCCAAAGCTCATGACCATAGGGGAGGGTTGGAACGAAGACTGACTGGTAAATTTAGGGTTTTGCCTTCCGGCTCAGCTCCCTCTTCACCACAACAGTCCGGTAAAACGTCCGCATTACTGCTGATGCTGCACCAATCCGCCTGTCAATCTCCCGCTCCATCCTACCCTCACTCGTGAACAAGACCCGGGGATACTTGAACTCCTTCACTTGAGGCAACAACTCATCACCAACCCGGAGAGAGCAATCCGCCATTTTCCGGTTGAGAGCCATGGCCTCGGAGGTGCTGACTCCTAATGGGACCCTGGACTGCAAAATGTGACAGTCGGCCATGTCACTCTGAGAAGGTCCTCCTAAACTCAGAGGTCGTCTGCACAGCATTAATTAAGATAAAGCCAGTCCAGGGCGATCAAGATTACTGCTAAGAAGCTAATCTCAAATCATTATTCGTACAAAATGCGAGCTCACATTGTAGCATGTCAGTGATTTTTGCTGACCCCCCTCCCTCATTGTGTGCCTGTGGGTCAAATAGACACACGCATACACAATAGCAACTTTTTCTTCAATTTATTTTTGGATATATTATGCATATAAAATGTGCATATATTGATCAAATCAAGACCAATTTTGAAGTGTTATCAGCAACAACCTTATAATCTCAGGTTAATGGCTGCAATCACCACTGGTATGAGGTAGCATTTTCCCATTAGGTGTTGAATCTTCTTAATAAAAGTCCTCCACCTTTTCCCAAAGGTTATCAAGAAAAGGGAAATAGGGCCCTTAGTAGGAAAAAGACTTAAGTTTTTAATCAGCATGCTTTTGAAAATTTGAGTTTCACGGGACCTTCGCTGATGAAGATTTTGATTCAGACAATAAAGATGAGCTTAAAAAAAATCTCTGGGCCCTCAGCGGTCACTGATGATCTTCTTGATCCAGCTGGTGAACTTGGTGATGCGGGTGTACACGCCGTAGTAGTCCGGGCGACCGCATCCCTTCCCCCAGCTTACAACCCCAGCCAGAAACCAGCGA
Source organism: Lampris incognitus (assembly GCF_029633865.1). Classification (NCBI taxonomy): domain Eukaryota; kingdom Metazoa; phylum Chordata; class Actinopteri; order Lampriformes; family Lampridae; genus Lampris; species Lampris incognitus. The sequence continues at coordinate 5,144,823 of NC_079215.1, read as the reverse complement.
CCCGAGGCCTCCTCACAAACCAATGGGCCCCCAGAATCCCCCTGAGAGAGAGAGAGAGAGAACAAAAAGAGCAAAGGGCATTATAAACCATTCACAACCCTAAAATTAAGAAACAAGGACACATATGCCCCCTTTCCACTACACGGTACCGGCTCGACTCGCTTCTGTGTCGTTTTCCATTACTGTAACGGTACCCCCTCAGTGTAGCTGGTCGTCATAGCGACGCTTGGTTAAACTGCTCTGACGTCATCATCAACGCGACCATTGTAAACAATGGGAAGGGATACTGTACCTAATCCTCGGTATATGTGGCTGTTTGCCACAACAAGAAGAAAACGTTTGTTCCAGAAGAGGCTACAGGCAGCAAAACGACGGACTGCAGAGAAATACAGGAGAGTCTGGGAAATGTACTTTTAAGATAACTCCTCTTCAGTATTTAAAAATGCTGGGTGGTATCCCGCACGCGCATTCTTCTTTGGCAGTCCACCCAAATGATGATGACTGTGATGCAGTTTAAGCTCGGCACGCGCCAACAGGCCCGCATCAGAGCAAAAATATCGTCCACATTTGTCACAGATGAATGTGGTTTGAGTTGGTCTGTTGTTCCTTGCATGGTGGGCCTTGTCATAGGCTTCTTGTCTCTTCTGTTCAACAGCTGTTCTCGATTGCCTTACTGTGGAACGCCACCTCTGTCTGTCCAGGGCCACTGTCTCCCAGCTGGAGTCATCTATGCCGCAGATTTTCTTGAGGCGCTCGAGCACATCTTTGAAGCGTAGCTTCTGGGCCCCCTGCTTCCTTTTCCCCTGGAGCAGCTCCCCGTAGAAAACCTCTTTTGGTAGGTGGTTGTCTGGTGTTCTCCTCATGGGGCCGGCCCGTCTGAGCTGGGAGGCTGTTATTAGGGCGCATTGATGACGCAATGACGTGTTTCTCTGACCAATCAGAGGTCTGCATTGATTTTGGTACCCGCCCCAGTTTTTTTGGACCCCCAACAAAGGTGGTACCAGAAAAGTGGTAACAGTTACCAAAATGCCGGTATTTTCCAGTAATGGAAAACAAAAAAAAAAGACGAGTCGAGTTGAACCGGTACCATGTAGTGGAAAAGGGGCAATAGTGTCCTAGATAGAAGTCTTCGGTAGCACAATAGTGTGTGTGTTCTGTTATTAAAAGTTTGTAGATTTTCCAAACCCTCATTAATAAAAGCTTGCATATGACTGTTACTCTTTCTACATGTTTGTTGTGTGCTTCTCTGTGCAGTTTCTTTCCCCTCGTCAAACCTGGCAAGCGTCTTTCTCTCCACTGCGGTAGCCGGCGCAAACCATTCTGGGAGTAACCAGGGGGCCGTAAGAGCGGACGCAGGCCTCCTCGCTGACCAGGCGCACGTCAACCTTCTGAAGCAAATTACTGGCTCTTCCTAAACAGGTCAGAGGGCGAAAGATTACTGACAGCAACAGGGAGTTTACGTCACACTTTCTTTTCTGCTCTACGGTCAGTGTATGAATGGGAAACTATTTTTAACTGCTAACTAATGGTAATAATGTTATTTTTGGGGCGTCTGGGTGGCGTAGTGGTCTACTCCATTGCCTACCAATACGGGGATTTCCGGTTCAAATCCCCGTGTTACCTCCGGCTTGGTCGGGCGTCCCCACAGACACAATTGGCCGTGGCTGCGGGTGAGAAGCCGGATGTGGGTATGTGTCCTGGTCGCTGCACTAGCGCCTCCTCTGGTTGGTCGGGGTGCCCTTTCAGGGGGGAGGGTGAACTGAGGGGAATAGCGTGATCCTCCCACGCCCTGCATCCCCCTGGTGAAACTCCTCACTGTCCGGTGAATAGAAGCGGCTGGTGACTCCACATGTATGGGAGGAGGCATGTGGTAGTCTGCAGCCCTCCCCGGATCAGCAGAGGGGGTGGAGCAGCAACCAGGATGACTCAGGAGAGTGGGGTAGTTTGCCGAGTACAATTGGGAGAAAAAGGCGGGAAAATCCTAAATAAATAAATGGGCATCCGGGTGGCATAGCGATCTGTTCCGTTGCCTACCAACACGGAGATCACCTGCTCGAATCCCCGTGTTACCTCCGGCTTGGTTGGGCGTCCCTACAGACATAACTGGCCGTGTCTGCGGGTGGGAAGCCAGGTGTGGGTAGCTCGATGGTGTTTTAAGCCCCCAACGTACTCTTCCAGGCAGCGCTGCATGGAAGGCACTGGCCCTAACCCTAACCAGTGATGTGATTGGATGAAACTGTTGGGGGCGGGGAGTGCCTTCCATGCAGTGCTGCCTGGAAGAGTACGTTGGGGGCTTAAAACACCCTCGAGTGTGTGGGTATGGGTCCTGGTCGCTGCACTAGTTTCTCTGGTCAGTCAGGGCACCTGTTCAGGGGGGGGGGGGATAGCACGATCCTCTCACGCGCTACATCCCCCTGGTGAAACTCCTCACTGTCAGGTGAAAAGAAGTGGCTGGTGACTCCACATGTATGGGAGGAGGCATGTGGTAGTCTGCAGCCCTCCCCGGATCGGCAGAGGGGGTGGAGCAGAGACCGGGACGGCTCAGAAGAGTGGGGTGATTCACTGAGTACAATTGGGAGAAAAGGGCGGAAAAATCCCCCCCCCCCCCCCAAATAAATGTCATTTATGTAGCACTTCATACATGAAGTGAAGCTCAGTTTTTGACACAGTGCTCATTTCAGAGCATCAAATATTATTTCAGGGCACACAGAATTACAAATATTTTAGCAAATATACTTAAGAATATGAAACAAATTATGTGAATCATATCAAAATGAACATTCCTTCACATATTCGCTCTAAAACTGTCACTTGTACTGAAAAACTGTCAAAATTGAAAACTATTTGTTGTTAACCAAATGTGATCCGGCCCGGTAGCGCTGAGGTCAGAAAACTCTTATGAATAATTATTGGCAATACTTAGTGCTGATTTTTCCTTTTGCCAAAAAAGGATTGTTTCTAAATGCTTTCATGGACTTCAGTGGAGTGGGGGCCGTGGACTGCGACCCAACAGAATTTAGAACGCTTTCCTAATAGAATTTTTAAAATGGGACTGCAGGGCACGGGTAGTCTAGTTAGATGCCTGTTCCCCTATGATCGACGTATTCTTGAATTGTGAAGATGTTGCTGTCTGTAAAGCTTAACAGCGGAAACGTCTGCCCTGAAACTACATTTTAAACACCTGCTTTCCCCACACCTTAAATATGACAACTGCACATGCCACAACAGGGATTAGGGAGCAGGTGGAGGAGAGCCTGGAGAGGTGGAGGTATGCACTGGAGAGACGAGGGATGAAAGTCAGTAGGAGCAAGACAGAATACATATGCATGAATGAGACCGTGGAAGGGTGAGGATGCAAGGAGTGGAGGTGACGAAGGTGGATGAGTTTAAATATTTGGGGTCAACTGTCCAAAGTAACGAGGAGAGCAGAAGAGAGTGCAGGTAGGGTGGAGTGGGTGGAGAAGAGTGTCAGGAGTGATGTGTGACAGAAGGGTACCAGCAAGAGTTAAAGGGAAGGTTTACAAGATGGTTGTGAGACCAGCTATGTTATATGGTTTGGAGACAGTGGCACTGATGAAAAGACAGGAGGTGGAGGTGGAAGTGGCAGAGTTGAAGATGATAAGAGTTTCATTGGGAGTGATGAAGAAGGACAGGATTAGGAACGAGTATATTAGAGGGACAGCTCAGGTTGGACGGTTTGGAGACAAAGCAAGAGAGACAAGATGGAGATGGTTTGGACATGTGTGGAGGAGAGATGTTGGGTATATTGGGAGAAGGATGCTGAATATGGAGCTGCCAGGGAAGAGGAGAAGAGGAAGGCCAAAGAGGAGGTTTATGGACGTGGTGAGGGAGGACATGCAGGTGGCTGGTGTGACAGAGGAAGATGCAGAGGTCAGGAAGAGATGGAAACGGATGATCCGCTGTGGTGCCCCCTAACGGGAGCAGCCGATAGTAGGAGTAGGAGTAGTTGCAGTGGCATGTGCTACTGCTACTATTACTACAACAGGTCATCCACTTTCATGAACTTTTAAGGTGGATATAAACAGGAGTCTCCATTTCCTCTTGGATGTTTGCAGTCTCACATCTCTACACCAAAAAAACAACAACAAAAAAAACAAACTACATAAGCAGTAAGTTAAAGATGTACATTTGGATGAAATTGCTTTTGTCCTATTGCCTTATCATGCTGCTGCACTTTGGTCATTATGGTCAGATGCTGTGTTACTCAGTAGTTTTAAAATCCCTAAAAATTCTAATCAAATATACATCAATTACCCAAAACTTCATGCCACCACTGCCTACATTTGCCCCCCCTCCACAATCTCCTGTGCAATGTGACACCGATCGTGTTGAAGTGTCCTTGAGCAAGACACTGAACCCCCTAACGGCTCCTGATGAGCAGGTTGGCACCTTGCATGACAGCCTTCTCCATCAGTGTATGAATGTGTGTGAATGGGTGACTGTGAGACGTACACTGTAAAGCACTTGGAGTGGTTGGTAGACTAGAAAAGCATGGCGGCGGGGGGGGGGGGGGCGTTCGGGTAGTGTAGCGGTCTATTCCGTTGCCTATCCACACGGGGAAGGTGGTTCGAATCCCCATGTTACCTCCGGCTTGGTCGGTCGTCCCTACTGACACTATTGGCCGTGTCTGCAGGTGGGGAGCCGGATGTGGGTATGTGTCCTGGTCGCTGCACTACCGCCTCCTCTGGTCGGTCTGGGCGCCTGTTCGGGGGAGAGGAGGAACTGGGGGGGACTAGCGTGAGAAGTGGCTGGTGACTCCACATGTATCGGAGGAGGCATGTGGTAGTCTGCAGCCCTCCCCGGCTCAGCAGAGGGGGTGGAGCAGCGACCGGGATGGCTCGGAAGAGTGGGGGTATTTGGCCGGATACAACTGGGGAGAAAAAGGGGGGGGAAATCCCCCCCCAAAAAATACTAAAAAGCACTGTATAAATGCAGTCTGTTAAATCAAAGTGCACCTTATGCTGAGCTAATAAATTGATTAGCTTTAACCCATGTGAACAAATATTTCATGATTTCTTTTTTTTAGCATGCAACGCTTCAACGTCTTTTTACACACGTCGTCGTCGTCTCGTTATCTTCAGTTTGCATCTATTTGCCTTTCCCTGACATGCATCGTAAATGGCCAGTTTCCCATGTGGGACCACTAAAAGTTCTTTTACTCTGGTCTGATCTGATGGAGCTTCTCCCCTTCATGTGAGTGAGTTGAGTTAATAGTAGCTTTAAATCACAGCTCAAAATCATTCCAACTGCCCCTTACCCCCTTCACGGAGCGCCCCCCAGCCCGTCACCCAGCACAGCAGGCCCGGCTCCAGCTGGTGGGTAGGTGGGGGAAGGCAGGCGGGCCGGACATGGGGGGCCAGCACTGCTGACGCGGGCCTGTCTAGCCTCAGGAGGGCCAGGTCGTAGTCGTGAGAGTCCTCGTCATAGTAGTGATGCAGGTGGATTCGCTGTACGCGCGCCACCTCCTCGGTGGAGCTGCTGCGGTAGAGCCGGAGTATGCCCAGGTGCACTGCCCACACCGACGGGGAGTAGAGACTGGGGAGGTAAAAGGTTTGGGGGAGGAGAGATAAGAATGAGATATGATAAAAGAAAGATACTGAGAGGGAGTGTAACATTGTTATTTCAAAATATTATTTAATCGAGGCGTCCGGGGTGGCGTGGCGGTCTATTCCGTTGCCTACCGCAGTGTTGTAGTCGAGTCACTAAACCTCGAGTCCGAGTCGAGTCTAGAGTCCCCAGTGTTCGAGTCCAAGTCCAAGTCCGAGTCACCAAAGAAAAGTCGAGTCGAGTCCGAGTCGAGTCCCCATTACCTGAGTCCGAGTCAAGTCCCTATTACCCTAGTCCGAGTCCGAGTCATCAAGGTTGAGTCTGAGTCGAGTTCAAAGATGGCTCCAGTGATCCACTCGGGCACAGTCAAAGATCTGACATACAAATAAAAAAGGTCTACATTAAACAAAAATGACACAGCTGTCACCATTTCAAAGGGAGTTTATTTACTTTGTGACACGATAGCCAAACAAATGCACACCCACACACTCGCACACATGCACGCGCAAGCATGCGCGCACACACACATTTTTAGAACAGTCTGAATTTCTTTGACATTCTGAACACTGGATGTTCTTCAAAACACATTTGATAGCTGTGAATAGCATGCTATTAGCAAATGGTGGAAACAGTATACAGAAGTAAGTTCCACAGCATACAATACATTCATAAAAACTAGTCAAAAGACATTGTCTCTCAGGAATAGTTAGGAACAAAAGGCTGGTGGCACTAGTTTTAAGCATACACGTTGCATTTCAAAAACATAAGATCTGACAGCATGGAACTACTCAACCTTGCACGGTGAGGCCTCATCAAAATGCCTCCATGACTAAATACCCTTTCAATGGGTGCACTGGAGGTAGGGATAGAGAATACCTGTGTGGCAATCTGATAGAGGGTAGGGAATTTGGATTTGTTTTGCTGCCAAAACCTGAGGCACGGGACTGAGTCAGAGTCCTGCTCAGCGATCAAGTTGAGGTATGCAGTCAACTGAGCCTGGCCAGACGGCTTCTTCTCGGTGGAGGAGGGAGTCCTCCTATAGTGGGAGAACATTCTCAACTGCTTCTCAGGAGGAGACTCTGAAAGTTCACCTTCCCCTGGTCCTGTTGCTTCCGCTGCATCTGCTGTTGATACCGCTTGCTTGTCACCCTCTGCCTTTATATACTCTGAAATGAGAGGGGGCATGGGGGACTCATTACAAATATGTTATTGACTAGGCCTACATGACAAATGACACGCCTATGTGCTTTATTGTAACACCTTCAATGATATAAACATCACAACAATCAAATAGTTAATCACTTAACTAACGTTAATCAAAACATTTCTCACCTTTGATCTCAGTCTTCAGCACATCTTTGACGTCACTGTCCAGCTGCACATCATGTTCTAGCCGCTGGAAGCCAAATGCTGGGTCCAACACAGATGCTATGAAGTAGGCATTGGTGAAAGGAAATTTGGTGGGGCCTCTTCCTTCAGCCGGCTCACATCCTGGTATCTTGACTGCACTGAAAACCTCTGCAAACCTTGTTTTCAAGGAGCTCTCCAGAGCTCTCACCAGAGGCCCACAGTATCTGGCTTTTCCTCTTATTTCCTGCAGGTGACAGCGCAGAGTGAGGACACAGGGCACAATCACACTGACGGTGACAGTAGTCTCACCCTGACTTAGGTTGGTTGCCTCTAAGAACGGATCAAGAACTTCGATCAGTTCTTTAAGCTGAGCATACTCTCGCGGGGATAAGATAAGGCTTTTGTGCCCCACTGATTCCAACACACTGGACAGCTTTTGCATGTCTAAATGCACATAAGCCTTCACCTGCTTCAGAGTGGAATTCCATCGTGTGGCATTCGCTGTTGGAATTGTTGCATCACCAGAACACGCTTCAAAGCAGTCTTTAAACGAGGTGCCACTGTGGAGGAGGTTGGCAGCACGGGATAGCTTTGCTAGGGTGCTTGACAGCCCACTGGTGTCTTTCAGACCATCTTTTATGACCAACTGCAGTGAATGTGTGAAGCATGATAGTCTCTGCATCTTACAGTTCTCAGCCAAAGTGTCATTGACTGTCTGTTGATCTTCTGGCATCAGGTCTTGCCATATTTCATCATCGTCCTCAAATGTGCTGGGATCATGAGCTTCAGCATCACAAGGATCCTCTAGGGGAAAGCTGGCCTGGAAAGCTTTTCTCATGTTGGATGCATTGTCAGTTATGACAAAGTTGATCTTGTCCTTAATCAGGTATTCTTCAGCACAGCATTCAAACATCATTGCAATCTTCTCTCCTGAGTGTTTCCCATGCACTCTTTTGCAGGAAAGAAGATATGACTGAAGGCTGAGTTCCTGTTTTTTTTATCCATTGCCACTGTGTGTGCTGTCACTCCAAGGAATGACTGCATCTTTCGATCACTCCAAATGTCTGTGGTAACAGCAACACTCGATGCTTCTGCCAGCTGGTTCTTTATCTGTTCTTTCTTGACTTCCACCATTCCTGGAATGGTCACAGAGGAAATTGTGGATCTTGCTATGGGCCGGTACTGAGGGTCCAGGACATGCAGGAAGTGCTTGAAGTCCTCGTTGTCAACGATGGAGAGTGGCAAGCAGCACTTAATGATTAGATCTTTTACAAGGGCATCACTTATTGCCTTCTGACGTGGATGTTTGAGGTCGTACATCCTTTGCTGTCCATCATTTAAAAATGATGTGATAGTCTTCTGACCTGGAGCAGCTGGCATCACATCTGAAGCAGTGGAGGCACGGTATTCTTGGAACCTAGGGGAAGATAGGATACACACTTTAGCTTGCTGATGCCAAACTGTTTCAAGTAATCTTTCTCACAGCAAAAAATGTGTAACGTTATAGCTATAACAATATGCAATAACAATACAAATGTTACACATTATACACATAGTGGTTTGAACCATAACCAGTTAAGTTACATATTTAGTTATCTATATAACTAACATTACCATATTAGTAGATTAACTAATGTAAACTAGCTGGATAAATGAAAAGTATGAGAAAAGATACATAATTTATGAGACTAACAGGACAGGGATTAATTAGCAAAACCCAGTCATTTAATTATTGATTTAAGTATGTTACATGCTACCTAGCTGAGCTTTAACGCTCTATCCTCCGTGAGTATGTATGTTTATTCTGTATGGGTCAGGGAGGGTGTGATTTTGTTAGAAGATAGAGCCAGTTCATAGTACTGTTCAAAAGCTACGTCGCGCGTGTCTATTTTTAGAATTTGGCACACCCAATGCTGCATATATGCAAAGAAAAATATCCCCATATTTACAGTAGCCTATGCGGTGTCACCAATCACCATACGGTTCGGTAGTTTTCGGTACATCGGGGGGGGGGGGGATGCCACATCCGTCAAATCTTGTACCGTCTCCAGCTCTCAAGAAAACCAGTGGCGGCATCCACATTAGCTTTCTTCAATTAGTCCATTTAGCGAGTAATAGCCTACAATTATTTTTATTTGCATTGTAAAGTTGTGCACATTTTATCAACATTATTTGTGGATGCATATAGGCTAGACTTCTTCCTTCTCCGCACTTGGAGAATATTCATGGCGGAGATCTGCAATGTGCGGATTTGTTGTTACTAGTTAAGATTAATGCTAACACGGTAGTTCAGAGTGGTGTGTTTTTTCCGTTAAGTGTATGCTACTTGGTAATTAGCCAAATGATAAATAAGAAAAATCAGTTTTAATCTCCCTATAACACGAAGACGCTGCGTGTTACTTACCAACTCATCATTAGTGAGATGGATGGCACGCTCGTACCGAAAGCGAACCGTACTGTGACTTTTCTGTGCAATGCTGCATTAGCATTCTAACAGTAACGTTACTTAACTTACCTATACAATCTCACTTGGTTCTAGTGATATGATATACCCGCCACACCACCGAACCCAACGGTTCTAGTGACATGATATACCCGCCACACGACCTGACCCAACATCTTGGACCAGTGGTTGAGTTACTTCAGAGGCTATTGTTACCGTAGCTAGATAGCTAGCTAGCTAACGTTAACTGATCACCAACCATATCATCAGCTGACTGCATATCACTTACTTTTCTGGGTGCATCCTTGACAGATGTCTGTTGAAGTTTGAGGTTGTCCCGGTCTTCTCCTCAATAGTTCGTTTACATATCGAACATCTAGCAGTGATCTTGCTGGAATTTGTTGTAAAATCTGTGTAAGCAAAGCGCACAATTCAGGTTGTCTCTTTAGGCATCTTCGCGCTACTGAACATGGCGGTATGCACGCCACGTGAATCCGCATGTAGGTGGAACACACGTGCCTGCCCTTACACGAAATTGAATAATGTTACAGTATTAATATAGCTATCAATATATTTTAATAGGGCCTATTATTTAAAAAAAATCTAACAAAAACAGTCTTTATCAATTAAAAAGTCACGAGTCCGGGTCTCCAACTTCCGAGTCCGAATGCAGTAAATTCGCGAGTCCGAGTCCAAGTCCGAGTCATCAGTGCTCAAGTCCAAGTCGAGTCACGAGTCATGAAAATCAGGACTCGAGTCGGACTCGAGTCCGAGTCCTGGACTCGAGTACTACAACACTGGCCTACCGACACGAGGATCGCCGGTTCAAATCCCCGTGTTTCCCCTGGCTTGGTCGAGCGTCCCTACAGACACAATTAGCCGTGTCTGCAGGTGGGAAGCCGGATGTGGGTATGTGTCCTGGTTGCTGCACTAGCGCCTGCTCTGGTCGGCCGGGGCGTCTGTTCAGGGTGGAGGAGAAACTAGGGGGAATAGCGTGATCCTCCCACACGCCACGTCCCCCTGGTGAAAGTCCTCACTGTCAGGTGAAAACAGGTGGCTGGCGACTCCACATGTATCGGAGGAGGCATGTGGTAAGTCTACAGCCCTCCCAGGATCGGTAGAGGCGGTGGAGTAGCAAACGGGACGGCTCGGAAGAGTGGGGTAATTGGCCACATACAATTGGGGAGAAAAAAAAGGGGGGGGGAATCCAAAAAAACCACAAAATTGTTGGCCATGTTGGCAAATCCGTGGCCTTACTAATTCGGTTTTCGCCAGTCTGTGTTGCCAGGATTTACAAACCGCTCTGGGCAACAATGATAACAGAAACGTAAAGAGAGAGACCTCAGAAGAACCTGGGAACAAGACGAAGCTACGAGCTCATGTCTTACATTTGCTCTGGTGTATATGTCCGGCCACCCTCCCATTCAGACACGTTTCCAGCCCACCTGGCCTGGGTCGGGCCAATCACAGCCATCTATCTAATATGAGGTGGCGCTGATACAATGACGTACAGTCTTATTTTTTCCCCACCCACATTCTGGGAACTCTGCCTCTGATTAGCTAGTACTCGTTGCCTCCATTGGTTAGGGATAGGGTTAGCCAATTAGAGACAGAGTAGGGGCGGGTCTTCCTGGGATGCAGTTGGGGGAAAAAAAACCAATGATGATGTACAGAGGGGCGCTGTTGGCTGCCGCTGATGTGGAACGATATGTTGAATCCGCTATCGGGACTATATTAAACGAACTGGAAGGTATATTTTCTCTAACGAAATAACAAACTGCACTTAAAACTTTTGTTCTCAACACCCAGGACTTGAGAGGGCTCCAAACCGACATTCGTTTGGCATTCTTTCTACCGGATCAGTAAGTAACACAACCTGCCTACTTATTAATACTACCAGATGTTTTACTCTGCCTTTACCATAAGCACTGAGATCGGGGTTTCTAGTTCAAATTGGGGTTCTTACGGTTGTTTCTTGGTTTGGACAGTAGCCAGGCTGCTAATAAATGGAAAGCCATGTGGTTGTCTTTGTGACAGTGGCACAAGCAGTCACAACACTTGGAAATGCTGGGGTGGGGGGTTGAAAAGTTGTCTACATCCGCTTTAATGGAAGACTAGCAGCTGCTAACATTTTGTGTCAGCCGTGTGATGGCCTGGCGGCCTGTCCAGGGTGTCTCCCTGCCTGCCGCCCAATGACTGCTCGAATAGGCTCCAGCATCCCCGCGACCCTGAGAGCAGGATAAGCGGCACAGATGATGGATAATGGAGAAAGACGTGTTTGCCGTACTCGCACCGGGATTTGGTGAAAGTTAAAGTACAACGTAACACATTTCCTTGCTCTGATTGGTTGTAGGTCTATCCAGTTGCCTCTAGAGGCATTTTGGTCTGCGCCCGTTAATAACGCCCCCTTGGAAATCGAAAATGAACAAAGAGCCAGACTACTTAGCGTTTGTGAATTCATCCAATTCCATCCATCCATTATCTGAACCTGCTCTCAAGGTCACGGGGTTGTTGGAGCCTATCCCAGCAGTCATTGGGCGGCAGGCAGGGAGACACCCTGGACAGGCCACCAGGCCATCACAATGTAGTACGGCCGATTCACCTGACCTACATGTCTTTGGACTGTGGGAGGAAACCCACGCAGACACGGGGAGAACATGCTAACTCCACCCAGAGGACAACCCCCAAGGTTGGACTACCATGGGGCTCGAACCCAGAACCTTCTTGCTGTGAGGTGACTACGCTAACCACTGCGCCACCCTCGTCTGATTCCCAGGCTACATAAAAGAAGGTTCAGAAAATAAACAAGAGTGAAATGACACAATTTCAGTATCAATTATACAGAGAGACATCGATTTGAAATTTTAAAAACAAATATATATATATACAGCATTTATTTCCGAAACCGTCAATGGTGTTGAGTGCTCGACTAATGAGGAGCGGAATATCAACACGGATACAGGGAAAAAGATTTTAATGCATAGCAGTGCATAGCATACTTATATATATATATACACAAATATATATATAAATTCCAACTTGTAAAGAACACAAAGCCGAATCAAAAAATACCAAGCCCATTCTCATCCTGTGCGTTATATACTGATCTTGTTGAAAAAGTGTCGTCGATGTATGACGAGAAAGGTAACCGTCTGCATCTGTATGACACGCGCCTGGTTAACCACAACTTAACCTCTAATCCAAAACTTAATCTAATTTAAACCCCAATCTTAACTCTAAACTTTACCCCTGCCCAACCTGTACAGTCTGTGGGATAAAATTGTGGAACAGTCTGAGAATTGAACTCAAAGTACAAACATTACGCAGTTCAAGACGAAGTACAAAGTACTGATTATCAAGCGATATAGAGATGATGAAGAGTTGTGTTAGCTGTCCAGGTTTTATTTATCATATGACACCATGGGATGAGAATGCGTTGCAGTACCATTTCTCTCGAACTCACCGGTCGTCATAGAAACAGTGGGCAGCAGAAACCACCCAATGGCTGGAGACGAGCGCACCCCCACAGAGGTGTCGCCCCTTGACCTGCAGGCTGGCCTGCCATGGCCACTCCCCCTCGGAAGCGTCAACTCCGCCCACTATACGGCTGGAGAACGGCCGCAGACCACAGTCTGAACACACAAGACAGAGACAAAAAGTACACATGCAAATGCAACACACACACACACACGTGTTTTATTACATGTTTGTGTGTACTAGTTGTGTGAAATGTCACATGCACATTTTTGTGCATATTGGGAATAAGCGCTATGTTTACACTAGCATTCAAACTATTGATATATCCGTATGTGTCAATATATTTCACACTTTTGCCCAGTTTGAAATGGAACCGATTCAGCGTAGTGGTCTATACCGTTGCCTACCAATACGGGGATCACCTGTTTGAATCCCCGTGTTACCTCCGGCTTGGTCGGGCGTCCCTACAGACACAACTGGTCGTGTCTGCGGGTGGGAAGCTGAATGTGGGTATGTGTCCTGGTCGCTGCACTAGCGCCTCCTGTGGTCGGTTGGGACGCCTGTTCACGGGGGAATAGCGTGATCCTCCCACGCGCTACGTCCCCCTGGTGAAACTCCTCACTGTCAGGTGAAAAGAAGCGGCTGGCGACTCCACATGTATGGGAGGAGGCATGTGGTAGTCTGCAGCCCTCCCCGGATCGGCAGAGGGGGTGGAGCAGAGACCGGGATGCAGGATGGCTTGGAAGAGTGGGTTAATTGGCCGGATACAATTGGGGAGAAAAAGGGGGAAACCCCCCCCCCCCTAAAAAAAATGGAGCCGTCCATCCATCCATTATCCGAACTCCTTATGCTGCTCTCAGGGTTGCAGGGATGCTGGAGCCTATCCCAGCAGTCATTGGGTGGCAGGTGGGGAGACACCCTGGACGGGCCGACACAAACACAAACACAAACACAAACACAAACACACCTAGGGACAATGTAGTACGGCCGAGTCCCCTGACCTACATGACTTTGGACTGTGGGAGGAAACCCGCACAGACACGGGGAGAACATGCACACTGAGGACGACCCCCAAGGTTGGACTACCCCGGGGCTTGAACCCAGGACCGTCTTGCTGTGAGGCGATCGTGCGTTGTTGGAAGGTTTGTGTGGCTGACATGCTGCTAACACAACACGACCACGGGCAGAGGTACAGTCAGGGAACACTGGGACAGACAACAAATCCGTTGACGTTTGACTCGTTAAATTTCGGTCGAAAGTTTGTTTTGACTTGTCGGTCGCTGCTTGGGCCAGAGGTTCTGCCGTCCTAACATTGACGTGACCTCCAAGAATGAGTGGGGATCGTCTCACCACAGTGTCTCTCATCCGAGGCATCAGGACAGTCTGTAATGAAGTCGCACTCTGGGTTAGGCTTCTTCAGACACGTCCCGTCGCTGCACACGTAGGTTATATCTGTACATTTTACACCTGAAAACACACACACACACACACAAACACACACACACAGATATGAGACAGTACTTCACATGGCTTCTGATTGGTCATTATTCCAGGAGTGGATTCTATAAAAGCTCCTGCATTGTTTTTATAAAGACGTAAGTGGTTTCGAATCGATTTCAGGTGTGTTACCGTCTGTGCAGTTCTCCTCGTCCATGGCGTCAGGGCAGTCTGGGTGCTGATCACACACCTTGAGGTACTCCACACACCGACTGTCCTCTGGACACTGGTACTGGGCCACACACACTGACGTACACAGGAATCATTTGGTGGGGTTTTTTTTTTTCAAATTTGGAAATAACCACGTACTAACCTCTTGGATAGGGGCGTCTGGGTGGCGTGGCGGGCTATTTCGTTGCCTTCCAACACAAGGTTCGGCAGTTCGAATCCCTGTGTTGCCTCCAACTTGGTCGGGAGTCTCTACAGACACAACTGTTCATGTCTGCGGGTGGGAAGTCGGATGTGTGTACGTGTCCTGGTCGCTACACTAGCGCCTCCTCTGGTCAGTCGCAGCGCCTGTTCAGGGGGGAGGGTGAACAGTGTGATACTCCCACGTGGTAGTCCCCCTGGTGAAACTCCTCACTGTCAGGTGAAAAGAAGCGGCTGGCGACTCCACATGTATCGGAGGAGGCATGTGGTAGTCTGCAGCCCTCCCCGGATCAGCAGAGGGGGGTGGAGCAGAGACCAGGACAGCTCAGAAGGGTGGGGTAATTGGCCGGGTACAATTGGGGATAAAAACGGGGGGGGGGGGGTCGTCTCGGATAGATTGCCTTGGCATTATTTCGGCTGTGGGTGAACTGAATGATAATTGCCCCCCTGCGATTCATACTGCACTCCAGCAGGAGCTGCATGTCCGCTGTGAAGTACCGGACGGATAAACACAAAAATGACGACGGAAGTGAACAGCATAACAAATCTACAAATGCAGCCTACAACCGGACAACAGAAGTGGTGCGTAGAAAACAGTGATATCCATTTTAACACCACCACGTTGGTCTACGCAGTAGCCTTCATCATGCCTGCTAACAAGAGTCATGATCCACAGGGATGAGCGCTCTGACCGTCTTTAATACCCACGACTATAATTGTGTTGGGTGTCGGCTGGCTAGCGCGCTCTATCCCATTTGCCATCTTGGCAAGCTGCCAAATTCTGCAAACGCGTTCTAGGATGCCAGGAGGTGGTTAGGTTTGATTCCCCGCTTGAGGAAACTAAATTTTGTGCAGTCTGTGACCTTGGTGAGGTAGAAAGTGAATTGCTCTTTGTTCCATTATAAATTAGGACGCCGTTATTGTTTGCTATGCAGAATAGAAGTCCAGAGTCATTATCGGTCCAGTGAACATGAAAAGTATGTGGCTCTTCCAGTTTGAACTGTTTAAAACGCTTAACTTGATTTCTACGGTCTGGAGGCAGAGGCCAGTCCAACATTTTGTTTAAGTTATATGACTCTATTAAACATGGCTGATCAAGCGGCACGGTGGCACAGTGGTTAGCATGGTCACCTCACTGCAGGAAGGTCCTGGGTTCGAGCCCCGGGGTAGTCCAACCTTGGGGGTTGTGCTCTGTGTGGAATTTGCATGTTCTGCCCGTGTATGAGGGGTTTCCTCCAGGGATCCGGTTTCCTCCCACAGTCCAAAGACATGCAGGTCAGGTGACTCGGCCGTACTAAATTGTCCCTAGGTGTGAATGTGTGTGTGTGGGCCCTGTGATGGCCTGGCGGCCTGTCCAGGGTGTCTCCCCGCCTGCCGCCCAGTGACTGCTGGGATAGGCTCCAGCATCCCCGCCACCCTGAGAGCAGGATAAGTGGCTTGGATAAAGGATGGCTGGATGGACTCCGTGTCTTCGTGTGCTAGCTGGACAGGGGAGATCCTACACGTTGTGTACCTGTGATTTCCTGTGTGTGATATACTAAGGTCCCTCCGATATAATCTTTGTAGTATCACGTAAGGCCATGTGGGCTGGGTATCTTTTTACTTTTTTTTTTTTCTCCCCATTGTGCCTGGCCAATTACCCCACTCTTCCGAGCCGTCCCAGTCGCTGCTCCACCCCCTCTGCAGACTACCACATGCCTCCTCCGATACATGTGGAGTCGCCAGCTGCTTCTTTCCACCTGACGGTGAGGAGTTTCGCCAGGGGGCGTAGCACATGGGAGGATCACGCTATTCCCCCCCCCCCCCGAACAGGCGCCCCGACCAACCAGGGGAGGCACTAGTGCAGCGACCAGGACACATCCCCACATCCGGCTTCCCACCCACAGACACCGCCAACTGTGTCTGTAGGGATGCCCGACCAAGCCGGAGGTAACACAGGGATTCAAACCAGCGACCCCCTTGTTGGTAGGCAACGGGAGAGACAGCCACGCAACCCGGACGCCCGCGGGTGACAACATTTTTAATACCAGGTAGTCTTCCGTTTGGGACTGTTCAGTAAAGTCTGACGCTTTTCTGAAGGCATTCAGTATAACAGCTCATAGTTTTGTGACTTAAAGGTTCAGAAGCAAAGTTACGAATCCAGTTAGAACTTCACCGTGGAGGGTTTTACTGGCGAGCGGGTCTGGAGCGAGAGCAGAGGCGAAGCCGAGCCGGAATGGAGCCAAACGCTTTAAGCGCTGTGCAGAAAATTGCTACCGCTCACATGCTCTGGTACAGATCCTTAAAATAGTGCGTGAAGGAAGGTATTTATAGACGGACGGACAGACTTTCCAAAAACTCTCTTACCACAGTTCCTCTCATCAGGTCTTACCAGAGTTCCTCTCATCAGGTCTTACCACAGTTCCTCTCATCAGGTCTTACCACAGTTCCTCTCATCAGGTCTTACCACAGTTCCTCTCATCAAGTCCGTTTGGGCAGTCCTTGATTCCATCACATGCAGGTACACACAAACCGTTCACTGTGCAGAGGAACTGGTCTGGGCATGCTGTGTCAGACACACACACACACACACACACACACAACATTCATAACTCATAGTTAGACATGATAAAACACATACACACACAGGGGCTCATGCACACACACACACACACATATATTCATAACTCATATAGTTAGACATGATAAAACACATACACACACAGGGGCTCATGCACAGACACACACACACACACACACACACACACACACACACAACATTCATAACTCATAGTTAGACATGATAAAACACATACACACACAGGGGCTCATGCACAGACACAGACACACACACACACACACACATATATTCATAACTCATATAGTTAGACATGATAAAACACATACACACACAGGGGCTCATGCACAGACACACACACACACACACACACACAACATTCATAACTCAGTTAGACATGATAAAACACATACACACACAGGGGCTCATGCACAGACACACACACACAACATTCATAACTCATATAGTTAGACATGATAAAACACATACACACACTGGGGCTCATGCACAGACACACACATATATTCATAACTCATATAGTTAAAGACATTATTGATTAAATCAGTAATTACATAGCAATCACTATTTCAATAAAAAATTTTTTTTAATTCTCCCCATTTGTACCCGTCCAATTACCCCACTCTTCTGAGCCGTCCCGGTCGCTGCTCCACCCCCTCTTCTGATCCGGGGAGGGCTGCAGACTACCACATGCCTCCTCCCATACATGTGGAGTCACCAGCCACTTCTTTTCACCTGACAGTGAGGAGTTTCACCAGGGGGACGTAGCACGTGGGAGGATCACGCCATTCCCCCCAGTCCCCGAACAGGCACCCCGACTGACCAGAGGAGGCGCTAGTGCAGCAACCAGGACACATACCCACACCCGGCTTCCCACCCGCAGACACGGCCAATTGTGTCTGTAGAGACGCCCGACCAAGCCGGAGGTAACACGGGGATTCGAACCAGCGATCCCCGTGCTGGTAGGCAACGGAATAGACCGCTATGCTACCCGGGCGCCCACACGCTTTGCACCAGTGAGTGTCTGCCACGTGTGAACTTACGATCCGATAGGTTGAAGAGACTGTAGTGCAGCTGTAGGCCCGGTCCCGTGAGTGACACCTCTGATGTCATGATGACTATGGTCGATGTGGAGACGAGGAAGAGGCGTTCGCTGTACGGCTGTAGGCCCCTGGTGCCACACAGTCTGACAAGGTGACAAAGACTGAATCAGAAGCAATATCTGTTAAAGTGCTGGTGAGCCTCTTTCGGTGGAAATACCACAAACGCACAACGTAGACTACTGACGGGGAGGTCGCCGGCTCGTAACCTTAACTCGTCCCTAAAAAGCCTGGGCGGCGGAGTGATTTCAGTTCCTCAACACCCACTGTTGAGGAGTCTTTGAGCAAAGCACTTCATCTCTGGTTTCTCAAGTATAGCTTCTCATTCTCCAACCACTGAAGACTTCAGCTGTACGGCTGCACCTTTAGTGTAGACTGTGTGGAAATGTGTGATGTGGGGTTTGAGTAGTGCCGTGCTTCACATTCAGTGTCAACGAACCCTCTCCAGAGGAAAGGTTTAAGAATCACGAAGAATTTGTCATTTTGATCGTGTACTAGAGTACACCAAAGAAACGAAATGTTGTTTCACCCAGCCCACAGCAGTGCAACACAGAAGATAAAAACATATCCAAATTTCCAAAAACACACAACAGCCACAGCACAGTCCATTCATTCAGTGCAACACAGTCCAAAAATTCCACTGTCCGGATAGAGAACGCCAGCCAGGATGACTGTCGGAACTGCCGGTCTGCATGGGCTAGCAGTTAGCTTAGCCTGCCCCGCTTCCGCATCCTGTCAGACCGCCCTCGGTGTTTCCCCTTCGGGTGCAGCTCCAGGCAGGGTCCTAGACCTGGAAGTCCCATATAAAAAATACAGGACTTCCAAGGTTCAGCAGCAAGACATTCAAAGTAAGGTTTTTTGTTTTTGGACCCCCCCCCCCCCCCAATTACCCCACTCCTCTGCTCCACCCCTTCTGCTGATCCGGGGAGGGCTGCAGACTACCACATGCCTCCTCCCATACATGTGGAGTCGCCAGCCACTTCTTTTCACCTGACAGTGAGGAGTTTCACCAGAGGGATGTAGCACATGGGAGGATCACGCTATTCCCCCCAATTCCCCCTCCCCCCCCAAGCAGGTGCCCCGACCGACCAGAGGAGGCACTAGTGCGGCGACCAGGACACATACCCACATCCGGCTTTCCACCCACAGACACGGCCAATTGTGTCTGTAGGGACGCCCGACCAAGCCAGAGGTAACACAGGGATTCGAACCGGCGATCCCCGTGTTGGTAGGCAATGGAATAGACCGCCACGCCACCCAGACGCCCAAAGTAAGGTTTCATGTAATTACTGATTCCGTCACATGTAATTACTGATGTATACTGTTTTTCAATATATAATGGAAATGTACATTTATCAATTGTGTGTGTGTGTGCGCAGTTGTGCATGAGCCTCTGTGGGTGTGTGTGTATTATTGCCATTATGTGTGTGTTTGTTTTCGCTATCTACACTCATGAGGGCCAAATGTCTTCACAAAGGTTAGTAACAATCCAGACCGCCTACCTCACGGGGACATTTTTTAGGCCCACAAGGTAAGGGGTTATTTCTGAGGTAGGGGTTAGGTTTAGGGTGGCATGGTGGCGCAGTGGTTCGCACGGTCACCTCACAGCAAGAAGGTCGTGTGTGGAGTTTGCATGTTCTCCCCGTGCCTGCGTGGGTTTCCTCCCACAGTCCAAAGACATGTAGGTCAGGTGACTCGGCCGTACTAAACTGTCCCTAAGTGTGTGTGTGGGCCCTGTGTGATGGCCTGGTGGCCTGTCCAAGGTGTCTCGCCGCCCAATGACTGCTGGGATAGGCTCCAGCATCCTCGCGACCCTGAGAGCAGGATAAGCAGTTCAGATAATGGATGGGTTAGGTTTAGGAGTAGGGTTACAGTTGGGGTCCTGGTTAGGCCTAGGGGTCTAGTATTAAGATTGGGCATTAGACTTAGATTTAGGGTTAGTTTTAGGGAAAGGGTTGAAGTTAGTGAGGTTAGTTAATGAGGGTGGGTTTCCCCCGGGTGCTCCAGTTTCCTCCCACAGTCCAAAGACATGTAGGTCAGGTGAATAAGCCATACTACATCGCTCCTAGGTATGAATGTGTGTGTCGGCCCTGAGATGGACTGGCGGCCTGTCCAGGGTGTCTCCCCGCCTGCCGCCCAGTGACTGCTGGGATAGGCTCCAGCATCCTGCGACCCTAATTGGATAAGCGGCTTGGCTAATGGATGGGTTGAGGTTAGGATTAATTTTACAGTTTTGGTTTAGGGAAGCAGGAAAAACTCCTCTCCCCACGGGGATACATAAACAAACACGTGTGTGTGGCACGGGAGCATCGTGGAAGATCCGTTAACCGGGAAGCTGAGTCTAAAATCTCTGTGCCATTCCTGGCTGCTTAAGTGTTCTTGAGCAAGCCACTGAATTCCTACTCTCTCCAGGGTTGCTGTTTTTATAGTCAGTCCCCCCAGATGTGATGAATTGAAAAGAGAACATTTTTCTTTGGGGAAAATCCCATTATTATCTAATGTCACAAATCTATAAAACAAAGCACAACAACCAGTGTCAAACTGAAACTTTTGTGGTGCACTATCGCCATCTATTGGTCAATATGGAATAGAATAAATACACTTTATTTGTCATTTGTATATAGCGTCTATCCATCCTTTATCCGAACCACTTATCCTGCTCTCAGGGTCACGGGGATGCTGGAGCCTATCCCAGCAGTCATTGGGCGGCAGGCAGGGAGACACCCTGGACAGACCACCAGGCCATCACACAGGGCCCACATACACACTCTCATAACTAGGGACAAATTAGTACAGCCGATTCACCTGACCTACATGTCTTTGGACTGTGGGAGGAAACCGGAGCACCCGGAGGAAACCCACGCAGACACGGGGAGAACATGGTAAACTCCACACACAGGACGACCCCCAAGGTTGGACGACCCCGGAGCTCGAACCCAGGACCTTCTTGCTGTGAGGCGACCGCTCTAACCACTGCGCCACCATGCCGCCATTTGTACATACATACAATGAAATGCACTCTCGGCGTGTAACCCATCCTAGCTGTGTAGCTAGGAGCAGTGGGCTGCTGCAGCGCCCGGGGACCAACCCCAGTTCTTTTTTCCATTGCCTTGCTCGGGGGCACAGACAGGAGTATTAACCCTAACATGCATGTCTTGTTGATGGTGGGAGGAAACCGAAGCACTCGGAGAGAACCCATCACAGACACGGGGAGAACATGCAAACTCCACACGGAAAGGACCTGGGACGGCCTGACGTTGGAAGCCAGGACCTTCTTGCTGTGAGGCAACAGTGCTAACCACTGGACCACCGTGCCGCCCAGTAATAAATGATAAACATTTTTCAATATTTGACAATCATATTTACATGTTGATTCTCCCATAGTTTGAATTGCTGTCTTTTTGCCAGATTAAGACCACAGATGCATCTAGGTAAGAGGTTCAATATCAGTATGTTAATAAATAAATGAATAAATAAAAGCTACAAATCTGAAGGGCTTCTTAAAAGACAAGCCATTTTTTAAAAAGCAACATCATAAGACTGAAGACTTAGCGGGGAATGTATAATTGTGAACAACCCATGGATTTCAAACTCGTCACACTGTTTTACAGCACAGACCATTAAAAAGCTGGCCTAGCAGATAACAGATAAATGTTTCTCGAGGTCTATATAAATACATAGGAGCTATCACTACTGCTACTACCACTACTACTTTTGGATGTTCCCGTTAGGGGGCGCCACAGCGGATCACCCGTTTCCATCTCTTCCTGTCCTCTGCATCTTCCTCTGTCACACCAGCCACCTGCATGTCCTCCCTCACCACATCCATAAACCTCCTCTTTGGCCTTCTTCTTCTCCTCTTCCCTGGCAGCTCCATATTCAGCATCCTTCTCCCAATATACCCAGCATCTCTCCTCCACACATGTCCAAACCATCTCCATCTTGTCTCTCTTGCTTTGTCTCCAAACCGTCCAACCTGAGCTGTCCCTCTAATATACTCGTTCCTAATCCTGTCCTTCTTCGTTACTCCCAATGAAAATCTTATCATCTTCATCTCTGCCACCTCCAGCTCCACCTCCTGTCTTTTCGTCAGTGCCACTGTCTCCAGACCACATAACATAGCTGGTCTCACAACCATCTTGTAAACCTTCCCTTTACCTCTTGCTGGTACCCTTCTGTCGCAAATCACTCCTGACACTCTTCTCCACCCACTCCACCCTGCCTGCACCCTCTTCTTCACCTCTCTTCTGCACTCCCCGTTACTTTGGACAGTTGACCCCAAGTATTTAAACTCATCACCTTCATCACCTCCACTCCTTGCATCCTGACCATTCCACTGTCCTCCCTCTCATTCACACATAGGTATTCCGTCTTGCTCCTACTGACTTTCATTCCTCTTCTCTCCAGTGCATACCTCCACCTCTCCAGGCTCTCCTCCACCTGCACCCTACTCTCGCTACAGATCACAATGTCATCCGCAAACATCATCGTCCACGAAGACTCCTGCCTGATCTCGTCCGTCAACCTGTCCATCACCATTGCAAACAAGAAAGGGCTCAGAGTCGATCCTTGATGTAATCCCACCT
The DNA here is from genome assembly GCF_029633865.1 of Lampris incognitus. Classification (NCBI taxonomy): domain Eukaryota; kingdom Metazoa; phylum Chordata; class Actinopteri; order Lampriformes; family Lampridae; genus Lampris; species Lampris incognitus. The sequence goes on along the minus strand of NC_079215.1, from coordinate 5,121,858 downwards.
CCACCTTGAACCTATCTGTCATTCCTACTGCACACCTCACCACTGTCACACTGCCCTCATACATATCCTGCACCACTCCTACACACTTCTCTGCCACTCCCGACTTCCTCATACAATACCACACCTCCTCTCTCGGCACCCTGCCATATGCTTTCTCTAAATCCACAAAGACACAATGTAACTCCTTCTGGCCTCCTCTATACTTCTCAATCAACATTCTCAAAGCAAACATCACATCTGTGGTGCTCTTTCATGGCATGAAACCATACTGCTGCTCGCTGATCATCACCTCTCCTCTTAACCTAGCTTCTATTACTCTTTCCCACATCTTCATGCTGTGGCTGATCAACTTTATACCTCTGTAGCTACTACAGCTCTGCACATCACCCTTGTTCTTGAAAATCCGTACCAGTATGCTTAACTACACAAGAGCAAACTGAAAAACAGGCATACAGGAGGCTGTTTCAGTCATTCCACACATGCTTTGTCTTTACCTGTTGTCACTACTTGTTTTGAGTATTATAAGTACACAAAATGTCGGCTTTCTAATGTTTGTTACTTCAGTTGGGTCCTTAAATAAAATCAGAGGTTGGGCACTTAAGACTGCCAATTCTGTGCTGCAGAACATAGCGTGCTTTGTTTGTGCTAGCTAGTTTATGCAACAGATCTTGCTGAATCCTTCTGTTCCCGCTCATCGGTCGAATTACCACGTAAAGCTGGGCGAACACAAAGAGGACTTTCAAAATCTTCTCCAGTTTTAAAAAGGAGAGCAACACACAACACACACAACAGCTAAGTTTAGAGATGGTTTTTTGACTCCATTATGAACGTGTTCACATGGGACGACCGGGTTAAGTACAGGATTGCACAACTAGCGGTTTGATGTACCGATGTTATCATGCCGCTGATTCTATCATCCCTCATGCTGTCATACACACACAGATGTCATCCTATACTTGTGGGGACCCCTTGTTGACTACATTCATTCCCTACCCTTAACCCTGACCTTAACCATCAGAACTACGTCAGAACACTATTCATCCCCGAGGGGAAATTGGGTTCTATTACAGACACTCGCGCTCTAGTAAGAAAAACAGAAACAAAAAGAAATAAGAACAAAATATATCAACAAGCGTGGTGCACATAACACCCTATCTATACTGCACTACCGCAACACAAAACAACAGCACAAACAAACCCGACAGGGTAACACAAGTGGAAGGGCAGTCCGGTGACCATTAACTGCGAGTGTGTGACCCTCTGAGGGAGGAGTTGTAAAGTTTGATGACCACAGGCAGGAACGACCTCCTGTGGCGCTCTGTGGTGCATTTCGGCTGAATGAGTCTATCACTAAAAGTACTCCTGTGCCCGACCAGCACCTCGTGAAGCGGGTGGAAGACATCGTCCATGATGGCACATAACTTCAACAGCGTCCTCCTCTCAGAAACCACCGCCAGAGAACCCAGCTCCACACCCACAACGTCACCGGCCTTGCGGATCAGTTTATTGAGCCTGTTTGCATCCGCTACCCTCAACCTGCTGCCCCAACACACAACAGCAAACAGGAGAGCACTGGCCACCACAGACTCACCCCACATCCTGAGCATTGCCTAACCTTAACCCTTACCCTTACCCTAATTCTCACCTTAACTCTAAACCCAAGTCCTAACCCTAAAATAGACCCTTTTCCTCAAGGGGACCCATAAAATGTCCCCACAAGGTAGGTGGATTCAGGTTTTTCTATCCTAATGGGGACCAATGGGGTTTTTTTTGGAGATACTTTATTGATCCCTGTAGGGAAATTACGCTCTGCATTTAACCCATCCTAGCTGTGTAGCTCAGAGCAGCCGCCACGCAGCACCCGGGGACCAGCTCCAGTTCATCTTGCCATGCCTCGGTCAGGGGCACAGACGGGAGTATTAACCCTAACATACACGTCTTTCTGATGGTGGGTTTAATGGGGACGTAATTATTAATAAATTAATAATTACAATAAATAGATATTAAATTAATAAATTAATTGTTAATAAATATTAATGTCCCCATGAGAATAGAAAAACCTGGTATACACACATACACACACAATGTGTTGTACCTGCGGCCCTGTATTATCCACTGCCCCTGGGTGCAGGCCAGGTTATAGCCAGCTCTGACTAGCTCATAGCCTTCAAATTCCAGAGACAGGCCAAACTCTGCAGCACTGGGCACCTGGGGAGACACAACCACACAGAGACACACACTTAAATTCACACATGCTATGTGTATACACACACACACACACACACACACACACATACAAATGTGCAATGTGCATCAGTATCAAAGGATGTATGCATAAGTGTGTTGTAGAGGCATCCGGGTAGCATAGCGGTCTATTCTGTTGCCTACCAACACGGGGATCGCCGGTTCGAATCCCCGTGTTACTTCCAGCTTGGTCAGGCGTCCCTACAGACACAGTTGGCCGTGTCTGCAGGTGGGAAGCCGGATGTGGTTGTGTGTCCTGGTCGCTGCACTAGCGCCTCCTCTGGTCAGTTGGGGTGCCTGTTCGGGGGGGGGGGTAGTGTGATCCTCCCACACTCTACGTCCCCCTGGTGAAACTCCTCACTGTCAGGTGAAAAGAAGTGGCTGGTGACTCCACATGTATGGGAGGAGGCATGTGGTAGTCTGCAGCCCTCCCCGGATCGGCAGAGAGGGGTGGAGCAGCAACGGGGACGGCTCAGAAGAGTGGGGTAATTGGCCAAGCACAATTGGGGAGAAAAAAAAGGGGGGGGGGGAATCCAAAAAGAAATACATGTTTTGTAAGTGTATGTGTGTTTGTTTATGCATCTACATTTACACTTTCTCAGTAGGCTACACAAACATCACCTGTAAAGTGTAAAGTTTACGCTTTCGGGAGACATTTCAGTGTGTCTAAAAAGACATAAAAAATAACCCGAGGAAATAAATAGAGAAAATCACTGAATAATTAAGCAAAGACAAAGAAGAGGCATGCACGAGTGAAGGAACACGGGTCGTCTCACAGTGAAGCTCCAGGTGCAGTTGGTGTTCGGGGGGTAGTAGCTGGGGTAAAAGGGTGTTCTTAGACTCCCCTGGACTCCTGTAACTGCCTCCAACTTTATACTGAAACCACATTCTGACGGGGAGAGAGAGGGGGGGGGTATTATGTACTGAGCAGCATGGTCTGGCATACATCCAAAGACAGAAAACACTTTCACAAAAAATAATTCAAGATCTTCGGTAGACCCACAGACGAAATCCCTATCCAGACCCCCAGACGAACTCACTATCCAGACCCCCAGACGAACTCACTATCCAGACCCCCAGACGAAATCACTATCCAGACCCCCAGACGAACTCACTATCCAGACCCCCAGACGAACTCACTATCCAGACCCCCAGACGAACTCACTATCCAGACCCCCAGACGAACTCACTGCAACGGCTATCCAGTCTAATGTTATCACCTTTGCCTCTTTAACCGCCCGTAGAAAAATCCTCGTCCTTTGGAAGTCCTCTTGGCCACCCTCTCTTAAAGCGTGGCTATGGGACATTTCGTTTCTACTCAAACTGGAAAAAGTAAAGTTTATACTGAGGGGCTCCTCTGACAGGGTTTACTCTCACTGGAAGCCATTGATTGAATATGTTGACTGCTTCCCTCCTGGTGAGGTGGCGCCATAGATTTCGGGGCTTGGGCCAGCCCGGGGTGAACGAATACCCTGCGGCACAGCCAGCAGTTACCCGACCTCATTAAGCCCAAAAGACCATTAAAATGGCCCAGATGCTGGTACTACAGTTATTCTTTTATCTGTTTACTAGCTTTATTTGATTTATTTATTACTTAATTTTTTTCTGTTGTTTTCTTTTTCGCGTTTAACCTATTGAATGTGGTTTAATTCTGTTCTGAGAAGGGGCCTGCGGGACGGGGTAGGAGCAGATAGAGGGGAGCAGGATGTGGGTAAATGGGATTTGGGGATGTTAAAATATCACAAGTCTTTCAACTGTAATTGTTCAGTTCGATTTGTTTTCTTTGAAAATTAAATGTAATAAAGTAAAAAAGCTGAAAGCTACATAAGTCCGTAGGGGCCATGCAGTATTATTATTTTTTGGGTTCCGTTATCTCATGATCATGACTTAGTTATCCCGTGATCACAAGATAACAAAAGTTGTTTTCTTGCGATCACGACATAACATTAAGCCTATGGTACCATAACAAGGACTTGCGTAAATGGTCACCGCTTTGGTTGAATGATGCCACCCGTTGCCTTTTCATTTTCTATGGAGAGTTACTAAAAATGAATGCTGGAATAAATACATCAGGAATCACATACAAGCTGTAGCTCCGCCCCCAGGAAGAGTCTTGGAGGCCTTTCTTTATCATCATCATCATCATTTCCGTGACCTATGAAGGCCGTAGGAGCACAGCTGATGCCTCAACAGGGTTGAATCATCATTGTGTTTCAGTTAGGGGAGTACCTGGTGGTCCCCATCCCCTCTGCAGGTATGGATGGCTGTTGGTTCACAGAGGAACTCATCTGCCCTTTGGAATTGCATCTCTGCTCTTCGCAGATGATGTGGCTTTGTTGGCTTCATCAGAACGTGACCTCTGGCACGCAGTGGGGCGGTTTGCAGCTGAGTGTGAAATGGTCGGGATGAGTGTCAGCAACTCCCAAGTCTGAGGCCATGGTTCTCTACCGGAAAATGGTGGATTGCTCCCTCCGGGTTGGGGATGAGTTGTTGCCTCAAGTGGAGGAGTTCAAGTATCTCGGGGTCTTGTTCACGAGTGAGGGTAGGATGGAGTAGGAGATTGACAGGTGGATTGGTGCAGCATCAGCAGCAATGTGGACGCTGTACCGGACCGTTGTGGTGAAGAGGGAGCTGAGCCGGAAGACAAAGTTCCCAATCTACCAGTCAGTCTTCATTCCAACCCTCACCTATGGTCATGAGCTTTGGGTAGTGACCGAAAGGGTGAGATCGCAGATACAAGCTGCTGAAATGAGTTTCCTCTGTAGGGTGTCTGGGCTCAGCCTTAGAGATAGGGTGAGGAGCTCGGACATCCGGAGGGAGCTCAGAGTAGAGCCACTGCTCCTTCACATCGAAAGGAGCCAGTTGAGGTGGTTCAGGCATCTGATCAGGATGCCTCCTGGGTGCCTTCCTTTGTTGGTTTTCTGGGCACGGCCAACTGGGAGGAGACCCCGGGGTAGACCCAAAACTCGCTGGAGGGACTACATGTCCAATCTGGCCTGGGAACGCCTTGGGATCCCCCAGGAGGACCTGGAGGTCGTTGCTGGGGAGAGGGATGTGTGGAGTGCCCTACTTAGCTTGCTGCCACCGCGACCCGACCCCGGAGAAGCGGCTGAAGATGAGATGAGATGAGGATTAATAAAGGAAACTGCAAAACTTAATCAGCTTGCCGGTGTTCGCTTTAGTCCGAGGATCCATTTTACAAGGGTGGGAACTGTTTACTGCAGAACCGATGGCAGATGAGCGACAATGGCTGCAACACCTTGTTTGTAGTCGCAGCAGGTCTATTTCTCTCTGCCGCCTACATTGAACTATATCATAATACTGTGTGACTGTAATATCGATTGTCCAACAGAATCACCACGTCATCATCACCACATTTCAAATGGATGACATGCAGCTTTAACACCAACTCCATGCATCTTTTTTTTTTTCATTTGTTTTTATATTCTATATGATTATGTCTCGTGCTTCGACACTTTGGCAATAGTAAAGCATTTTGAATTCAATTGAGAGGGACAGACAGACAGACAGACATACGGTAGGAATCTTACCCTGGCTGTCCCGTGCTTGTGCAGACAGAGAGAAGGGGTCTTTGTAGTTGTACAAACCCTGTTTCCAAACCACTGTCATCCACTCTCCTGACGAAACAACCCACACCACACGCTCATGTCTACTGCAGCCATACACACTGAGAGGAGGGAGAGAGACACACATTTACTGTTGAACGAATACCTGCAGAGTGTACATTAGTCCAGTTCCAGCTTATTACGCCATGTAGGCTTTGGCAAATTTAGCATTGAGGGTTGGGGTCCTGTCGCCGTCCGCCATTTTTCTTTTTCAAAAAATTCCAGCTCCTCTGTTTGTAAAACACTTTGTATTATGGGCAATAGTATACACCAAATGCACACTCCCAAAAAAATAAAAAATAAAAATTTTTGGGCAATTTGCATTTGAAGTATACTTCATCTTGACAGTTTTCCGGTGCGAACACACTACATTCTCAAAACACAGCCGGCATTAGTACATAATACTCATTTGGGACGTAGTTAGGTTTGCGGATGACATTGTGATCTGTAGCAAGAGTCGGATGCAGGTGGAGGAGAGCCTGGAAAGGTGGAGGTATGCACTGGAGAGAAGAGGAATGTCAAGACAGAATACATATGTGTGAATGAGAGGGAGGACAGTGGAATGGTGAGGATGCAAGGAGTAGAGGTGACGAAGGTGAATGAGTTTAAATACTTGGGGTCAACTGTTCAAAGTAACGGGGAGTGCAGAAGAGAGGTGAAGAAGAGAGTGCAGGCAGGGTGGAGTGGGTGGAGAAGAGTGTCAGGAGTGATGTGTGACAGAAGGGTACCAGCAAGAGTTAAAAGGAAGGTTTACAAGATGGTTGTGAGACCAGCTATGTTATATGGTTTGGAGACAGTGGCACTGATGAAAAGACAGGAGGAGGAGCTGGAGGTGGCAGAGATGAAGATGATAAGATTTTCATTGGGAGTGATGAAGAAGGACAGGATTAGGAACGAGTATATTAGAGGGACAGCTCAGGTTGGACGGTTTGGAGATAAAGCAAGAGAGACAAGATGGAGATGGTTTGGACATGTGTGGAGGAGAGATGCTGGGTATACTGGGAGAAGGATGCTGAATATGGAGCTGCCAGGGAAGAGGGAAAGAGGAAGGCCAAAGAGGAGGTTTATGGATGTGGTGAGGGAGGACATGCAGGTGGGCTGGTGTGACAGAGGAAGATGCAGAGGACAGGAATAGATGGAAACGGATGATCCACTGTGGTGCCCCCTAATGGGAGCAGCCGAAAGTAGTAGTGGTAGTAGTAGTGGTAGTAGCAGTAGTAACAGACTCATTTGGGATGTAGGGTATGTCTACAGACAAAACTCACGAGGTGATGAGGTGGGTATCGGAGGGGATGAGCGAGTCGTAGACCACCAGCCTGTCCCTGCATTCCGGCAGTAGCCACTCCATTTGGAGCTCCAGCTGGGAGCCGGGGGAGGTGTGGAGGTGCCACAGGCAGGAGGAGCGCTGTGTGTCTGGGCCACGGAGGACCACGGGGCTGCTGGAGACCACCTTCTCGTAGCGGTAGCACTCTAGGTGGGGGAGAGGAGTTAGTGCCGAGTTGTTTTCAGGTAGTACAAGTCATGTGTTTATCGTTGATCCAGGACTGTTTAGGATTATGGCCAGTTCTTAATATTCTTAAAATCTGATTAGTTCTCGGAGTCACAATGTCAAAAAACGTTTATTTCGAGGTAGTGCTCTTCATCGTTGTACTGTGACTGAATATGTAATTATAACCAATTATACGCTGACTTAAAGAAAATGTGAAATGGACATTGATCTGTTTTTCTGATCGCTTTCTGTTTTCATGCACAGGGCTTTTAATTCATGCAAATTGATGGTGTGTGCTAATTTCAGTGTAATTGATATTTGAAAAAAATAAATCAAGCATATGGAAATAAAGTGTGATACCAAACGACCCTTTCAGAAGTTCTATGACTCTGGGGTTCGTTTCTGTAGAAAGCAAAATAAACAGAAAAAAAGGAAATTAAACAACAAAGTACATATTTAAAACAGTAGGCTCTCGTTTCTTCTCTGCCTCTCTTCTTACTTTGTTTAACAATGCTCTGCTCTCTCGCTCTTTTCCCCTCTCTCACCTTTCTGATGAACACCATCTGCCCATTCACCGTCTCTCGGCTCCTTTTAGACAGTTTCACTTGCTTTCTCACTAAACACACACACACACACTGCCACTATTCTCCTCCTATCTTGTTTCTTGTTTCACCTTGTTGTTCTGTCTCTGCCCCCCTTTCTTTCAGTTCAGTTCAGCGATGGCTTGTTGCCATGGTACAGTAATTCAGTATACACTGCCAACGCAGCAAATAACAAGGCCAAAAAATTCCATTCCATTATCCAAACCACTTATCCCAGTCGGGGTCGCGGGGATGCTGGAGCCTGTCCCAGCAGTCATTGGGCGGCAGGCGGGGAGACACCCTGGACAGGCTGCCAGACCATCACATAAGGCCGACACACACACACACACCCATTAACACCTAGGGACAATGGCTGGTTCATCTGACCTACATGTCTTTGGACTGTGGGAGGAAACTGGAGCACCTGGAGGAAACCCACACAGACATGGGGAGAACATGCAAACTCCACACAGAGGACGACCCGGAATGACCCCCAAGGTTGGACTACCTCGGGGTTCAAACCCAGGACCTTCTTTCTGTGAGGCGACCGCACTAACCACTGTGCCTCCCACCAAGGGTTATTCGTTCATTCATTCATCATCATCTGCTCCTCCGGAGTCGGGTCGCGGTGGCAGCAAGCTAAGTAGGGCTCTCCAGACGTCCCTCTCCCCAGCAACCCCCTCCAGCTCCTCCTTGGGGATCCCAAGGCGTTCCCAGGCCAGATTGGACATGTAGTCCCTCCAGCGAGTTCTGGGTCTACCCCGGGGTCTCCTCCCAGTTGGCTGTGCTCGGTAAACCTCCAAAGGAAGGCGCCCAGGAGGCATCCTAATCAGATGCCCGAACCACCTCAATTGGCTCCTTTCGATGCGAAGGAGCAGCGGCTCTACTCCGAGCTCTCTCCGGATGTCCGAGCTCCTCCCCCTATCTCTAAGGGTCATGTGTCTGGCAAATCAAAGGTAGTTGTTGAGGGAGAGAGGAAACATCACTCATTTACACAATTCCCCATCCGTATGCATTCCCTCAGCCTGACGAGGGAATTCAAACCGGCAACCTCAAGGTCACAAGCCTGCGTCTCTAACATGTGGAGTGGTGCAGACACCACCGAGGTTAGCGTCTACCGAAAGCTGCTACGGGGGGGGTTTCACGATTAAATTTTGATGTCTCCGTGTGATGACATCAGCAAATGAGACTATAAGAGAAAAGACAAGATACTGCTTTCTAATGACTCCAAATGTTTCGTCAAATAAATAAATAAATAAACAAATAAAGGCAAAACGTTTGAAATAAAAACAAATAATAGCAGATTATGTTATTTACATATCATTCATACTCTGCTCACTTCCCTCACAGTGACAACCGTTGCCGTATTCTTCAGCTAATCTTGCACAATGCATTTCCTGCCCACATAGATAGAGGAGTGGAAAAAGTAAGAAGTCCGAGGTGCGTCTCGCTCATTTTATGCAACGTGGTCTTTATCTTTTCTGGTAGTTGCCAAATAGACGCCAATGTGAAACTTCCGTCCTGATTAATATTAATGACGCACAAGAAGAATTTGGAGAATTTGTCTCAGGCCTTGTCACTCACTCTGATGAGATTCTAATTCTAGGTGATTTCAATATTCATCTGAATAAGGCTGCTGATCCTCTAAGTAAAGCCTTTCTGGTACCAGTTGATACTTTTGGGTTCACTCAGTTTGTTCAAGAGTCGACTCACTGCAGTGGTAACACCCTTGATTTGGTTTTATCTAAAGGGATAGCTGTTTCCGATCTGAATGTCTTACCAACCACATCTGCTGTGTCTGATCTTTTCTCATCAAATTTGAAGCATTATTGGCCTGTCCAGTTAATGTCAGCACAGATGTAATTGCCACTCACCATATCGGTCCCTCCACTGCAGCTGCATTTGGCCAGCAGCTGCCTGGAGTCTTGGCTCCTTTCACTGTGGTAAATGACTCTGTTGAAAATTTCACTAGAGACTTAAATGTGGCCCTCTCTAGTCTCCTCGATTCAGTTGCACCTCTCACTACCAGAGCTAGGCGACTAAAGAGGCCTACACCCTGGTTTAATGATGAGACACGTGCTCTTAAGCGGACCTGCAGGAGACTGGAACGTAAATGGCGAAAATCAAAATTGGAAGTTTTTTGCCTATCGTGGCACGAGTGTTTATTGAAATACAAGCGTGCTTTATCTACTGCAAAAACATCGTATCTCTCTCACTTAATATTAATAAACATAACCCCAGATTTCTCTTTGACGCTGTATCTAAACTTACTAAAAAGCAGTCGTCTATTAGCTGCTCACCATTCACAGCCCATGAATTTCTAGATTTTTTCTGCAATAAGGCTGAGGAGATCTCAAACAAAATTAGTTCTTCAACTCCATCTACTCCTGCAGATCCTGTCATACTAAAACCATATCTACGCAATGAGTCACTGACAGTTCCAGTTATTACAGCTTTTGAGACTATCTCACTTGATACTTTGACTAAGTTCGTGTCAGCTTCTAAACCAACTGCTTGCCTACTTGATCCCTTACCAGCAAAACTTCTTAAAGACCTCTGGCCTTTTCTTCGACCTACAATGCTAGTCATCGTTAATTTATCTCTTACTACTGGCATTGTTCCCAGCAGTTTTAAGACAGCTGTGGTTAAACCTCTACTTAAAAAACCGTACCTTGATCCAGGGTCTCTTAATAACTATCGGCCAGTCTCTAATCTTCCATTCTTCTCTAAAGTACTAGAGAGAGTTGTGTATCAACAACTTTTGATCCATATAAAAGAAAACCATCTATATGAACCTTTTCAGTCGGCTTTCAGGCCCTGTCACTCCACTGAGACTGCTCTGACCAGAGTGGTAAATGATCTTCTACTGGCGATCGACTCCGATTCCACTTCTGTGCTTCTACTACTGGACCTCAGTGCAGCCTTTGACACCATTGATCACTGTATACTTTTGGATAGATTAAATTGTAATTTTGGTGTATCTGGCTTAGCTCTCTCTTGGCTTAAGTCCTACTTATCTGGAAGAACACATTGTGTCCGCTATAATAATATTTTATCAAAATTTTCTGACATTAAACATGGTTTGCCACAGGGCTCTGTACTTGGCCCTCTACTTTTCTCTCTTTACATTACACCTCTTGGCCAAATTATACGCAGTTACGGAATAAATTTCCATTGCTATGCTGGTGATACTCAGCTGTATGTGCCTATAAGGGCTGATGATCATACTCAAATCACTAACTTAGAGGCCTGCTTGGCTACTGTGAAAAACTGGATGTCACTTAACTTTCTGCTTTTAAATTCAGATAAAACCGAGATGCTAGTCTTTGGCCCTGCCAGACACAGACACCAATTTGATCAAGTAACGATAACAATCGACAACTCTGTGGTTTCACAACGTGTGGCAGCCAAAAATCTTGGTGTTACGTTTGATCCCAGCCTTTCCTTTGATAAGCACATTAAAGAAATCACCAAGACTGCCTTTTTTCATTTACATAACATAGCTAAAATTCGGTCTTTTCTCTCCATGGCTGACGCAGAGACTCTAATACATGCATTTGTTTCATCCGGACTTGATTACTGTAATGTTCTGTTCTCAGGTCTTCCACATTCTAGTACTAAAAGTCTTCAGATGGTTCAGAATGCTGCTGCTAGAATCCTAACTAAATCTAGGAAATTTGACCATATTACACCAATTCTTGCCTCCCTTCATTGGCTTCCTATCCATGTTAGATCAGAATACAAGCTGCTTCTGCTGACATAAAATCCTAAATGGGCTTGCTCCATCCTACCTGTCTGATCTCCTTAAACCTTACATGCCATCTCGAGCACTTCGTTCTCAAAATACAGGGCTCCTGTGTGTACCCAAAGTTAAAAAGAAGTCACCTGGTGGCAGCAGGGCCTTTTCCTATCGGGCTCCATTTTTGTGGAATAACCTGCCTGCTGCCATCAGACAATCAAGAGTCTGTTGAGTCTTTAAATCCAAACTTAAAACTCATCTTTTTGCCTTAGTTTACAATTAGTTGCCTTTAAGTTGAGTGCTTCACAACCTGTACTGGATGGCGGGTTGGTTTTCTGTCTCAATGAATTTACCAACCACTCTTCTGCCGACGAGATTATCGAGTACAGATTATGACGAATTGATGACTTAATTGATTATGGCTAATGACTACTGCAAACTGTTCTCTTCTCTAACATGTCTTTTCTCTCTCTCTGAATGACGTCCTCTCCTTTCTCTTTTTCTGTGTTTGAATGGTGTCAGGTGCGTCTCTCTTGCATGCATGTGTAGTCGGTTCTCCTCCCAGGTCTCCGTGGTGACGGTGGTCGCCATTTGGATGCTGCCTGCCCTTCCTCTCCTCACCCAAGTTTTTCTTATTACATGATGATGCTGGTCGCGTGGCTTGGGTCCTGGACTGCTCCGTTGGCACGTGGACACTGCTTGGCATCCTGTGCATCATGTTCTTCATAAATTTTATGTCCATTATAATTCTGTTATCCTCTTCAATGTTATATTATGTAAATTACGTGAACACAACATCCATTGCACGCTGTCCGTCTTGGGAGAGAGATCCCTCCTCTGTTGCTCTCCCTGAGGTTTCTTCCTATTTTTTCTCCCTGTTAAAGGGTTTTTTAGGGAGTTGCTCCTTATCCGATGAGAGGATTTAAGGACAGGATGTTGTGTTGCTGTTAAGCCCACTGAGGCAAATTTGTAATTTGTGATATTGGGCTATACAAATAAAATTGAATTGAATTGAATTGAATTGAAGATAAGTAGCGGCACGGCGGTGCAGTGGTTAGCGTGGTCACCTCACAGCAAGAAGAACCTGGGTTCAAGCCCCGGGGTTGTCCTCTGTGTAGAGTTAGCATGTTCTTGCCGTGTCTGCGTGGGTTTCCTTCCAGGTGCTCCGGTTTGTTTCACGGATGTATTATAGTAGAACTGGATACCGGATCTAAAAATGGCGCCTGTTCATTCCTATGAGAATTGCTCGCCTGGCGCATATGCCGAAAACGTTTCTGGCTTCCAGGTTACTTCTGGGTACATGGGGCCCACTGAATATGCGCAGTAGTGTTACTCCCATCATGCCTCTGGGCTATGAGAACGGCTCGTACACCGCTGTGCTGTCATGCAGGGAAGAAAAAAAAGATTTTTCTGGGCGTTGGAAATTTTTTTAAGATGAAAACCCCATGGCTTAAGAATATACAATACAAAGAGTAATAACTGACCATGATTATAGCTGCAGGTGTCCTGGCAACAGTTTTACAGGCGTCTCTTTTACAATGGAGGTCTATGGGGAAAATGCTTTTTGGGACGCAGGGGATTTTTCGCTGTAATACCGCGAGTGACCACCGGAAAAAATGGCTGCAAGGCTGAGCGGCGGCGCTGTATCCAGCTCTACTATAATACATCCATGGTTCCCTCCCACAGTCCAAAGACATGTAGGTCAGGTGAATCGGCCGTACTAAATTGTCTCTAGGTGTGAATGTGTGTGTGTGTGTGTGGGCCCTCTGATGGCCTGGCAGCCTGTCCAGGGTGTCTCCCCGCCTGCTGTCCAATGGGATAGGCTCCAGATCCCGTGACCCCAGTTGGGATAAGCGGCTTGGATAATGGATGGATGGACAAGATAAGTAGTGGTGAAGGTAAAGGTTAGGTTGTAGTAATCCCGTCGCATCTCATACAGATGCCATAGGGCACCTTGCATGTCATTTATCAGCAGGGCCATGGGGTGGGAACGGGCTCCTCTTACCTGTGACAGAGAGGGAGGGGAGGTGAAGGAGGTATCCGCCGTAGCTGGCTGTGTCCTCCCCCTCCTCCCCCGTCCTGTATGCCCCCAGGCCCTCGCTCAGGCTCCTGGTGACCCTCTCCAGCGTGACTCCCCAAACATGGCTGCCAGGGATGGACAGTACGATCCAGAAGTGGGCCACCACACTTCCCTCCCTGTAGAGACGAGGAGGAGGAGGGGAATCCAGACAGAGAAAGAAAATGGAAGGATGAAGGGTGTGTGTAGATGACAAAGACTGCAAATGTTCATTTTTCAAATTGCCGTAAATCAAAAATTCGGTTTAACTGGCTCTGGTTAACTGATGTCGTGATGTTGTAATAATAATTATTATTTTTATTACATTAATATAGTGCTTTTCTAGACACCCAAAACACTTAATCGCAAAAAAAGAAAAGAAGAATCGCTTTTATCGCAAAATTTCTTAAAAAAATATAATGCTGTTGTGCCCCCCTCATTTGACAGTGTGCCATAATTCATATATTCTCATTATTTTCCAGGTTCATTGAATTTAATGTCCCATGTTTCAAGCCTGATTATGTTGTGATGGTGTTTTATGTCCCTTTGCCCTGATTCAGTCTCTCAGTCTCTCACCTGTGTCCTTTTATCTGCTGCTGCAAGAATACAATGTTCCCCCAGATCATTTAAACCTGACCCAGTCGAATCTCATCTCATCTCATCTAATCATCCGATCTCATCTCATCTCGTCATCTGATCTCATCTGATCTTATGAACATGAGATATATATCAAATAAACCACAAATTAAATATTTAAAAATAATCAAAAAAGGCAATATGATTATTGCTCGAAATGTCAAAAACAACGAAAAATAATTTAACCTTTACAAATTGAAAAAAAGAAGACGCATAATACCAAATATTTGAAGATGGGTTATGTATGAGAAAGACTTGTCATTTCCAGTTCCTTTTTTGTTTTTGTTCTATTCTGTCTAACTAAGAGCAAAGCTTAGTTTGAGTAATAGGTCTCTACGCACCCAAAGGCGAAGACAGTGGTGGAGTTGAGGTATCGAGAAAGGCCCGAGCTCCTCACTATCCTCTCCACCTGAGAGACAAGAAGAGTGAATACCACACTTACACACACAGAAACATACAAATACACACAGTGAAACATGCAGACAGACAGGAAGAAACACGCACAGCTTATAAATTGAGCTAAAATGGCAGGAATCTGTCCGTCTGTCCTTTGATTTTCTCGACAACCGTTCATCCCATCGACTTCACACTTGGCGGGTGAATTTCTGCGGACCCGCGGAGGTGCAGTGTCCGTGTCGAGTGTGTGATTCTCGAGAATGCTGCAAGCAGTAACGTTTTCAACGAGGTTAGTCATCGTGTAAAACTTTGAATCGCTGCTTCTGCTTCTTCGTCGTGCATGCTCGATAATCCAGGTAAGACAATCAAAGCAGCATTACAGCATCTCCGATGTATTCTCTTCACCACTGCACTTTATCACCTCTTATTTCGCCTCTATAAGTCAATCCTATCTGAAGATTGTCGTGTTGTTGTTCTAAGTACACTGAGAGAGCCATGAAACCGGAGTCAAATTCCACATGCTATGTGTAAACCTACATGGCCAGTAAACATGATTCTGATTCTGTCAAAATTGAATCAGTTCATCTGGACGTTTACTGACAGCAACATTTCATCTCTCATCTATTGCCCCTGTTCCACTGCATGGTACTGGCTCAACTCGACGCTACCCTATTCGAGTCGACTCGCTTTACTTTTTGGGGTTTGGTTTTCCACTGCAGATAGCGTCCCCTCAAGGCGACGCCCCGCTGGTCATTTGTGGGCGTGGTGACTAGTTTTTCCTCCCTTGTCTACCAGCGCCCCACACCAGTGTTATATTTTCAAAGAAATCAACAAGACCAACTGTAAATGTGTGTTACACATGAACAATATTAGTGTCACTAAGAGATTCACTGACAACAAATAATTTTTTACATGGACAGATTATCAACTATAATAAGTTTCATAAGACTCACTTTGGCATTTCCTGTTATAAACAGTTGTTCAATTGGTCAGATTTTATATTTAAATAAATTTAAGTACATTTTATTTATATTTTTGTTTAAACTTTATTTATTTATATTTAAATATTAAATTTATTTATTCCATTCACTTTATAAGATTTTATTTATATTTAGATAAATTTAAATAACAAGCCATCCAGTCCTTGTATAACCAAAGTGAGAGATGTGTCCGTATTTTTGGTGGGTGTCGGACTCCACCAAGGTTGCCCCTTGTCTCCGTTTGTGATATTCATGGACAGGATCTCAAGGCGCAGCCAAGGTGAGGAGTGTGTCCGTTTTAGGAACCTCAGAATTGCATCTCTGCTCTTTGCAAATGATGTGGTTTTGTTGGCTTCATCAGAACCTCCAGCGCGCACTGGGGCGGTTTGTAGCCGAGTGTGGAATGGCCGGAATGAAAGTCAGCACCTCCATGTGTTAGGCCATGGTTCTCCACCGGAAAATGGTGGCTTGCTCCTGCCCGGTTGGGGATGAGCCATTGCCTCATGTGACGGAATCTCGGGGTCTTGTTCACGAGTGAGGGTAGGCTGGAGCGGGAGATTGACAGGTGGATTGGTGCAGCATCAGCAGTAATGCGGACGTTGTACTGGACCATTGTGGTGAAGAGGGAGCTGAGCTGGAAGGCAAAGCTCTCGGTAGTACCAGTCAATCTTCGTTCCAACCCTCACCTATGGTCATGAGCTTTGGGTAGTGACCGAGTGAGATCGCGGATACAAGCAGCTGAAATAAGTTTCCTCCGTAGGGTGTCTGGGCTCAGCCTTAGAGATAGGGTGAGGAGCTCGGGCATCTGGAGGGCGCTCGGAGTAGAGCCGAAGGAGCCAGTTGAGTGGAAAAGGGGCATATGTGACCTCTTCAGTCTAGACTGACTGCAGGTATCCCCACCCTTATCATGAGAAAGCTATGAAGATACTTAGCGACATGAATACTTGTGAGCCCCTGAAACGAGATCCAGGCAGTGGTTACAAGAAAAGGGTGATGGATTGTCTGAAGCTGTTAGAACAGGACAATGCTATTGATGAAATTTGGTACCATAGATTATACACAAGGGAAGCTACACCTAGTTTGTATGGGTTACCTAAGATACATAAACAGGATGTGCCACTATGGCCTATTGTTTGTATGAGTAACTCAGTGACCTATAACATCTCTTAAGTTTTTTGCACCTATTCTTAACCCGTTGGTAGGCAGTCATGAGCATCACATTCAGAACACTATGGATTTTGTGGATAAGGTGAGGGACATCATTATGGAGGCAGATGAAACAATGGTCTCTTATGATCTTTAGTCTCTCTTCACATGCATTCCTGTTCATCAGCTCCTCAAACAAATTAAAGTAAGTGATTCTATTCTAGTCAAACCTTTTCAAAGCATGTCAAAACTAATCAAACTCAATCTAGTCTCCTCTTGTAGTAATCTTCTTCTTTCGGCTTGTTCTCTGCTTCTCAGGGGTCGCAATAGTGACCCTGAGAAATTTTATAGTTTCCATCAGTACCCTGTGAGAGCACGGCACCAATGGTGGTTGCTGTTATCCTGGGCCTTGACTGATTCGGTAGTGATTCTCGAATGACCTGGTATGATCTTGTCAATCCGCATACTGGTTTGGCCAAATTTTACATCGGATGCCCTTCCTGACATCACCACTAACCCTATGGACAGGGTCACAGGTAAAGAGCTGGATGCCATTCCAGTATTCATGAACTTGTGCCCATGCCAGTCGCCAAAGTCTCCTCTTATAAAGTTTTTTATTCCTTATTACTATATAAAGTCCTCTCTTATAGTAATAAGGAATAAAAAAAATAAAAAAACACCTTCATCCCTGTAGGGAAAATAGCAGTCTCCTCAAGTTTCATCTACTTTAACTCAATTAAGACTTGTCTTAATTATGGCAACAGGCATGGGCGCAAATATGAATACTGGGGTGGCACCTAGCCCTTTACCTGTTGCTCCATCCATAGGGTTAGTGGTTGAGTCAGGAAGAGCATCTGACATAAAATTTTGCCAAATTAATATGCGGATTGACAAGACCATATTGGATCGGTCAAGGCCCGGGTTAACAACGGCCGGCATTGGTGCTGTGCCCTCACAGGGTACCGATGGAAACTACAAAATCCACTGTGGTGACCCCTGAAAAACGGAACAAGCTGAAAGAAGAAGAAGACTTGTCTTAATATTGACTTGTCTAGTCTAGTCTTGTCTAGTGTTAAATGCCATCTTGAATAGGGAGCTAGATATAATTGGCAAATGGGTCTTTGAAAACAAACTGATACTTAACGCAACTAAAAGGAAAAGCATTATATTTGGTTCAAATCATTCTCTTAGGAAAGAGCCAGAGCTAAAACTCTTTATAAATAAAACACCAATCCAACAAGTAAAGGAAACTAGGCTCCTGGGCATCAATAAGCTGTCCTGGTCAAAACACACTGACATTGTTGTAAACAGAATGTGTAAGGCATTAGCAGTGGTAAGGCGATGCAGAAAATACCTTACACCAGAATTGACTAAAATGGTAATAAACACTACTGTTCTCTCACAGCTTGACTATTGCCACATAATATGGGCGAATGCCATGAAAAAAATTTAAGCAAACTCCAGTTGGTACAGAACAAGGCGGCACGCCTTGCTCTCCAATGTCCATACAATAGAAACATCAACAGCATGCACTTCTGTCTACAATGGTTAAAAGTTGACA
Organism: Lampris incognitus; assembly: GCF_029633865.1. Taxonomy (NCBI): domain Eukaryota; kingdom Metazoa; phylum Chordata; class Actinopteri; order Lampriformes; family Lampridae; genus Lampris; species Lampris incognitus. Next base: position 5,103,404 of record NC_079215.1, on the reverse strand, counting down.
GAATGAATGCTGCACTTCTATCTTCAATATGGAAGGTTTTACAATACAAAACTCCATTATATCAGTACAATCAGTTAAAACACAATTCAGAATCATATACATACACCACTAGACAGGCAACAGAAGGCCGGTTTTCACTTCCTAAGCCAAACACTAATTGTCTGAAGCGTCCAGTAGAATACAGATCAATGAAAGCATGGAATTCCTTACCACTGCCAATGACTAAACTGACACAGAAATCAATATTTAAAAAGCAGATAAAGAAACTCCTAGGAATGTTATATTTGTAGGATGCAAAATACATGGTCATACTTACACATATTATACACACACACACACACACACACACACACACACACACACACACACACACACACACACACACACACAAGACAGGGTAAGGTATGATTCGAACTGAATTCTATCGCCTGGATGGTTTCATCAGGTTGTACATTGGAATGATTTATGTGTGTCTTTGCTGTTGGATGATGACTCATGTGTACTGTAAAGTTTAATGTAGGTTTTTGCTATTTTTGTTTTTGTTTTTCTGTCTTGTCTTTAAATGTATGTATTAACTGTATGTATGTATTAAATGTATTGTTGTTATGTGGACCCCCAGTAAGACTAGCAATGCTTTAGGGCACAGCTAATTGGGATCCCGATAAATAAACATAAACATAATGTCTAGTTTTGTCCAGAGCAGTCTTGTCCATTCAGATCCAGTTGAGAGTGTATCAGCATTAGAGGCATGTGTGGTGAGGACTCACCATGTCCTGTACTTGCTCGGCCTCAGTCCTGAATGCAGAGCTGGTGTGAGAGGAGAGGCCAGCAGAGAAGTTTCTGTTGAGGATGGACAGGCAGGCTGTGTACTGCTGCTGCACCCGCTCCTCCAACACCCACACCCTGTATTCTGATGAGAGAGAGAGATATTTCAGACAACACGGGATCATAATTTTGCTGCTTCTTGTCATGTCATGAAGTATTTGACAGTGAAAATAGTTCACGGGATAAAACAAAGAAGAGGCAAAGCAATGCATTGTGGTATTTTAGCTTGAAATAGTGTACATGCATTGGAAACTGCCTTTTCAGTTGCAATGTGGGAATGTTTGAGGGCACTATATAGTGAATAGATTTTACAGCTGGCATTCAGATACTCAAAACAAAATGGGTAAGGTAAATATAGTGAGTGCACTATATAGCAGATCGGGAGTGATTTTGGACACAGCTAGAGGCAGAGGGAGAGACAGAGAGGTGCACTGAGAGTATGTTTGTGAGAAACAATTAGGGAGAAAAGATAAGAGAGAGATGGACAAAGGTGGACAGAAAGGGGGAACAATACTGAGTATTTCTGAGTGAAAAGTATCGCTAAAATGGAACCGAAAAGCAGAAGGGGTGAGCGAGTGAGGAAGTACAAAAGAAAGAAATGAAGAAAGAGAGAAATATGTGGGTTTGAGTGAGTGTGGGAAAGATCCGGAAAGAGAAAGATGAACACAAAGAGAAAGCTGCCTACCCAGAAAGTACCAGGCCAGCGTGGCTCCTCCGACAAGGATGAAGATGATGGTGGTGAGGGGGACAAGGAGGCACTTGTAACGTCGAGTCCTTTTGGCAGAAGGTACCTCGAGCTTTGTGCTTGATCCTGCCTATGGATTGCAACGGACATCATGTATATTCAGGTTTTCTTTCCAGCCCAACACTACACCTGCTGATTTCATGGATCAACCTTCAGTCAGACAGAGAGGGGCTTAGTAGTGAAATCAGCTGTAATGCTGGGTGGAAATAAAAACCACCATACGTGGTTCTCCATGCTGCAAATCATCATTGAATGGCACTGATCTAGTCCAGTGATTATCAATCGGATCCTCGACTACAACCAGAACTGCTGGTTTACTAGGCTGCCAGGAGGTTCAGTACATTCACCTGTTGTTCCAGTTATTTCAATATCCATTCAGTGAGGTTTTACACCTGGAATAACAGGTGAATGCCAGGAATCAGGAACACTGTGATTTCACCTCATGTACTTGTGCACATGAAGTGAAATGAAATGCTGTTTCGCCCAGCCCACAGCAGTACAACATACAGACAAAAACACATTCAAGACCTACAAGAACACATATATTCAAACTAACACATATATCCAAACCAAAAGAACAAAAATCACTGTCCAAGGGAACAAACGCCAGCCAGGATGACTGTCGGAACTGCCGGTCTGAATGGGCTAGCCGTTAGCCTGGCATGCCCCGATTACCTGTCCTGTCAGACCGCCCTCGGTGTTTCCTCCTCGGGCGCAGCTCCAGGCAGGGGCCGTGGTCCCTGTGGCACTGGACGAAGCACATCAAGCCCTCCCAGCCGATCCAGCGCCAGCTCTCCCAGCCAGACACCCTCGACATACCTCCGCGCACTCCACACAACATCAAAAACCCAGTCAACGCCAGGCGAGGCTGCCACCAGACCGCCCTCTGTGCTATCGGAACTGCCGGTCTACATGGGCTAGCAGTTAGCTTAGCCTGCCCCGCTTCTGCATCTTGTCAGACCGCCCTCGGTGTTACCTCCTCGGGTGCAGCTCCGAGCAAGGCCGCGGTCCCTGGGCCCACAGCGCAGCAGACCAAGCTTTTGCAGCCGATCCAGCGCCAGCTCTCCCAGCCAACAAACGAAGAAAAAAACTTAGACGTGGACAAAGACACTGCACCAATGGCACTGGAGGAGGCCGCCGCAAATGTGAATTCGCGCCACCATCTTCCCACATCGGAAGCAGAATGTAAGTAAATACCTGGCAGAGTAGGTGGTACGTGAGTACTGGATTGAAAACCACGTATCCTACCGTGTGCCATGCTGGAGGATAATGTGGTCATATAAAGGGTTTCTTACCAACCCAACACTACACATTTCACTGATTAACGCACAGTCAGTCAGACAGAAGACTAATTTTATGAGATCAGCTGGTCCGGTGTGAGATGAAATCCTGCATATATACATACATATACTGCCTGGCACGTGATTGAATGGTACTAATCTGGTTCTCGATCACCGTTATTCCTGTTACAACGAGTGAATGTTATTTACACTCACCTGTTGGTCCACTTATCCCTCTACACCTGGAACAACAGGCAAATGCAATTAACAATCCAACAGAATAGAGAACCAGCATGCCGCTTGTGCCTGAGGACCTGATTGAGAACCACATCATCTAGGCTATTTCTGCAAAGGCCTTACTGACCCCATCTTCTAGCGGAGCAGGTCTGACCTCCATTGCGCTTGTTTGGGACTTTTTAGAGCCATTGCCGAGCGCCATGTCGTCACGGTTCTCCTCGAGAGCTCCTCACATTTTATCCAGGTCTAATTAGATTTATTTCCAATATGAATTTTTTTCATCCAGAGTCACCGTCAAGAGTATGACCAGACATGTTGACAATGCAACAAAAAACCAGGACGGACCCCTCTCTGTTTGTAAGTCCAAAGGTTACAAACGTCAGTATTTTGGTCGATATTTCCCAAAGCTGGCTTGGATGTGCTGCAACTTCTCTGGTATTGCTGCAATGCTCAGAAAGCCAAAAGAAATGAATGCAGAATATATCAACGGTAAATTGAATTAAATGCTTGCCTTCTCCGTTTTGAAACGTGCACATCACCACCCAGAGTCATTGGTTTGGTTTGCATCCTAGTGGCTTTGCAGAGGTAATAAGGGGAAGGTGGCAACAGGTGTTATGGCATCACTTGACGCCCAGCAACACAGACTCCCTCTCAGTCGGTTGGCCTGCAATGTCAAATCCCCATAGAAAACGACTGAGTTATTTATATAAGCTCCCTCATTCCCCTAAGCAATGTTCTATGAAAACATGCAACAAGTTTGGATTAATATTGTATGTCACAGACCAGGTTTTCCCAGTCTTTTTCATGCCTGGACCCACCAGTTACTTTTTGGCCTGGGCCAACACAAGTTTTGTGCTGTGAAATAAAAATTTCCATTACCTCATAAAGCGAGGTAATTAAAAAAAATCTCATCAATGCAGTATTAATCTTTTTGGTCTAGACAAAGCATGTCAGCATTGCACATTTTTGAATAAAATGAACTCATTGCACTGTTTGCATGACTCAAAGTAGTGATTACTTACGACTCAAAGTAAATAGTAAAACAGATATATAATTCAATTTGTGGCTGCTACATCTTAACAAAATATTCAATGTTAATTTTTAGAGATGATTTAACATTTAAAGTACCCCTCCACTCAATAAAGTGTTTTTATGTTTATCCATCCATCCATTATCCAAACCGCTTATCCCAATCAGGGTCGCAGGATGCAGGAGCGTATTCCAGCGGCCATTGGGCGGCAGGCGGGGAGACACCTTGGACAGGCCGCCAGACCATCACAGGGCCACACCTATGTTGTGTATTGGTATTAAGAAAGAAGCACTGAACAGGGAATACATTCACGTAACTTTACCGTGTCAGCTCAAGTTCTTCCACACACTACTTCTTCTCCTTTGTCTCTATTATCCTCATAGGATCAAACAGTATCACAACAGTTAACTAGTGCAACCTATAGGCTTGGAATGGAATAGCATTCAGAACACAACATTTCCCTCTCTCTTAAAAATGTTACTTCTATATAAAACAAACAGGTATAGAAGCAAATGCAGCAAACAAGTAACTTTTGAAATGATAACCTAATAGGCCATATGTCTCTTGTACTCAAGTTACATAGTCTTTGATCCAAGCTGGCTGTGTTCTGATCCGCTAGCTCGGATTTCGTATAGTGTCACTTGTAGCAGGCTCCGTCGGCCTCTGATCTTCTGCTGGAAGAGTGAAGGTCTCCGGCAGTGTGTACAAGTGTGAAGCATACCGAGTCTTCCCATCAGCTAGTGTGTAACTGTGAGGTCCTTTCTGCTGTGTCACCTTAAGAGGCTCACTGAACTTGGACTTTCCTTTGTTGACATGTATAGGGTTTCTCACATGCACAGCTGTAGATTAGGAGTCTTAGCATGTCTCTTGGTATCAGCATATGTTTTCATGTGTAACTGTTTCTTTGCAACTCTGTCTCTCAGTTCATGATCTTGCACAGGTGTGAACTTTGATTGGATAGAGAGTTTGGGTCTCATTTTTCTTCCATACATGAGCTGAAAGGGTGATGTTCCTATGGTTGCATGTAGTGTAGCTCTGTAGGCTTGCAGGAACTCAGTGACATGCACTTTCCACGGAGCTCTCTCTGTGCGGTAAGGAGGCTTTCTTTTAACACCCTATTTAGCCTCTCTACAGCTCCATTTCCTTCTGGGTGGTAGATTGTAGTTTTGATGTGTTGGATATCTCGTTCTTCCAGGAAAGAAGACATTTCAGAGGAGATTAGCTGTGGGCCATTATCAGTCACCACAGCCATGGGGTTTCCTTTTTGGCTAAACACAGATTTCATGAAGGCAATCGCCATAGCTGTAGTGCATTGTGGAGCAAAACACACCTCTGGCCACTTTGAATAATAATCCACCATGGTAATAGCTAATTTACAGTCAGGAGGAGTGGTCTCAATTGGGCCAACTATGTCTAGTGCCTCTTTTTGCCTGGGTCCATCAGACAAAGGGACTGGTGTCATTGGTGGAATGGCCACTTTGAATAATAATCCACCATGGTAATAGCGACTTTACAGTCAGGAGGACCAGTCTCAATTGGGCCACTTTGAATAATAATCCACCATGGTAATAGCAAATTTACAGTCAGGAGGACCGGTCTCAATTGGGCCAACTATGTCTAGTACCTCTTTTTGCCTGGGTCCATCAGGCAAAGGGACTGGTGTCATTGGTGGAATGGCCACTTTGAATAATAATCCACCATGGTAATAGCGACTTTACAGTCAGGAGGACCAGTCTCAATTGGGCCACTTTGAATAATAATCCACCATGGTAATAGCAAATTTACAGTCAGGAGGACCGGTCTCAATTGGGCCAACTATGTCTAGTACCTCTTTTTGCCTGGGTCCATCAGGCAAAGGGACTGGTGTCATTGGTGCAGGGGCTGTTCTTGCAGTCTTATCATTCAGCTGACAAGGCACCAAGGAGGCAATGACACACTGTACCAGCACATCCATCTTAGGCCACCAATACAAATCTCTCAGTCTCTGTTTGGTGCGCACAATACCTTGGTGGCTCTCATGTGCTAGGTGCACCATGTGGGGACGTAGCCTTACTGGCACCACAAGTCTCTGGCTCCCTCTCAGGATAAGTGAGTCGTGCACCGATAGCTTATCCCTAACCCGGTAGTAAGGCATCATGTCAGCAGGCAGACCTTTTGGTGATGCAGGCCACCCTTTACTCATGTAAGTGTGCAGCTTACGTAGCTCTGGGCAGGAAGAACATAACTCTGTGAAGTCAAGATGTGGGCACAGCAGTCAGAAGGGTGGAGACAGCAGCAACAGTCTCTGGTTCCATGTTTGTGAAGCTGTCCTGTTCATATGGCAGTGGCAAACGGGAAAGACAATCTGCTGCATGGTTCTGAGCACCAGGCCTGTAGATAATATCATAGCTGAAACAGAGTAACCTGGCAGACCAGTGTGCTATTCACATACCGGCTCTACCCATGCCTTTGGTAGCCAGGAGTGTGGTTAAAGCTTGGTGATCAGTTCATAAGGGTAACTTTGTTCCCCATAAGTAGGTCCTCCAGCACTCTGTAGCCCAGACACAGGCCAACGCTTCTCTTTCCACCACTGAGTATTTCCTCTCAGCCGCACTCAAGGAACAAGAAGCAAAAGCCACTGTTCTTTCAGAGTTATCTAGATGTAGTTGTGTAAGGACACCACCTATGCCATAGTCTGAGGCGTCTGTAGAAATTATAGTGGGCAGTGAGGGGTCAAACAGGGCAAGTGTCTGACTGTCAGTAATAAGTTGTTTGACTTGCTGGAAGCTTTTCTGTGCATCATTAGTCCATGTGAATGTGGTGTTATGTAGCACATCCCTCATGGGCTCAACAACAGTTGCATAGTTCTGTATGAACTTGGAGTACCACGCTGTCAGGCCTAGGAAAGACCTGAGAGATGTGGCATCGCAGGGTGCTGGAGCATCACGGATAGCTACAGTGTGGTCGTCATTTGGCAGCAGACCCTCCTTACATATGGTGTGGCCCAGGTAAGTCAGCTTGTCTTGATAGAATTTGCATTTGTCTGTATTTAGGTGTAGTCCAGCTTCCTGTAACCTGTGTAGTACAGCTTTCAGTCGTGTTTCGTACTCAGCTCGGCTGGATGAGTATATGATTACATCATTGAGGTAAGCTTGAACTCCAGGTAGCTCTTGCAGCACAATGGACATCATCTTTTGAAAAGCAGAGGACGCTGATGCTAGCCCATAGCAAACTCACTTGCATCTGAAAAGACCCTCGTGCGTTATGAAGGCAGTCAAATCTCTGCTGTCCTCATGCAGAGGAACCTGGTGATATGCATTAGCAAGGTCAATAGTTGAGAACATGGTTGCTCCTCTGAGTTCAGAAAAGAGCTCCTATATGTGTGGAATGGGGTAGCAATCAGTCACTACGGCCTTATTGGGCTCCCTGTGGTCTATGCACATTCTAATTCGATCTGAAATCTTGCGTTGAGTCACCACCATTGGTGACACCCATGGAGACGTGTCGATTTTCTCAATTATGTCAGCATCTAGTAGGCGTTTTAACTCTGCAGAAACTGCGCCCCTGACAGACAAGGGCAATCTCCTCAATTTCTGTTGCACTGGTTTTACATCATCTCTCACTGTAACTTTATGTACAAAATTCTTCACACAGCCTATGGTTGGAGGCGGAACCGTAGTGGAGTATGAAGGAACGGCTGTAGTAGCAGGTGGAGGTGAAACTGTAGTAACATGGAGGTGGAGCTGCTATCACCCTTACTGAAGACCCCATATCTACTATCATCTGAAATGGCTGCCTATTGGATGTGCCTATTTCTACAGTGCACATTATTTTCTTCTCTACTAGGGCAGCATCTTTCGGCAGTAGCACTGTCAGTTCAGGGATAACAATCTCCTTCAATTCATGTTTTTGGCTTGAACGACACACTTGAAAAGTGCCCAGTCTTTCCACATGATTTGCATGTTTTGTTTATAGCAGGGCATTTTGTAGTTTGCAAGGTGCTTATCTGAGTCACATCTGTAGCATTTGCATGTCTCACCTCTTCTTTGGTTACCTGCACTGGTGGCGCGTTTTTTTCCCCCCTCTTTGGAAGTGTAGTCATTTCCCACACGGCTACATCACGGTTTGAAAGTGCACTAGTATTGCGCGCGGCCGATTCCACTTGATTTGCAATTTGAATGGCTTTATCCAATGTCAACTTATCTTCAAGTAGCAAGCGTTCACATACACGTCCATTGTAGGCTTTTTCCACTATTTGATCTCGTAGCATATCTTGTTCTGCAGTTTCAAATTCACACAGTGTAACCATTTCACATAGCGCGGAGATATATCGTGCAATAGTTTCATCATGTCTTTGCGCTCATTGGCGGAATTTATGTCTTTCAGCAGGCAAATTTACCTCTGGAACAAAGTGCACTTGCAGGGCAGTCACGGCCTCTTCGTAGGTGGTGCCTGTTGCAGTCAATGTGTAGAAAATCCTCTGTGCTTCGGTTCCGAGGCTGTGCAGCAGTACAGCTGGCTTGCGAGTATCGGGCCACTTAGCTCCTTCCCCATCAATCATGAGTAGGTAGTTTTCAAACATCTTTAGCCATGTGACAAATGGCATTGTAGGTTCTCCTGGACATTGCATGAACGTGGGAGGCAAAGGAGTAGTAGCCACGGACTTCCTCGTCGTCAGTTTGTTGTGTATCGGTATTAAGAAAGAAGCACGGAACAGAGAATTGAGATTTGTCCATAAACGCGTTGAGTGGCTGTTGCAGCTAGAAAAGCGCTACATAAAATTTAACTTGATTGATTGAATACTTTAACGTAACTTTACTGTGTTCGCTCAAGCTCTTCCACACACTACTTCTTCTCCTTCATCTCGATTATCCCCATAGGATCAAACAGTATCACAAGAGTTACATAGTGCCACCTATAGGCTTTAAATGGAATAGCATTCAGAACACAACAACCTACACACACATTCACACCCAGGGACAATTGACCTTTTGCAAAGTACCGCCCCAGAACGGTGCTTGTCCAATCCTACCTTAGCAATGGTCCGTCAAGCTTTCAAACACACAACAAAATGCTGAAACGGTGTGTCTATGGGATCTGCAAATCGGATACTAGATATGTGAAAAGTTTGGAGGGGGTGTAATTTTCTTTCCCTTCCCGAAACCCAGAACGCAAGAAGTGCAATGTTGGCAATAGATTTCGCAGTATAGCAGACCCTATGGCCAGCTTAATCCACCCAGAATCAACAAAAATACCTGTCTGCTCCAAGCTAAGCTTGCTACTAGCTATTATTGATAGCTAATACAGCTAACGTATTATTACTGTTACTTTTACCCACACAATGCGCTGATTTCTTCCTTCATGTTTTGGTGTTTTCCGGCTACTTCCTGGATAGTTCTGAAATGCTTGACGGGCATAGCAACAGTAACTAAGGGGGGCGGGACTTTGCGAAAGGTCAATTGAGTATGGCCGATTCACCTGACCTGCATGTCTTTGGACTGTGGGAGGAAACCGGAGCACCCAGAGGAAACCCACGCAGACACAGGGAGAACATGCAAACTCCCCACAGAAGTCGCCCCGGGACAACCCCGGGGTTCGAACCCAGGACCTTCTTGCTGGGAGGCGACCGCACTAACCACTGCGCCGCCTTTCTTATATTTATGTCCGCTAAAATGTCTGACCTGACTATACTGACTTATACCTGTGCAAAGGTTGAACAGAAAAAAGAGCGGTGGGAAAGTTTTCACATTCCTCTACAGGAGGAGCTGTCTGTACACTTCCCTACATCTGAGATTCAAACGTAACCCTGGTAAACTAGATTTGGTACGTGCATATTAGACAGCCTGGGTCCTGTGATTGCCTGGCGACCTGTCCAGGGTGTCTCCCCGCCTGCCGCCCATTGACTGCTGGGATAGGCTCCAGTATCCCCGTGACCCTGAGAGCAGGATAAGCGGTTTAGATAATAGATGGATGGATAGACAGGGCAGCATGGTGGCGTTGTAGTTAGCGCAGTCGCCTCACAAGCAAGAAGGTCCTGGGTTCAAGCACCGGGGTAGTCCAATCTTGGGGGTCGTCCCGGGTCGTCCTCTGTGTGGAGTTTGCATGTTCTCCCCGTGTCTGTGTGGGTTTTCTCCAGGTGCTCCGGTTTCCTCCCACAGTCCAAAGACATGTAGGTCAGGTGAATCGGCCGTACTACATTGTCCCTAGGTGTGTGTGTGATGGCCTGGCGGTGTGTCTAGGGTGTCTTCCCACCTGCCGCCCAATGACTCCTGGGATAGGCTCCAGCATCCACGTGACCCTGAGAGCAGGACAAGCGGTTTTGATAATGGATGGCTGGATAGATATTAGACAGCTTTCGGATTTGTGACGTACCAAATCTGAAAGCCAGTCGCTGCCTAATATGCAAATGCAGGGTGGGCAAAGAAACCTGAAACCTGTGCAGAGCAGACTTGTCAGTACAGAGAGCGAGTTTACATTTGCCTAGTGAAAGCTTTGACAGCAAACATGGTAGTGTGCTATTTTGGGATGTAAACCGGACCCTGGAGCTTCCTTCCACCATCTACAAAACAGTCCCATTATACCGCTCAAATGGTTGGAATTTATTTACAGACATCAGGCTCACATATCTACAAACCGGTCCACATGCCTATTTATCCTGGAACTGCGACAGTGAGCAGTAGTCAGTATGTAAGTTATGTATTTCTTTGACTCAACCAACAGTCAAATGAAAGCTTTCTGCATGTAACATGTTTCCTTTGTGTCTTATAAATAGCATTAACTACTAGTGAAGTTGTCCACAGCAGTGCGTATGAAGCGGTTCTCCCGTGCTGTGCATGGAAATGGCCCCACAATGTCAACACCCACCCACTGCATGGGCTCTCCCACTGGAAACTGCTGTAGCTCAGTCCTTGACTGGCCCTGTGGCCCTTTGTGAGCTGCGCAGAGGTTGTAGTGCCTGCAAAAGTCCTCAGCATCCTGCCTCAGACGTCCTCAGTAGCAGCCGGCAGAGCATCTTCATCACTCCAAACTGACCCAAGCCTGCAAGTCATGCATGGCTTTGAGAACCACCTCCTGTAACCCTCCGGGCACCACCACTTGCCACCTCTTCTCCCCGGTTGCTGGTTCCACCCAGGCTGATTGGAGAACCCCATCTAGCAGCCACAGAGTCTTGAACTTGGCCCACAGCCCTTGTCCACAGGGCGAGAGCTGCCACCTCTTCCCATGGTGGTCGCTGCTGTGCACCCACCCACAGCATCACAGGCTGCAGGTCCCGGTCCTGTCTCTGCTCTGTGGACCAATCTGTATTATCCACCACCTGTAGCTCTCCACTCACCAGTATGGCCACCCCATGCTCTTCTCTGTCCTGCCCACACACCCCCATGACAAGCTCATGTTCCCTGGCTTCTCTGCGATCACAATACTGGCAGCCCTCTGAGCTGCATGGCCGACGAGACAGTGCATCTGCGTTGCCATGCCGTTCTACTGTACGGTAGGTTATGGTGACTGGCACTTTTAAGTATTACCTGTGTGGCTGGTCTTTCACCATACGCACTGATCATGCCTATTTGCAGTGGCTGATGACATTCAAGGAGTCATGCATGCACCTTATTTCCTCACACAATTCACTGTAACCATCAAGAGCATTTTGTACCTCTGGATTTTTACCATTCTGCATTAAACCTTGTATCATTTTTTCTTAAATTGCTAGCCTTATTTAGCTTAGCTTTTCTACCACTTTGCAGTCTGTCCAACCTGTCAGCAAGCGCTTTAGCAGAAAGCTTGACCGCCCGCTTGCTCGTTTGTGTTTCACTACAGCTGGCCACATTGTCCTGTTCGCCAGCAGTAGGCACACTCGCACCTGACGGTATGTCCCGCGTCCGCAACGGGACTCTTCCATATTTAACAGTCTGACGTCAACTGACGGCAAAAAAAATCTATCGACACAATGTTTATTGTTCATCCGCTTCAGCAACCAATGCACTGGAATTACGCCCTTATGTGTTGACTCAAACTTATGTAACCGGTTATTTTCTTGCCCGGTGCGGGATTCGAAACGGTGTACTGCACCACAAGGTGACATCACTAACCGCTCGGCTAAAGGGTCAGATCCGCTAGCTAGCTAGGGGCTAACGTGTCTTATTAGTAGTTTACAGTCGTCACCCTCCCCGGAAGCGCGCCCTCGCGCTTTGTTCTTCCCGCGCTCCGAAGATCTGCACACTTCCGGATCCCACCGCTGCCACCAATGGTACCGGTTATTTTCTTGCCCGGTGCGGGATTCGATACGGGGTGTACTGCACCACAAGGCGACATCACTAACCGCTCGGCTAAAGGGTCAGACCCGTTAGCTAGCTAGGGGCTAACGTGTCTTATTAGTAGTTTACACTTACATGGCCACCTTAACGGTGGTAGCGCCACACATACCTCCTTAAGATGAACGTTGCTCCGTGATTCAAGCGGCGAGAAGCTCCACAGCGACCCGCTCACGGTGTGCCGGGCAGCAGATGAGCGGACGAGACGCCGCTGTGCGCCGCGTCGGTGGCTTAAAGCGTCGGCTTTAAGGCTCACTCGTGCGCCCTTTTTTAATAGATACGTCCGTTTCAAATGTTCTAAACGTCGCTGCCCGCCCGTGTTTTACATTGGCGTGGTTGTTAAGCAATACACCCACTCCAGGGCAGTTCGGAGTTAAGTTCAGACTTCCGAGTTCCGCGGTGAGGCGTCTAGGCTGCCGGAAATTCCCACGAAGAAGAGGAGGAGAACAAACATGGCCGACGTATCTGTTAAAAACGAGGCAGCGTGGTCTGTGCGGCCATTAAACACATCGCGGCATGTGGACGGAGAATTCCTCTCCCTGATTTCCCCTGTGAGAGAAACTGAAACATTTCCACTACTTCGGCACAGCCTCTCCTCAGAAAGTTCCGCCGTTTCTCCGTCTTCTTTGTTGCGCGTCGCTGGCTGGTCGCGCGTCAGCTATTAACTACACTGCGCAACACTGCCCCCCGACTTCCTGCGGCGTTTCCGGTGGTACTGCTCCGTTTGCACGGATCCGCAGGCTCCCTGAAAACGTGCAGAAATGAGCGCCGAGTACGGACAGAAGGCTCCGTTCGTATGCGTATTTAACGCTGAGCGTAAATGGGTTCTTAGTCCTCCACAGTTCAAGTCACAAACTGTGCTTCGTTGGAGTTTTGGAGACGAGTTTCTGCATGTTTGATGAGTACGGCGGCGACGAGGGAGCCAGCCGGGGGGGGGGGACTAGGTGTTGGGAGCGCTTCGACAGCTGCATCTCGTCTGCTCATCCGCCGCTCAGGACGCCGGAGAGGAGCACCGCTGCATCTCATCCGCCGCTCAGGACGCCGGAGAGGAGCACAGCTGCATCTCATCCGCTGCTCAGGACGCCGGAGCGGAGCACCGCTGCATCTCATCCGCCGCTCAGGACGCCGTGAGCGGAGCACCGTTGTGAAGGACGCCGTGGAGCTTCTCGCCGTTTGAATCACGCAACAACAGGCGGAGGATGATGGCGACTTTAGGGAAGCAACATAACGGCTGGGAAAACGTACTGTAACGTGCATGGATAATTCGACACGCTGGCCGCTGGCTGGCGGGTCTGACCCTTTAGTCGAGCGGTTAGCGACGTCTCCTGCGGTGCGGGCGATACGGGTTCGCGTCCCGGCCGCGGCAGTTCCTGTGGTTGTTGCGTTGTCCCCCGAATTCGCTACAGTATCAAGGCTGCAGCAGAAATGGGTCCCCAGTCGTCTTGGACTCCACGCCACTGGATCTTGACCCAGATCTGTCAACGACTGTGTAGTGGTTTTCTGTGCACCACGCACAGGTGTCCTCCATAAAGGGAATCCACCCCAACATCTCGGATTAAGTCCTATGGCGACCGACGAGTGGCAACGGAGTCCGGGCTAAGCCCTGAATGTCTTCAAATCCGGATCTTGACCCAGATCTGTCAAGGACTGTGTAGTGGTTTTCTGTGCACCACGCACAGGTGTCCTCCATAAAGGGAATCCACCCTAACATCTCGGATTAAGTCCTGTGGCGACCGACGAGGGGCAACGGAGTCCGGGCTAAGCCCTGAATGTCTTCAAATCCTGGAAACGCCCCTGTTCTCCACCCACTCCACCCTGCCTGCACTCTCTTCTTCACCTCTCTTCTGCACTCCCAGTTACTTTGGACATTTGACCCCAAATATATGAACTCATGTGCTTCGTCCGCTCTACTCCTTGCGTCCTTACTGTAGAGGCTAAGCCACCGAGGCGTTGCACCACAGATGACGTAATTGACGCACTTATTACCGTGTGATGAACCAACGTCCGAGACAAACTTGCCAGTTGAACACTCCGTCCATTTACTGTTAGTGTCCATTAAATTCGAACGTATTTCCATCTGACAAAGTAATATCCAGGACCAGAAGTAATGACTGCATCAGCATGTGTCTCTGGGTGTGTGGTCAAAAAACTGTGAACCTTCCTAATTGGCTCCTACACTTACCATTCAACTGTCCTCCCTCTCATTCATGCATAGGTATTCCGTCATGCTCCTACTGGCTTTCATTCCTCCTCTCTCCAGAGCATACCTCCACCTCCCCAGGCTCTCCTCTACCTGCACCCTACTCTCACTACAGATCACAATGTCATCCGCAAACCTCATAGTTTCTTTTAGTCATCATAGTTTTGACTTGGGTCCTGGGCTTCCGGTGGCGTCTGGACACTGCTTGGCATCCTGAGCATCATATTCTTCATCTACTACTACTACTTTCGGCTGCTCCCGTTAGGGGTCGCCACAGCGGATCATCCGTTTCCATTTGAGCATCATATTCTTCATAAATTTTATAATTCTGTTATCCTCTTTCAATGTTGTCTTGTGTAAATTGTGTAAACACAACATTCATTGCACGCTGTCCGTCTTGGGAGAGAGATCCCTCCTCTGTTGCTCTCCCTGAGGTTTCTTCCTGTTTTTTCTCCCTGTTAAAGGTTTTTTTTAGGTTGTGGTTCCTTATCTGATGCGAGGGTCTAAGGACAGGATGTTGTGTTGCTGTAAAGCCCACCGAGGCACATTTGTAATTTGGGATGTTGGGCTATACAAATAAAATTGACTTGACTTGACTCAGACCCGATCTTTGATGTAATCCTACCTCCATCTTGAACCCATCTGTCATTCCAACCACACACCTCACCATTGTCATACATATCCTGCACCACTCCTACATACTTCTCTGCCACTCCTGACTTCCTCATACAATACCACACCTCCTCTCTCGGCACCCTGTCATATTCCAGATAGCATCCGGATGTGGGCCACTTCAGGCAGTGATGCGGCACTGATGGCCTTCTGGCCCTGACAAAATGGATGTGAGCCTGAAGTGGCCCACATGTATAATAGCAAATATGGCCCAAATATGCCAAATCAAATGTGGGCCTTTTTTGGCAAAGATGCGGTGCTCTGGACAACATGTAATCCGGATGTGACCCTGAAGTTCCCCGTGTGGTAAATGGTGAATATGGCCCAAAATATCACAAAACAAATATGGGCCACCTTTGGCAAATATGTGGCATTGTTATGGCTTGGTTCTGACCCAGATGTGGCAAACAGGAGCGGACCGCCGAAGTGCCATCATTCCACACGGTGTGTGGGCCGGATGAAGTGTCGGGTGTGGGACGGGTCCGGGCCACAGCAGTTTTGCTATCTGGGATGCTTTCTCTAAATCCCCAAAGACACAATGTACCTCCTTCTGGCCTTCTCTATACTTCTCCATCAACATTCTCAAAGCAAACATCACATCTGTGGTGCTCTTTGGTGGCATGAAACCATACTGCTGCTCGCTGATCGCCACCTCTCCTCTTAACCTATCTGGCAACTCTTCACTACCACCCAGTGCCTGTCTTAACTCCTGCCTGAACTCCACACAACATTCTTCCTTCTTCAACTTCCACCATTTGATCTTCGGCTCTGTCTACACTTGCTTCCTCTTCTTCTTGGTCTGCAAAGTCATCCTACAGACCACCATCCGATGCTGCCTAGCTACGTTCTCCCCAGTCACCACATTGCAGTCTCCAATCCCTTTTAGATGGCGGTACCAGTATGCTTCTTCTCCACTCCTCAGGCCTCCTCTCACTTTCCAAGATTGTGCTAAACAATCTAGTTAAAAACTCCACTGCCATCTCTCCTAGACATCTCCATGCCTCCACAGGTATGTATATTACTCTTTCTAATAAAGGTTAGAATCCCCCCTCCCCAGTCCAATCAGCATGTCGTTGCTTTGCCACGGGGGCGGGGTTCGACCCAAAGTAGGCTCCACACATAGAAGATGGTGCCATGCCCTCGTAATGTTTTTATAGTCGACCACTTTACCGGTAGGTGAGCGGAGGAATATTTGTGCCTTTCGTTGCTCCTTCAAACAGAAACCAATTCAAACCCACATTTATTGTGTGCATTCTGGCAAAATTAGTTTGCATGAAATCTTAAATGTTACTGTGGAAGGGTTTTAAGTCTCTAAAGGATTTTACGTGTACAGCGATATGTCTCAGGAGCATCTGTGTTTCGGAATTGCTGAGGATGGGAATTGAGGTAATGTCCAGTTATTCAAAAATGGATGAATATTAACAAACTCAAATCAAGTCTCATCACTTTATTTGATATAAGGTTTCCACAACAAAGCCAAAATGGTTTAGTGGCATAAAAGATGATGTATTTGACCAACAACTGTGTTACAGTTTACATAAGAGCCAATAATAAAACAATAATAAAAAACATCCTGACTGTCAGTTAGGTTAGGTTAGGGTAGGGTAGGGTAGGTTAGGGTAGGTTAGGTAGGTCTTTATTTCAAACATAGCAAGCAAAATGTAATTATTCCAAACACAGCAAACAAACATTACATGTTCGAAAAGGAGCAGGAGGAAGTTTCGACTTATAATACCCTGCCCCTGCCAGCCTGCCAGCTCTCTCCCTCCACCAGCAGTCACAGTGCCAACATTCAGACTTCCGACTCTCACCTCCACCCCTTCCTCCTCCTCTGCTCAGCGGCACTGACAGGAGTAACCGTAGAGAGAGACTGGAGATGACAAGCAGCAAAGGGCCTGAGTCGGAGTCGAACCCAGGCTGTGGCAGGAAGGACTCGGCCTTAGATATACGGTACACACCCTACTGGGTTAGCCACCAGGGCGCCCAACATATTTCCAACTTAAAGCACTGATAATGGACATTGATCCAAAATACACACATTTACATGATTAACATATAAAGGATACCTCTCCCAGGATCATAAAAAAGGAGGGATTTTCTCTTTGGCTGAGATGTTTTTATCAGCTGTCTTTCAACTCTTTTGTGCACAAATCTCTCCATGTTTCACTTCATATGTTTTGTGCATCGTATTCTATCACCGGATTTCCCTCTTCTCACTTCAGTATTCTGTATTTTTTTTGTCATACCACAAAATGAAGTGAATAGCTGGAAAAACTGCATGAATAAATAACCCTACAATACATAATAATAATAATACTTAATAATACAAAATAAATAATTGGCATTTCAATAAATGCTAAATAGTACTAGTTTTCAGCCAATCTTTTTTACAGTGGCTTACATGCTATCAAGGACACAGACTGACCAACCAACCAACCGGCATCTGAAAACCATGGGGGGTATACTTCCACCGAGCTGACTGATCACTGCCAGCGGTTTCCAGCGTCCGCCTTCGTGAGATCGACACCTTTTATTTTCTTACTATTTCTTCTCTATATTCTGCCCTAACCTCTTCATTTTGTTCTGATTTGGCTATTTTCTGTGCTCAGTTCACTTATCGCTAGATTCTCTATTTTTCTTTCTTATACGAATCTTGTTTTTAGTAGGCAGCTTCTCGTTCCTAGTTTGCTACTAGTGGAACCGGTTATTTTCTTGCCCGGTGCGGGATTCGATACGGGGTGTACTGCACCACAAGGCGACATCACTAACCGCTCGGCTAAAGGGTCAGACCTAACGGGTCTTGTTAGTAGTTTACACTAGCTTTGAGCTTAGCCTAGCTTACCAGTTAGCTCTATTACATTCGCAGTCAATAGCAGGTTAGCACTAGCTCAGTAGCCCCGGGCCTGACAGCAGGCCTGCTATTGTTAGCACTAGCTCAGTAGCCCCGGGCCTGACAGCAGGCCTGCTATTGTTAGCACTAGCTCAGTAGCCCCGGGCCTGAGAGCAGGCCTGCTATTGTTAGCACTAGCTCAGCCTCGTCGGCAGATGTGGCGGAGTTTGTCTCTGTTTACCGGCGCGGGAAGGCTCGCAAGAGCAAGCCATTTGTCGTGTGGCCTGGTCTGCAGTCACCTCTCCCGACTGCAAACCGGTTTTCTCCACTCACCAGCCCTGTTGGTGGTCCTACCGGCCATCGTGCTTCTCCCCCTCCTAGTGATAGGAGCCTCCATTACCCGCAATGTTAGATTAGCTTCGCCAGCCTTGGTTCCCTGTTTACCCGGGGCCAGAGTCTCCGACATAGAGGATAATCTTAGGGTGCTGGCATCACGGAGGGAGAGTCAGGGAACCCAGGACACAGCGCCACTACTTTCAGCAACATTGTTATTCATGTCGGCACCAATAATGCGAGGATGAAGCAATCAGAGATCACAAAAGCCAGCCTAGTCAGAATGCTTGAGTTTGCCAGAAAGATGTGTCGGCATCGATTAATTGTCTCTGGTCCCTTACCTGTGAGGGGTAATGATGAGATGTACAGTAGGCTCACCTCAATGAACCGCTGGCTGGCTCGCTACTGTAATGAGCAGGGGTTCGGCTTTGTTGATAACTGGCCTTCTTTCTGGGGCCGCCCTTACCTACTGAAAGCGGACGGCATTCACCCTACTGGGGACGGCGCCGCTCTTTGTCTAGCAATATAGATAGCTGTTTACGTTTACTTTGACACTAGGGACTTCTCATTCAGCAGGTTGCAGGTGATTAGAGAGCCTGCTAGGTTTAAATCTAGTGCGGATGTGGAGTCAAGTAGTTTAATTAATATAATTAGTCAGGGAATTTCTCATAGCGTAGACTATCAGCCTGATAGCTTGGTCTATAACATTGAGACTGTCTCCCTACCCTGCTGTATTGCTCCCAAGCTCTCCTCTCCTAAATGTGTGAATCACAATAATCTAGTAATTATTCCTACCACTGGTAGTGGTGACATTTGCAATAAGGTACATAATAACCTACAGAACCAAACATCTAATGTTATCAAGAATGTGACCACATATCGTCCAAAGCGTTGGTTGCCAAAACTGTCAACAAGGTGTCTAATTCCAATTAATCTTTCACCTGTCGGTAGCTCTAAAGTTCTGCCTACTACTGATCGTTCCCACAAGATGCTTGAATTTGGTTTCATAGATATCAGATCACTGTCTACCAAAGCCTTAGTAATAAATGATCCGATTCTTGAACATAGTTTTGATATGATTGGGTTACGTGAAACATGGCTGAAACCAAATGTTTTCCTTCCCTTAAATGAAGCTTCCCCACCTGACTATACTTATGCCCATGTACCTCAGGCAAATAAACAAGGCGGGGGCGTTGCCTTAATATATAAAACTATTTTCAATCTGACTTCTAGACTTGAATCTAAATTCCAGTCTTTTGAGTCTCTTGTTCTTGGTCCATCTCCCTCAGCCATGAATAGACTCGGCTCAGTCCAAATTGTGATACTCTACCGGCCTCCTGGCTGTTACTCGTTATTTCTTGAAGAATTTGGAGAATTTGTCTCAGGCCTTTTTACTCACTCTGATGAGATTCTAATTCTAGGTGATTTCAATATTCATCTGAATAAGGCTGCTGATCCTCTAAGTAAAGCCTTTCTGGCACTAGTTGATACTTTTGGTTCACTCAGTTTGTTCAAGAGTCGACTCATTGCAGTGGTAATACCCTTGATTTGGTTTTATCTAAAGGGATAGCTGTTTCTGATCTGAATGTCTTGCCAACCACATCTGCTGTGTCAGATCATTTTCTCATCACATTTGAAGCATTATTGGCCTGTCCAGTGAATGTCAGCACAGATCTAATTGCCACTCACCACATTGACCATATTACACCAATTCTTGCCTCCCTTCATTAGCTTCCTGTCCATGTTAGATCAGAATACAAGGTGCTTCAGCTGACTTATAAAATCCTAAATGGACTTGCCCCATCTTACCTGTCTGATCTCCTTAAACCGTACATTCCATCTTGAGCTCTTTGCTCTCAAACTACAGGGCTCCTGTGTACCCAAAGTTAAAAAGAAGTCAGCTGGTGGCAGGGCCTTTTCCTATCGGGCTCTGTTCTTGTGGAATAACGTGCCTGCTGCCATCAGACAATCAGTCTGTTGAGTCCCTACTACTACTACTTTCGGCTGCTCCCGTTAGGGGTCGCCACAGTGGATCATCCGTTTCCATTTCTACCTGTCTTCTGCATCTTCCTCTGTCACACCAGCCACCTGTATGTCCTCCCTCACCACGTCCATAAACCTCCTCTTTGGCCTTCCTCTTTTCCTCTTTCCTGGCAGCTCCATAGTCAGCATCCTTCTCCCAATATACCCAGCATCTCTCCTCCTCACATGTCCAAGCCATCTCAATCTTGCCTCTCTTGCTTTGTCTCCAAACCGTCCAACTTGAGCTGTCCCTCTAATATAATCATTCCTAATCCTGTCCTCCTTCTTCACTCCCAGTGAAAATCTTAACATCTTCAACTCTGCCACCTCCAGCTCCTCCTGTCTTTTCATCAGTGCCACTGTCTCCAAACCACATAACATAGCTGGTCTCACAACCATCTTGTAAACCTTCCCTTTAACTCTTGCAGGTACCCTTCTGTCGCAAATCACTCCTGACACTCTTCTCCACCCACTCCACCCTGCCTGCACTCTCTTCTTCACCTCTCTACTGCACTCCCCATTACTTTGGACAGCTGACCCCAAGTATTTAAACTCATATGCCTTCATTACCTCTACTCCTTGCATCCTCACCATTCCACTGTCCTCTCTCTCATTCATGCATAGGTATTCCGTCTTGCTCCTACTGACTTTCATTCCTCTTCTCTCCAGTGCATACCTCCACCTCTCCAGGCTCTCCTTAACCTGCACCCTACTCTTGCTATAGATCACAATGTCATCCGCGAACATCATCGTCCATGGAGACTCCTTCCTGATCTTGTCCGTCAACCTGTCTATCACCATTGCAAACAAGAAAGGGCTCAGAGCCGATCCTTGATGTAATCCCACCTCCACCTTGAACTCATCTGTCATTCCAACCACACACCTCACCATTGTCACACTTCCCTCATACATATCCGGCACCACTCCTACATACTTCTCTGCAACTCTGGACTTCCTCATACAATACCACACCTCCTCTCTCGGCACCCTGTGGTATGCTTTCTCTAAATCTACAAAGACACAATGTAACACTTTCTGGCCTTCTCTATACTTCTCAGTCAACATTCTCAAAGCAAACATCGCATCTGTGGTGCTCTTTCGTGGCATGAAACCATACTGCTGCTCGCTAATCGTCACCTCTCCTCTCAACCTAGCTTCTATTACTCTTTCCCATATCTTCATGCTGTGGCTGATCAACTTTATACCTCTGTAGTTGCTACAGTTCTGCACATCGCCCTTATTCCTGAAAATTGGTACCAGTATGCTTCTTCTCCACTCCTCAGGCATCCTCTCGCTTTCCAAGATTGTGTTAAACAATCTAGTTAAAAACCCCACTGCCATCTCTCCTAAACATCTCCATGCCTCCACAGGTATGTCATCAGGACCAACTGTCTTTCAACTCTTCATCCTCTTCATAGCTTCCCTCACTTCCTCCTTGCTGATCCACTGAACTTCCTGATTCACTATCCCTACATCATCCAACCTTCTCTCTCTCTCATTTTCTTCATTCATCAGCCCCTCAAAGTACTCCTTCCACCTTCTCAGCACACTCTCCTCGCTTGTCAGCACATTTCCATCTCTATCCTTGATCATCCTAACTTGCTGCACATCCTTTGCAGCTTGGTCCCTCTGTCTAGCCAATCGGTACAAGTCCTTGTCTCCTTCCTTAGTGTCTAATCTGTCATACAACTCACCATACGCCTTTTCCTTTGCCTTTGCCACCTCTCTCTTCACTTTAAGCTGCATCTCCTTGTACTCCTGTCTACTTTCTTCATCTCTCTTACTATCTTACTTCTTCTTTGCCAACCTCTTCCTCTGTATACTTTGCCGTTCTTCTTCATTCCACCACCAAGTCTCCTTGTCTTCCTTCCTCTGTCCAGATGACACACTGAGTACCTTCCTAGCTGTCTCCCTCACTACTTCTGCAGTGGTTGCCGAGCTATCTGGCAACTCTTCACTACCACCCAGTGCCTGTCTTAACTCCTGCCTGAACTCCACACAACATTCTTCCTTCTTCAACTTCCACCATTTGATCTTCGGCTCCGTCTACACTTGCTTCCTCTTCTTCTTGGTCTGCAAAGTCATCCTACAGACCACCATCCGATGCTGCCTAGCTACGTTCTCCCCAGTCACCACATTGCAGTCTCCAATCCCTTTTAGATGGCGCCTTCTACATAAGATATAGTCCACCTGTGTGCACTTTCCTCCACTCTTGTACGTCACCCTGTGTTCCTACCTCTTCTTGAAATATGTATTCACCACAGCCATTTCCATCCTTTTCGCAAAATCGACCACCATCTGTCCTTCCACACTTCTCTCCTTGACTCCATACCTTCCCAGAGTCTGCTGAGTCCGTTAAATCCAAACTTAAAACTCATCGTTTTACCTTAGCTTACAATTAGTTGCCTTTAAGTTGAGTGCTTCACAACCTGTACTGCACGGTGGGTCGGTTTTCTGTCTCAATGAATTTACCAACCACTGTTCTGCCGACGAGATTATAGAGTATAGTTTATGACTAATTGATGACTTAATTGATTATGACTAATGACTATTGCAAACTGTTCTCTTCTCTAACATGTCTTTTCTCTCTCTGTGAATAATGTCTTCTCCTTTCTCTTTTTCTGTGTGTGAATGGTGTCATGTGAGTCTCTCTTGTGTGCATGTGCAGTCGGTTCTCCTCCCAGGTCTCCGTGGTGATGGTGGTTGCCACTTGGACGCTGCCTGCCATTCCCCTCATCACATTTTCTTTTTATTAATCCACATATATATATATATATGTAAATTTTTTTTTACATGATGGTGGTCGCATGGCTTGGGTCCTGGATTGTTTCGATGGCGTCTGGACACTGCTTGGAATCCTGCGCATCATATTCTTCATACATTTTATAAGTCCATTGTAATTTTGTTATCCTCTTTCAATGTTATATTGTGTAAATTGCATAGACACAACATCCATTGTACATTTTCCGTCTTGGGAGAGATCCCTCCTCTGTTGCTCTCTCTGAGATTTCTTCCTATTTTTTCTCCCTGTTAAAGGTTTTTTTTAGGGGGTTGTTCCTTATCTGATGAGAGGGTCTAAGGACAGGATATTGTGTTGCTGTTAAGCCCACTGAGGCAAATTTGTAATTTGTGATATCAGGCAATACAAATAAAAGTGATTTGATTTGATTTGATATAAATGGTGTGGTTTGGAGTTTGCTGTTTAAGTTGCCTGGCCCTGGGAGGTGAATAAAGTATGCCGTTTTAGAAGACACTATCAATTTAATGTCAGACACTCAGAATTTTGTCTCCTGTATTGTTTTGAAATCATCATGCACAGTAGCATGGTGATATTTTGCATTTACTGTATGTAAACGAACAACACCAGTTTGAGACATTGAATATGGTGTACCTCAGGGCTCAGTTCTTGGCCCTCTACTTTTCTCGCTTTATATTTCTTGGCAAAATTATACGCAGTTACGGAATAAATTCCCATTGCTAGGCTGATCTTATAAGGGCTGATGATCATACTCAAATGACTAATTTAGAGGCCTGCTCGGGTACTGTGAAAAATTGTATGTCACTTAACTTTCAGCTTTTAAATTCAGATAAAATCGAGATGACACTACAGTCATTCTGCCCTGTGATGGCCTTGTGGCCTGTCCAGAGTGTTTCCTTGCCTGCTGCTGCCCAATGACTGCTGAGATAAGCTCCAGCAACCCCGCGACCTTTGACAGCAGGATAAGTGGTTTGGATAATGGATGGATGGAACAGTATACAGCACTGATGATATGAATAGTATTCATTTACTGTAGCCCAAGTATATTTCATTTTGTCCTGTCAATGAGTTTCTTTTTTTTCAGTTCTGTGCCTCTCCCACTGGCATATAGCCAGCACCTGAGGGTTCTATTGACCTTGTACAAGGTATGAGAGAGATCCCCTCTGATAAATGACCTGTAAGAGGGCCAAGCTGTGAATCTATTTCAGGACAAGGGAAGTTTAAGCTTCTGGAAATAAGAGAATGATGGGAGTCTTGGGGAATACAGGAGGGATACACGGTTGCTTTAGATCCGACATGGCTGTCTTCTTCCTCCTGTCCCTCCTGACTGACCTGCTCCTTACACTGATTGGAAATGCCGGAATCTGCGCTCTGGAGCACCGGGTATGGGGCCCGCATTTTCTCAATTTGCTCATAATCCGAGCAAACCTGAATAGACCCTTGGCTGAAAATGCCACCAAATATTTGACTAATCTCTGTTTCTTTTCCCTTCTCCTTTTTTCCATCCTGTTCTTGCAGCTGCTTGCTGTGGCCATTGGGTGAATTTGTCTCATCCATTTCCTCCATGCTCGCTTCGCTGACCTGCTCCACCTCTGAGCAGCCCATGCCCGAGTCATGGCTCTGGAGCTCACACTGCTGGGGCTGGAGCTTCTCATCCCGATCACCATCCCATGATTCTTGCACCGACTCTTCTCTCATTCCAATGCAAGAAAGCAATTTCAAATTCTCCATATCAACATCATGCTCTTCCGCTCTGTCCTTTGCTCCTCCGCTTTGACTGCCAATGAACCTGTAGGGTGAGTCGGCCGCACAGGGCTGCAGATTTCCTTTAGTGCAAATGGAGAGGGGAGGAGGGCAGAAGGGAGGCCTGATGGGGTTAGAGACACTGGAGCTAGTTGACCGGGAGCAGCTATCCCAGTTTCTCTTTCCTGGCAGTGCAGCCTCTGAGCCCTGAGCGACTATAGACTCAACAGTATTGGTGACCTCCACTGAGCATATGTCCACTGGTGTCAGGACATAGGAGTCATTGGTAAACTGAGGGGTCAGCCAGACCTAGAGGGGGGAAGGAGGGAGGGTCAAGGTGAAATATATAAAAAATATGATAGCAACAGGGGTTGGTAATATGACAAGGCTATCCATGTCACCCATGACATGGATAATCATGATGGTGATATTATAACTGCCTACAATGTGATAGGTAGACACACAGACAGACAGATAGATAGATGGACAGACAGACAGACAGACAGACAGACACAGACAAACAGACAGACAGATAATGATGAGGTTGGACAATGTGGGTGTAGAAAAGCCAATCTGATATCAAAGAACATAGAAGATTTCAGTCAATGTGACAGGAGGAAAAATGTCTTATAAAAGTCCATCCATCCATCCATTATCCAAACCACTTATCCTGCTCACGGGGATGCTGGAGCCTATCCCAGCAGTCATTGGGTGGCAGGCAGGGAAACACCCTGGACATGCCGCCAGGCTACTACAGGGCCCACAGCCACACACACACACATTCACACCCAGGGACAATTTAGTATAGCCGATTCACCTGACCTACACGTCTTTGGACTGTGGGAGGAAACCAAAGCACCCAGAGGAAACCCACACAGACACGGGGAGAACATGAAAACTCCACACAGAGGATGACCCGGGACTACCCCCAAGGTAGGACTACCCCGGGGCTTGAACCCAGGACCTTCTTGCTGTGAGGCGACCGCACTAACCACTGCGCCACTGTGCCACCCCTTATAAAAGTCCCTATTCTATCATTTTAGAAAGAATTAGAATTCACAAATGAAGGCATGGTAGTTCAGAAAATTCGCAAAAATAATACTTCTGCCCCATTTCGACATCTTCAGAGGACAACACCACCCATAACAACATGCTGTATGTTGTGGGTTTTTATGACCTCACATCTGTCAAATGACCATGCAAACCAATGAAGTTGCAGCTAGCCAAGTCAGTTAACAGAAGTGCTTCATGTGAAAAGATTTGCAAATGTAGGAGAAAGGCAACAGATGAACACCACATGGTATAATGTTTTGCGTAATGACAATGGATGCAAAACTTGAAATGCGGTTGGCAGTTTTCATCAGTTGCAACTCAGCCTTACAAGCGGTGCAAAAAAAAAAGTCTTAAAAGGAAACTTCAAAATATATTGCGAGGCTATTTCAAAATGAGAAATGTTTAAGAAAAATTTGTTGTCAGATATTTTGATCCCGTTTCCGTCCCGAGTCAAAGATCTTCATTAAATTGTTCTCATCTCATAATTCACACAAAAGTAATTCATACTAATTCAACATGTCATCTTGTTCTGTTGCCTTGTTTTTTTTTCTTGGATTTTCCCCCCTTTTTTCTCCCCAATTGTACCCGGCCAATTACCCCACTCTTCTGAGCCGTCCCGGTCTCTGCTCCATCCCCTCTTGCCAATCGAGGTAGGGCTGCAGACTACCACATGCCTCCTCCGATACATGTGGAGTCGCCAGCCGCTTCTTTTCACCTGACAGTGAGGAGTTTCACCAGGGGGACGTAGCACATGGGAGGATCACACTATTCCCCCCAGTTCCCCCTCCCCCCTGAACAGGCGCCCAGACCAACCAGAGGAGGCGCTAGTGCAGCGACTAGGACACATACCCACATCCGGCTTCCCACCCGCAGACACGGTCAGTTGTGTCTGTAGGGACGCCCGACCAGCCGGAGGTAACACGGGGATTCGAACCGCTGACCCCCATGTTGGTAGGCAACGCAATAGACCGCTATGCTACCCGGACGCCCCTGTTACATTTATTTTCTTTTAATTTATTTCTGATTTTCTCCCTATTTAGTGGCCAATCGATCCCTATTTTAGTTCAAACACCCACCCTCGTACTGCATGCGTTCGCCAACTGCATCTCTCTGGCCGGCAGTCTGGAAGGAGACGCCTCGCCACTTTCGTGACAAGGCGACTCCAGGCCGAACCACTGCATTTTACGACACACCCAGGGACGCATTCATGTGACAAACACAAGCCGACTCCGCCACCTCCCCAAGACAGCGTTGCCAATGATTGCTGCTTCGTCGAGTCCGGCCATAGTCGGATCTGACGAGACCGGGACACGAACCCCTGACCCCAGTGGGCAACTGCATCGACACAAAGCCGATGCTTAGGCCGCTACACCACCGCGGACCTGGGCCTGTTACATTTCTTAAGGGTCCATCACGCAACAAGCCAATTTCCTCACAATGAAGAAGTCAGAAGGCGTGCAGTTGTTCCAAAGAAAATTGCGCAAAGTTGAAAGAATCAGACTTCGTTTCATCATGGGGGGGGGGGGGTGTTGTGGTGAATCCAATCAGCTGTGATGCAGGAACAAACAACATTTTTAAAGCTAACCTGCAAGTTTCCATCATGAAGTAGTAATTTTCCTGGGTTTGGTAGGGGGGGGCCCGTGAACCTCTTCAGTGTGCAAACCCTGCGAGAGAGCGTGTGAGAACGACACAGTTGAAAAAAACAGAGGCGGTTTGTACTCGAACAGTTTAAATGTGGCGAAGAGGAAAAGTTGGAACAGTGCTGGGTCACAAAATAAAGGCAGTTATGTGTCTTTTAATGTGCCTCTTGAAACGTTTCCTCTGCTGCCTACCAGATCTTTTTGTCTCTATTGCAGAGGACGACAGCGAGAAACAGGACAACGGCTGCACTTATGATAAACCCCAGCAAACGCTCCCATCCAAAAGTACCAGGGTTATCTGTAAAAAACACAGTATAAGGCTTGTCAAATTAGGCATGGGGTACTCCATTTTCAGGATGAAATTTGCATGCTAGTGTGCTTTTTCTCTTGCCCTTTCCCTCCATCTCCTGTCTATTTTTATCCCTTTAGCTGACAAGCTTGTCGGAGGTGACTTAGGAGGAAGGGGGGTATCTGTGCCCTCTAAAGAATGGAAAAGATCTGCCAGTGTGTCGCTCAAATGAAAGGGCACATTGGTTGCATGCATCACATCTTAAACATTATAAAATGAGGCATTAAACCCTTTCTAAGCAGTTAAATCCAAGCATACACAACACATTGGCATAATATCAACATGAACAATTCCCATCCATCCATTATCCAAGCCGGTTATCCAAATTAGGGTCGCAGGACATGAACAATTTGAGTTCTTCAAATTCGTTTGTGCTGGAGCACCCAGAGGAAACCCACGCAGACAGGGGGGGGGGGGGACATGCAAACTCCACACAGAGGACAACCCAGAACGACCCCCAAGGTTGGACTACCCCGGGGCTCAAACCCAGGACCTTTTTGCTGTGAGGTGACCACGCTAACGACTGTACCACCATGCCACCCGTTCCCTCTTTAGTCGGTTGTTAAGTGCCTTGTCAGCATTGTCTATCCTTCCATTATCCAAACCGCTTATCCTGCTCTCAGGGTCGTGGGGATCCGGGTGCTCCAGTTTCCTCCTACAGTCCAAAGACATGTAGGTCAGGTGAATCGGCTATACTAAATTGTCCCTAGGAATGTATGTGTGTGTGTGTGTGGGCCCTGTGATGGACTGGCAGCCTGTCCAGGGTGTCTCCCTACCTGCCGCCCAATGACTGCTGGGGGAGGCTCCAGCGTCCTCGCGACCCTGAGAGCAGGATAAGTGGTTTGGATAATGAATGGATGGATGGAAATTTGTTTGTTCACTGTTCCTTGCACACGACCATTGAAATTAGGATCTGGATGGAAAAAAAAAACCTTTTGCATTGTTTTATAATGCATATATTGTCTGCATTGCACTAAGCCGTTTGGGATTACCTTGTGATTATGGACTATACAAATAAATGTGACTTGACATTGTATTTTCTCATTTAGCAGATTTTTTTTTCTTAATAGTTATCACATCATAGCCAAGAAAGCATGTCATTCATTCATTCATTCATTCATTCATTCATTCATTCATTCATTCTTTCAGTCATCTTCAGCCGCTTCTCCGGGGTCGGGTCGTGGTAGCAGCAAGCTAAGTAGGGCGCTCCAGACGTCCCTCTCCCCAGCAACGCCTTCCAGCTCCTCCTGGGGATCCCAAGGCATTCCCAGGCCAGATTGGACATGTAGTCCCTCCAGCGAGTTCTGGGTCTACCCCAGGGTCTCCTCCCAGTTGGCCGTGCCCAGAAAACCTCCAAAGGAAGATGCCCAGGAGGCATCCTAATCAGATGCCCGAAGCACCTCAACTGGCTCCTTTCGACGCAAAGTAGCTCCCCCCGGATGGTCGAGCTCCTCACCCTATCTCTAAGGCTGAGCCCAGACACCCTACGGAGGAAACTCATTTCAGTCGCTTGTATCCACGATCTTACCCGCAAAGCATGTTATGTCGAGTGAAATTCAGTAGTAAATACAATAGGGCCTTTGCACCACTCGGTGCTCGGGCCCTGACAAAGGTTTCCAAATTCGCTGACAATAGCACAACTCGGTCTATTTGTAATGCCTGAGACCTGGCTATGTGAGAAATGCATTATTATTTATTAAGAAAGGCATTTCTTGAATGAAGTAAGCAACTTAGTAGCTCTGATGGGACTTGCTGCCTTCATTTTGAGGTCAGGTGGGAAAACATTTGCATTTTGGGCTCAACACCATTAACTTATTAACTTGAGTTGCTCATGTTCTGTGTCCATACACTTGCTTGCTTGCTTGTTGTCTATCGTATCTGATGATGACCATCTTCTCCTATGTCCTTTGGTGGCTGAATAGTCCGATCCTGGATGCACAGTTGCGGTGCAGTTGCAGACCGGTCATGTAAACGTGGTGCTGGGGGGGGGGGCAGGGGTAGCTTTGCAAGCATGCCTCTTCGCATGCTTTGCTACACAGTGTTGTGTGCGCTGGTTTTCCATATACTTCGCTCCTTGTGAGACGTGAGAGCGCCAGATGGTGCGGCAGGAGGCAAGTTCCTCCAAAGAAGAGGGGTTGATCTGGCATCTTCTCAGTGTGGTCTTCATTTGGTCTTTGAACTGCTTCTTCTGCCCACCAGTGGTGTGTTGACCATTGTGTAGTTGGCCGTATAGGATTTTACGGGGGAGTCGTTGGCTGGGCATGCGAATGACATGCCCAAGCCACCTGAGTTGACGGTGGTTTAGGATAGACTCCACGCTGCAACTGCCTGCCCGCTCCAACACCTCTGTGTGTGGTACTCTGTCCTCCCAAGTAATGCCAAGGATCCTCTGGAGACATCTCACATGGGCGGCCTCCAGGCTTCTGAGATGGTAGCTGTAGATGGTCCATGCCTCACATCCATAGAGTAGTGTGGAGATGCACACTGCTGTGTAAACAAGCACTTTGGTGTGGAGACTGAGGTTGCTGTTCTGGAAAACCTTTCTCCTTAGACGACCAAATGATGTTGAGGCTTGTTTGAGGCGGTGCTGGATCTCATCATCCATTGTGCAGGTGTCAGATAGGCGTTGTGTGTCCACACACACACACACACAACACACACACACACACACACACACTAAGAGGATTGAGAACACGTCACATGGAGGAAGGGGTAACAGGACCAGCTCCAGTAATTAAAACACTGTCAGAGCACTTGTTATCACATGCTGTTTGCTCTGAATGAAGAGCTCACGTTTCAAATATCGCGAGGGTGTGAACGTGATCTCCAAAATCAACAAACATGGAGGCAGCACTGCATGTATCGAATGCCCAGAGCGTTGTCAGTTCCTGACAGTGAAACAACCAATCACGGCAGCGTAGAGTTTAGCGCATCGCTCCAGCTTGTCCAATCTAACACCAGCCTTTTATTTATTTCTGACTGGCGGAAGCAGACATACGTTTATGCTTACGAGTCATCTCCGGCAACGAATGCGGCGAAAAAGAATCCACCTCAGAACTTAAAAGTCAAGTCAATTTTGCTTGTATAGCCCGAACTCATGAAACAGAGGGCAAAAAGAATTTTGTTTCAGTGTCTGTCCAAGTTGAACCATGATCTGCCAGGGCCACCATTGATTAGAAGGGGAATTAAACGCCCAGGGAGCGTTGTGCAGTTAATTACTGCACATCAACTAACAGCTCCTGTTCCCATCCATTCACACCCAGCCAGGCTCTTCTGCACAGGAACATCAGCTGTTACTAGGGTTGCAGGATTATGGCTAAAATGATAATCATGATTATTTTGCTTAATATTCATCCATCTTGGAGAACATAACTGTTTCATTAAGCGTTTTAAATCAACAGAAAACTGTCTTCACCTTCAAAAGGTATTTAATAAACCTATAAATCGATAAACATTCAAAATCCATCCATCCATTCATTATCCAAGCCGCTTATCTGAATTCGGGTCGCGGGGATGCCGGAGCCTATCCCAGCAGTCATTGGGCAGCAGGCGGAGAAACACCCTGGACAGGCCGCCAGGCCATCACAGGGCCGACACATTCACACCTAGGGACAGTTTAGTACAGCCGAGTCACCTGACCTACATGTCTTTGGACTGTGGGAGGAAACCGGAGCACCCGGAGGAAACCCACGCAGACACGGGGAGAACATGCAAACTCCACACAAAAGACGACTTGGGATGATCCCAAAGGTTGGACTACCCCGGGGCTCGAACCCAGGACCTTCTTGCTGTGATGTGATCATGCTAACCACTGTGCCACCCACATTCAAAAGCTTCAAATTAAAATAATACCTTCTTCACACCAGAGGAAGCTTAACCTAGCTTCCCCTCTGGCCACGATCAATTAATTGCAGAAGCCAATATCAAAATCGCGATTAATATGCAATTAATTGTGCAGCCATGATTGTCACGATCTGTTCTGAGCAGGGCTCGTTACGTTATTAACAGTTGTTGCTCATGAAGCGGTTGGATTGCAAAGGTTGGAATAATGGCATGACTTGCTTTACAGTCATCATCGGAGAGATGATTTGGGCCTGGACCAGGAGCTACCATATGGATTAGCAAGAACAGAAGTAAAATCAAGTCCATGACCTCAACCTACTATTGTGGGTTGAAACACTGATGGGAAGGTAGATGTTGCTGCGCTCGGCCTGCTTGGATTCATACCTTGTTTATTAGCCCTGTACTGTGGCAATTATTTAATTCCACAAAATCAGAAGAGAGACAAAAATCTCTTACAGTATTGTCACACTTTAATATGCTCATGAACAGACGCACAAGCCTAGACTGGTCAACACAATGTTTCTTGCATGGGGGTTTTCAACAGATTCTAGCGAACTTTTGGGTGCTGAATCCAAATCTGGCATTAGTTTTTGCCTATCACATCAGGTTTTTGAACTATGAAAAATCATTATTTTTGAGAAAACAGCAATTTTACACTCGAAGTTAAAAAACACTGTTGCATTAGAAGATCGATAGATGCAAAAATGATTACAATGAAAGGTACCTACTTCAATTACAATATTAAATCATACATTAACATTTAATCCATGCTGGCTTGCACATATTTTTACTGTATGAAAAGTTTACAAATTTCACTAAACTAATATATAGACGGAAAAAGTTCCCCTTAACATGGTGTACATCCCTTAAATACAAGGCATCACTCAAGCTCAAAGCAGTTTTGTGACTTGTCACGACATTCAAAATGCAGCAATTAATGCAAAAATTTGCGAATATAAGAAAATAAGTACCGGTACTTGAAAGCGTAAGTATCCAAAGGCACAGGTGTAATCAAGTTACAACATGGTAAACTTCCTCTTTGTGGACAATCTCTTATATACAGCATCTGGGACATCCCTCATCAAACTCCAGCAGTAATCTGCCATCATATTTGAGTCCCAACGACCTTGATAACGTTCTTCCATCACTTAAATGTCTTGATGGAAACGTTCACCCTGTTCCTCGCTTACATCTCCAAGGTTATCTGGAAACTTGCTCAGGCGACTGTGCAGGTAGTGCACCTTGATGCTCATTCTGCACCCCAGCCCTCGCAGACTAAGGAGCAGCTCCTCCACAATCTCTCGGTAGTTGTCATCTTTCTTGTTCCCAAGAAAATTCTGCGCCACATTAGTGACTCGAGCTTCGACAGCGGTCATCGTCATAACGAAGTGTGGGTCCTTGAGTAATGTTCTGATCTGAGGTCCGTCGAATATCCCTGCTTTTTTCTTCTCGTCGCTAAGACTCGGAAAGGTTGAACATATGTAGCCAAAGCAGTCTCCAGTGTGATCAAGAGCTTTAACAAACTGCTTCATCAGACCGAGTTTGATGTGCAATGGTGGTAGGATGATATTTTTCCGATCAACCAGTGGTTCATTAATGATGTTCTTGTCACCAGGTATCAAACTACTCCTTGATGGCCATTCATTTCTCACCCAGTGCTCCTCCTTAGCCCTACTGTCCCAGTAGCATAGGAAACAAGGGTATTTGGTATAACCTCCTTGTTGCCCCAAAAGGAAGTTCACCATTTTCAAATCAACCATTCATGATCGTGGTACTTCAATTGTTCAAGTACAACCTTGATGTTTGCATACTCCTCCTTCAAGGTCACCGAGTGTCCTATAGGGATGGATCCATAGATGTTCCCATTGTGAAGTAAAACACATTTCAAACTTCTTTTCGAACTGTCAGTAAAGAGGCTCCACTCACTTGAATGGTACGCAGGCAATCCCATAGTGAGAAGAAGCCCTTCAACATCATGGCAGTATACAAGTTGACCATCAGAGTGGAAATACTTCCTCAGTTGTGCCCCTCTGTTGCGATAAAACGAGACACTTGTGCCAGGTTTGAGAAGGTTTTTCTCTTGCAGCCTGGAAGCCAACAACTCAGCAGATTGTTTTGGCAAATTCAAATCCCGGATCAGATCATTCAATTCAGGCTGACTATACAGTGAAGGTCGATCAAAAAATGAATCCAATGGCTTGTACTCTGCGTCTGCTTCTTCATCATCATCAACGGATAAAGATGTGGATGAAGTAAGTGCTTCTTCATCAATCTCTGCGAGCTCGGTAAAAATAGGCACGGGTATTTCGTCACAATGAGGAACTGGCCGTATAGCAGAGGGTATGCTAGGGTATTTCATGTATTGCTTGTTTTTCTTATTGAATCCTTTGACATTTACAAGGCAGAAGTAGCAGTCATCTAGGTGGTTTTTTGATTCTCTCCAAACCATCGGCACACCAAACTTGAGCTTAGCATTTTTTCCTTGAGACCATGATCTCAGAGTTTCGACACAAGTCGTGCATACCTTATGAGGGGCCCAGTGTTTGTCCTGGTCTCCAGCGGTACTTTAAAGTAAGCACGGTACACTCTCTTGACGAATGTAGTGATGTTGCGTATTTGAGGGGCTAAAGTGAAGCATCCACAGATATAACAGAAGATATCTGGGTTGTTACGGCACTTTCTTCTCTTTGGAGGTGTAGACATAGCTAGCTGACAGTGTAAGGTACTGGTATAAACAGCAGAGTCTTAACCGCAGATAGGGTAGTCTTCACAGCTGCAAATCACAAAACATAAACAAAGACTTAGAACATTTGTAAAATAATTTTAACTCTTTAATGCATAACATATTCATACCCCCTGTCAAAATGACCCCAATTAATTTACTTTTCAATTCATTTTCCATTAAACTCCTTCTCCTTGCAAACAGTACCCCCCTCCTCCCCCTCAAAAATTATACATTTGTGTTTTTTCCCCGCACTCAGGACCACACCTGCTCTGATCATGCTCTAACAATGCTCTGACCATGTCAACCATACTGTATGCATCACACTCTATTTTACAGTGTTATGATGTATAATATAGTATAAACACTTGATTCAAGACTTATGAAACTGTTTAACATGGAATTATGTATTGTATTTCTGATTTTAAACATCAGCTTACCTTGGGAAGAGCAGGATTTATGTTTGTTGACAGCACTTGGGGAAATGTCTGCTGCATCTGTGGCTGACTCCTTCAAAATGACTGACATCCCTCCCACCCCCTTATGTGACACTTTAAATTAGGTCCCATGCAAACATGATCTAAATAAATAGTTCCATCTCTTAAAATTGCATAGGGTGCCTGCTTTTGACTGGGATCCCAGCAAGAACTACTAGTAAAAATAATAGTAAAACATTTCATTTGTGATGAAAAAGCAATATATTTATAGAATACATGTGATATTACATGATAAAATACATTTAGTTCAAAGATATGACAAATAAACACTCAGCCTAGCATGAAATTACTTAGGAAATGAATAGGGGTCATTTTTATCCCCACCAAGATTGCCAGACTAGATGGTCAACTTTTGTAAAATCCTGAGTAAGGAGCATACAGATAGCACAAAAACTTGATGTGATAGAGCAAATCTGAGCTCAGATTTAGATTCAGCAGCCCAAAATTAGCCAAAAACAGTTTCCAAAGTCCATGCAAGAAAAAACAAAACTATATTTTTGTAGACCAATGCATGCGCCGATCAGTACAGTACAGTCTGTCTTATAGGGCAGTTGTCTGTTCTTCCCCTCCTTATCTCATGTCTTATCTCATGTCTTCCAGCTCACATTCCACCCAGGCCATTTCTTCAGTTACTGTGTACAGACTTTGCTACATTCAGCGAGTTTCCCACACGGTCCTCAGCTATCAACCAATAGTCAATCACAGGCCTTCACTAGTTCACACAGGAGAAGGCACTCTATGGTACCACCTTTGACCTGCTACACTTGAGCCCCAAGCATCCATCCAAGCAATGTGAACATGGTATAGCTGATACATGGTCAAAGATTAAAGTAAACAAATATTCATATATGAATTGCCCTCACACCCTGTATGCATTTAGTGACTGAGGATATGAACTGTGCCATTACCAGGTCCCTTCCCCACAGCCGATACCCATGTTGCTGTGGGGCTCCAGTCACTCCAGATAGATGTGGTCCAGTTTTCGTCAGGCTGGACACGAATCCGTACCTTGTACCTCTTTCCCCGTTCCAGGAAGTTTGGATCCAGCACGATTTCGCAGACTGGATTACATTGTTTATCGGCTTTGTCCCTCTGAAATGCATCCTGACAAAGGGGGAAATAATGTGGATTTTTACAAAAATTTGAAAAATCTTTGTAAAAGAGAAAAAACAAAAAAACAAAAACCCCAGTTTCAACCAATTTCAACCAACTGCAAGTGACCCAGTTTCAATCAATTACAATTTCAGTGTTAGAGAGTACAGTCTCCAATATGAACTCCTCCTCCTCCTGTATCTTAGACATCATTCCCACTAAGCTGCTCAAGGAGGTATTTTTAACTGTTGGCCCCATTATTCTGCAAATTCTTAATAATTCTCTAGCCTCTGGTTCTTTTCCAGGCAGTTTTAAGCATGCCATTGTTCATCCATTGCTGAAGAAACCTAATTTAGATCCCCTGTCCCTAAGTAACTACAGACCAATCTCCGAATTGTCTTTTCTATCGAAAGTTCTGGAGAAAGTAATTTCTTCTCAGTTTATTTCTTTTATGAACACTAATAGTGTTTTTAACAGTTTCCAGTCTGGTTTAAGAGCACTTCATAGTACTGAGACAGCTCTAGTTAAGGTTACTAATGACCTACCACTGACTGCAGACAGAGGTGACTGCTCGAGTTTAGTTCTTTTAGACTTAAGTGCTGCCTTTGACATAGTCGAACACAACATACTCTTACATCGCTTAGACTTGGGTTGGCATCAAGAGCGCGGCTGTTGGCTTATTATGCTCTTACTTCACCAACAGAACTTTTTCGGTTGTTCTGGGTAACTCTACTTCCTCGATGGCTCAGTTGAGTTGTGGTGTCCCCCAAGGCTCAGTTCTTCGCCCCCTTCTCTTTACTATATACATGCTGCCCTTTGGCCAGGTCCTTCAAAATCACGATGTGGTCTACCATTTTTATGCTGACAAAAATCAGTTATACATACCACTACAACCCACAGATCCTAGCCCCATAGCAAATCTCACAACTTGCCTCTCTGACATTAAATCCTGGATGCCCGAACATTTTCTCAAATTTAATGATGATAAGTCTAAGGTTATTCTGTTTGGTCCTGAAAATTCCATTAGCCCTTTTGTTACTTATCCTGGTGGCCTGTCAGATAGTCTTAAGGAGGCTGCTAGAAATCTAACCTCGGCTTTGATAATCAAATCAAGCACGTTGTTCAGTCATGCTTTCTCCAGCTCAAGCTGGAGAAAGCATGGTCATCAGGTCATTTTTATCAGTTGCCAATCTGTAAAAAGTTGCACATGCTTTTATCTATTCTCGGCTTCACTATTGTAATGCACCATATTCTGGTATCAGCCAGGGCTCACTCCACCATCTGCAGTTGGTACAAAATGCTGCTGCTCGGCTCATTACCGGGACAGAGAGGCGTGACCATATAACTCCTGTGCTTGCCTTCCTCAACTGGCTCAATGTTGCATTTTGACTTGATTTTAAAATGTTACTGCTCACTTTTAAGACTTTAAATGGTCTTTCTCCTACATACATGTCTGATTTATTGACCTGGTATATGATCACAAAGGGTGATCGGGCTTTTGCTGTTAGAGCCCTTACACTATGGAACCCTCTTCCTGTCAAACTAAGACAAACCAAGTCTCTGGCTGCTTTTAAATCTTGTCTTAAAACTTTTCTTGTTATGAAAGTTTTTACAAATATTTGATATTTGTTATCTATTTATTTATTTATATTGGTTTTATTTTTACTCTTACTTAATTGGTCTTACTCTTATTTTTGCTTTGTCTGGTTTAATTTCTTTGTAAAGCCCGTTGTAACATTGTTTTAGAAAAGTGCTATTATTATCCACCCATTCATTATCCGAACCGCTTATCCTGCTCTCAGGGTCGCGGGGATGCTGGAGCCTATCCCAGCAGTCATTGGGCGGCAGGCGGGGAGACACCCTGGACAGGCCGCCAGGCCATCACATAGGGCCGACACACACACACACACACACACACACACACACACACACACACACACACACACACACACACACACACACACACACACACACACACACACACACACACACACCTAGGGGCAATTTGGTACGGCCGATCCACCTGACCTACATGTCTTTGGGTGGTGGGAGGAAACCGGAGCACTCGGAGGAAACCCACACAGACACGGGGAGAACATGCAAACTCCACACACAGGACGACCCCGGACGACCCCCAAGGTTGGACTACCCCAGGGCTCGCACCCAGGACCATTTTGCTGTGAGGCGACCACGCTACCCACTGCGCCACTGTGCCACCCTATTATTATTATTATAATTACAGGTAAAACATTTTATCTGTTTCACACAAAATCACACATCTCTCTTATTCTGTCTGTTTATCTCTCTCTCTCTTTCTTTCTAACACACACACACACACACACACACACACACACACACACCTACCTTCCAAGATTGAGCTTCTTGTTTCCACTGAACCTGAAAGCTGTACTGTGTGATTCTGCCCTTATCCTCCAGAAACCAGCTGATGGTGCTGGAATTGATATCAGGCCGTCCAGGAGGTTTAAGCTTTACTGCATAGTTAAATATGTGCACACACAGACACAGACACACGCACAAAGAAGTACACACAGTGAGACATACAGATTTTTTCTAATCTCTCGATGTAGAATTTTTCTGACCCCTCCATTTGGTTTGTGTGAGATATTTTTTTCGTACACAAAACAACACGGTTTGTACATTATACTTACTGTGGCCTACTGGTTCGTACGTCAAGCTCAAGCTGTAATTCAGAGACTTACAAGTCAGTTGAATTTCCTGTTTAGTAGTCGTCTGAAACACCTGGGGAAAACAATCACAATGCTGTCAGGTGGGGCGGAGATTTGTCGTAGAAAAGTGTTTTAACTTTTTAAAAACAGAAGTTTGTCCGTTGGCTCTAGGTTTCGAGCTCGGTCATTTTTCTGAGCTCAGGCAGGTGAAGGAATACAGATTCTTCCACTGAGTATACAAGTTAGACATCCTACGGTCATAAGTAACAGGCGTCCCTTCATTCAGTCATTCATCTTCAGCCGCTTCTCCGGGGTCGGGTCACGGTGGCAGCAAGCTAAGTAGGGCACTCCACATGTCCCTCTCCCCAGCAACGCCCTCCAGCTCCTCCTGGGGGACCCCAAGGTGTTCCCAGGCCAGATTGGACATGTAGTCCTTCCAGTAAGTTCTGGTTCTATCCCGGGATCGCCTCCCAGTTGGACATACCTGGTAAACCTCCAAAGGAAGGCGCCCAGGAGGCATCCTAATCAGATGCCCAAACCACCTCAACTGGCTCCTTTCGACATGA
This sequence comes from Lampris incognitus, assembly GCF_029633865.1. Lineage (NCBI taxonomy): Eukaryota > Metazoa > Chordata > Actinopteri > Lampriformes > Lampridae > Lampris > Lampris incognitus. The sequence continues at coordinate 5,063,992 of NC_079215.1, read as the reverse complement.
AGGAGCAGCGGCTCTACTCCGAGCTCCCTCCGGATGTCCGAGATCCTCCCCTTATCTCTAAGGCTGAGCCCAGACACCCTACAGAGGAAACTTGTTTCAGCTGCTTGTATCCACAATCTCACCCTTTCGGTCTCTACCCAAAGCTCATGACCATAGGGGAGGGTTGGAACGAAGACTGGCTGGTAAATTGAGAGCTTTGCCTTCCGGCTCAGCTCCCCCTTCACCACGGTCTGGTACAGTCTGGTACAATGTCCACATTATTGCTGATGCCGCACCAATCCGCCTGTCAATCTCCCGCTCCATCCTACCCTCACTCGTGAACAAGGCCCCGAGATACTTGAACTCCTTCACTTGAGGCAACGACTCATCCCCAACCCAGAGGGAGCAATCCACTACCAGGTGCACCTGTTAGTATACTGACACTTTCAATAGAGGCATGATAAAGTGTCGGGGTGAGGTGACTGTGGTGAAGCGGTTGATGATGAAGACCGAGGATGAAGATGAAGATGATTACACGAATACTGATGCTGCTGCTAATTTCACGATTTCTCAATTGACTTGCCTCATTCTGCTGCCCTGGCTGCATATCGAATATTGTTATTTGTTGTGTGGATTTTATTACCTGCTCCTGACATACAGGTAGCATGGTTGTGTCACCTGGGTCACTGCACAGCACTTTAGTGTTTTAGTATTCAGGGCTTTTCATCATATGTATTGTTGTTGTGTGGACTCTGGGTTGTCTTGCTGTGAAACCAGTTGACTAGTTTGTGACAAATTAAAGGAAACATTTTTTTTTTCCCCAACATGAGTCTTGTTTGTGTAGTATTTTTCATCATTATTGATTTTATAATAATTTACGTACCTGCCTTATTATGGAGGTTTTTGAGACGAGCTCAAACGAAATTAAACTACAACTACCAAGATGGTCATTTTGGCGGTTTTGGGTTTTCAAAGTTTAATAACTTCATGAAAGAAAAAGAAAAAGATACAGACCTGCCGCTCCCTGAATTCTCCTAAAATTGCACATATTTGCATTAAAATGAGTTTTAGATCAATTGCACACAAAAATAAAGTTATGATAAGATCTACCTAAAACGACCATGAGCTGTCAGAATGACGGCTCATAATGTGCGCGGGATCGTGCGCGTCATGTCAGTATTTATGACGTGTGTTGGTTGCATCATTTCCTTCGTGAAGTTCGTTGCTCTGTCCTAGAAACACACTAGCGCCCTCCAGTGCAGAGAAACAGTCTAAACTTGATTTCTGATGATGTCCAACATGTCTGGTTGCAGACGCTCCATGACTACCACCGAGGCGCTGCAGTATTTACAGGCTTTGGACAGCGGCCATTTTAAATTATTTGAAAAATAGTATTAAAAGTTGTTAAAATGTTAATTTTGGTGTCAGTTAGTTTCATAACAGACATACTAACTTATGTAATGTATTAATATTGCAATTGGGTATTCATCTTGACAGCAGGGGCACAACGAGGGGGGGTGCAGAGGGTGCAATGCACACAGGTGCCGCATCAGTGGGGGTGCCAAAAGTACAGTGTACAGTAAACAATTTCTGTTTATAGGCCTATTTGTTTGTTGTTAAAAGTTTAATATTTATAAATATTATTACTTAGATGAGAATTTTGGATTAGAATAGTTACATATTAAATTTTTAATTATAATAATTTTTTTTGCGTACGGTGCTTGACAAAATATAGAGTTTAAAAATCGTGGCGGTCGAAATGACCGCCCACGGTGGTTCTATGAGTTTTTAAGTTCCGGTCGTTGTTTGGGACTGTTTCAGTATTTATTTTCAGTTCTGTTTTTACCCGTCACGTTTTAAAGGCCTTGTTACGTTTGTTAGATTAGCAACATGTGTTTTCCGTTTTGCTTTTCAGGTCATATTTTCACTTGTTGTGTTTTGCTGTTCAAGTTCGAACATGTCTTTCTGAAGTTTAAATTGTTTAAAAATAGTATTAAAAATAGTTGTTAAAATGTCAATTTTGGTGTCAGTCGTTTCCTAACAGACATACTAACATCTTCAGTGCATTAATATCTCAGTTGGGCATTTATCTTGACAGAATATAGAGTTTAAAAACCGACCGTCATTTTGACGGCCCGTGGTCGTTTTAGGTAGGCGTGATGGTGTAATTAAATACCAGAGGTACAACTTGCAGAACGTGCAACTTGCACTTGTCCTTTACTGAAACTCACGTAGCTGTGACTGAAGACCAGGGAGCATCTTCTCAGGTCAGGTTTGAAGGAGTCAAAGGGCTCCAGGTCGCAGGAGGTGTTGTGAAATGCGCTGAAGCAATTAAGAAAAAATATTTGTTGTTTTTTTTTTTAAACCACACAGCGTACAGCATTTGATCTACTCTATGCATGTATACATGTATCTCTTTGTCAGGCTGTCTATTTATTGATCCAGTAATTTTTTCCCATTCTTTACCTTGTCCATAGTCTCCCTCTTCTGCTTTTCTTCGGTCTTCTGAAGGCGTGCAGACTGCATGGTGTGTAGTGACATGTGCTATTCCACACACATGTGATGTTGTTATTGTAGTCATTGACGCAGATGAGACCTGTAACAGAGACAAGAGCCCTTGTTTGTTATCTCAGACTTTTTCATCAGCAGTTTCTTATGAATCACGAATTTTTCATATTTGTAGTCACATTTTTTAACGGAGGGGAACTTGTGACAGCAGGGCTTGCCATGTTTTATCTAAACAAGTGTAACCGGGCTATTTTCGATCCGGGGTGTACTGCTCCACAAGGCAACATCGCTAACCGCATGACTAAAGGGGGCCGACCCCCTGGCGATTGGCCAGTGAGTCTTCTTGTAGGTTACACAAGCCTTGGTTTTGCATTCCAGACAACTCGGATGTCGAGATTTTCCGAGCTCCTACTAGAAAAAATGCCAATTATCGCTGCTTCATTGAGTTTGGCCATAGTCGGATCTGATGAGACCGAGGCGCAAACCCCGGTCCCCGGTGGGCAACTGCATCGACGCAAAGCCGATGCTTAGACCGCTACACCACCGCGGACTAACCCGCTTCATAGTTAAGGGGTTGCAGCCCTTCAGTACAGTTGATCTCCATCTTTTAGGTAAGTTACATTTGCAACGATCTACTAGGAAAAGTAACAGTAAATACATGAACTCTTTGAGGACGAAGACAGGGCCCTAACCATCAGTGGTAATGTGGAGGGTGTCAGCACAAACGTGCAGACTGAAGCAGAGAGGGCAAATAAGGAGTTGGCGCTATATAGAAGCCTGCCTAATGTGTTGACCTCAACAAATCCAGTAATCTGGTGGTTTGAGAGAAAGGAGACTTTACCAGTCTTGTTTGGTCTAAGTGCTAGGTATTTGTGTCCCCAAGCATCCTCCACTACGGTTGAGCGAACATTCTCAACAGCTGGGGAGACACGATTAGTGTAGAAAGAGCCCGTCTTCTGCCAGAAAGGGCAGATATGCTTATTTTCCTGCATAAGAACGCTAAATGAGAATGAGCAAACATACATTAAAGATGTCAGCCTGCACGTTGACCTCATTGTCATTGTATCCTTTCAATTTCAAAGTGCTAGAGTACAGAACCAAATTAACACAATGTGTCAATGAATTATGGTGCTCGCTGTATAGAAAAGTACTTTGCTGATAATCCTACAAGGTTTTCATAATATATAGTATCGAAAAAAGTACTGTTTAGGCATCGTATCGAATTGGAGGTATTGGTTTTGGTATCGGTATCGAACATTTTCAGACGATACCCAACCCTATCAGCAAGTAGCCAAATGGCGAGTAGATTGGTAAATTTGTACTCCCCACCAGCCACTTTTGCAGATAACCAAGCAAGAGCCTCCATTCCTTTTGATTAATGCAACCCCACGACGATATGCATTGCTACACAAACAAGCTGAGAAAGCTGCAAACCTCAAGGGGTGTTATGACTGTGTATGATTCATTACTCTGGAAGATTTTACGATAAATGCTCAACGGGGTTATGATCACTAACTTTCATTTGATGATGTGTCGGAACACTTATTGGCTTGGAGACTTGGAGACAGGTAGACTTGGAGGAGAATGGGAAGCAGAATCAGCTGAAGAACCGTTCCACCTGATGGCCCCATGCTGCTGTCCTGGACCTGAAGATCTCAAACCAACAGTATTTTTCTTGTGGGGAAAATGGGAAAACCTGAAGTTGGCCGAAGGGGATGGGTGCGTTGGACTGGCTCTTGCTGGTGAGTGTGGTGCCCTTCAGGGTCCCTCAGCGCTTCCTTGTTATCTACACAGGAGACAGGGATGAAACTGGTGAGACTTGGGAATGCAGAGATTACTGTGTAAATAAGGCTGCTCGCTTTTCCAGTTTGCTATTTCATGTTTGCATTGATCCCAACTGTAGAAGCACCAGTACTCAAAGACGGACTGGTAGACAACCACACCATCACACACCATTTACTGTGCACAGACCAACATGGGTATGCCACTCACACATATGCCACTCATAAATACATGGCACTGTACACACTAACACACAACAAATTATGTACTGTATGTATCCCATGTCACAAAAGCACTTCGGAAATCTGGACGATGATAGTGCAGGGTTCCAATTTGCTAAATACGGTTCTGTCTATAGCCATTCACATCCTATATATTATATATATATATGTGTGTGTATGTATGTATACATGTATGTATATATATATATATGTGTGTGTGTGTGTGTGTGTGTGTGTATACGTATATATATATATATATATAGAGAGAGAGAGAGAGAGAGAGAGAGAGAGAGAGAGAGAGAGAGAGAGAGAGAGAGAGTGTTTATTTCTGGAAACCATCAATTGTGTAGATAAAAGTGAAGTGCTCAACAAATGAGGAGTGGAATATTAAGATAGTGTGCGACGCACGAAACAAATTTGTACTGAAATGCATTAAAGTTTTTTCCTATATCTATCTTTATATATATATATATACATATATATATGTATGTATGTATGTATGTATGTATGTATATAAGATAGATGTAGGAAAAAAAACTTTAATACATAGCATATATCTACTACTACTACTACTACCATTTCCAACTGTTCCCGTTAGGGGGCGCCACAGCGGATCATCCGTTTCCATCTCTTCCTGTCCTCTGCATCTTCCTCTGTCACACCAGCCACCTGCATGTCTTCCCTCACCACATCCATAAACCTCCTCTTTGGCCTTCCTCTTCTCCTCTTCCCTGGCAGCTCCATATTCAGCATCCTTCTCCCAATATACCCAGCATCTCTCCTCCACACATGTCCAAACCATCTCAATCTTGCCTCTCTTGCTTTGTCTCCAAACCGTCCAACCTGAGCTGTCCCTCTAATATAATCATTCCTAATCCTGTCCTTCTTCATCACTCCCAATGAAAATCTTATCATCTTCAACTCTGCCACCTCCAGCTTCACCTCCTGTCTTTTCATCAGTGCCACTGTCTCCAAACCATATAACATAGCTGGTCTCACTACCATCTTGTAAACCTTCCCTTTAACTCTTGCTGGTACCCTTCTGTCACACATCACTCCTGACACTCTTCTCCACCCACTCCACCCTGCCTGCATCCTCTTCTTCACCTCTCTTCTGCACTCCCCGTTACTTTGAACAGCTGACCCCAAGTATTTAAACTCATACGCCTTCATCACCTCTACTCCTTGTATCCTGACCATTCCTCTGTCCTCCCTCTCATTCACTGATATGTATTGTGTCTTGCTCCTACTGACTTTCATTCCTCTTCTCTCCAGTGCATACCTCCACCTCTCCAGGCTCTCCTCCACCTGCACCCTACTCTCGCTACAGATCACAATGTCATCCGCGAACATCATCGTCCATGGAGAGTCCTACCTGATCTCGTCCGTCAACCTGTCCATCACCATTGCAAACAAGAAAGGGCTCAGAGCCGATCCTTGATGTAATCCCACCTCCACCTTGAACCCCTCTGTCATTCCAATCACACACCTCACCACTGTCACACTTCCCTCATACATATCCTGCACCACTCCTACATACTTCTGTAACTCCTGACTTGCTCATACAATACCACACCTCCTCTCTCGGCACCCTGTCATATGCTTTCTCTAAATCCACATAACTCCTTCTGGCCTTCTCTATACTCCTCAATCAACATTCTCAAAGCAAACATCACATCTGTGGTGCTCTTTCCTGACATGAAACCATACTGCTGCTCGCTGATCATCACCTCTCCTCCTCTTAACCTAGCTTCTATTAGTCTTTCCCAAATCTTCATGCTGTGGCTGATCAACTTTATACCTCTGTAGTTGCTGCAGTTCTGCACATCACCCTTGTTCTTGAAACTCGGTACCAGTATGCTTCCTCTCCACTCCTCAGGCATCCTCTCACTTTCCAGGATTGTGTTAAACAATCTAGTTAAAAACTCCACTGCCATCTCTCCTAAACATCTCCATGCCTCCACAGGTATGTCATCAGGACCAACTGCCTTTCCACTCTTCATTCTCTTCATAGCTGCCCTCACTTCCTCCTTGTTAATCCACTGCACTTCCTGATTCACTGTCCCCACATCATCCAAACTTCTCTCTCTCTCATTTTCTTCATTCATCAGCCCCTCAAACTATTCCTTCCACCTTCTTAGCACACTCTCCTCGCTTGTCAGCACATTTCCATCTCTATCCTTGATTGCCCTAACTTGCTGCACATCCTTCCCAGCTTGGTCCCTCTGTCTAGCCAGTCAGTACAAGTCCTTTTCTCCTTCCTTGGTGTCTAACCTCTCATACGACTCACCATAATGCCTTTTCCTTTGCCTTCGCCACCTCTCTTCGCTTTACGCCGCATCTCCTTGTACTCCTGTCTACTTTCTTCATCTCTCTGACTATACCACTTCTTGTTTGCCAACCTCTTTCTCTGTATACTTTGCTGTACTTTCTCATTCCACCACCAAGTCTCCTTGTCTTCCTTCCTTTGTCCTGATGACACACCAAGTGCCTTCCCAACAGTGTCCCTCACTATTTCTGCAGTGCTTGCCAGCCATCCGGCAACTCTTCACTACCACCCAGTGCCTGTCTTAACTCCTGCATGAACGCCACACAAGTCTTCCTTCTTCAACTTCCACCATTTGATCTTTGGCTCTGTCTACACTTGCTTCCTCTTCTTCTTGGTCTCCAAAGTCATATGGTTATACATAGCATATATATATATATATATATATATATGTGTGTGTGTGTGTGTGTGTGTGTGTGTGTGTGTGTGTGTGTGTGTGTGTGTGTGTGTGTATATGTGTGTATGTGTATATGTGTATATATATGTATGTATATATATATATATGTGTGTGTGTATGTATGTGTGTGTGTATATATATATATATATATATATATACTTGGTTTCCAAAGTCGTATGATTATACACACACATACACACACACACACATATAGCGGTTTGTTTTTTGTTTTTTTCAGAAACCGTCAATGGTGTTGATAAAAGTGCTCAACAAATGAGGAGCGGAATATCTATCTGTCCATCTATCTATCTATATAAAGCGTTGTTTAAAGAAACACTCAATGGTATGGAAAGTGCTCAACAAATAAGGAGCAAAATTATATATATATATATATATATATATATATATATATATATATATATTAGTACATAATTTCCCTGCACTTGGTGTGTGCAGGGAAATGGAAGTACTTCGGTCATAAAAAAAAAGTCACATGGTACGCTCACCCAAGATGGCGGCATAGGAGTAGTAGGGTCTGGCTAATTCGACAAAACTCTCAGAAAAATCTAGATTATGATTGTATAATTCCGTCTATTTTGTGCCTCGTGGTTACATGATTGAATATGTCCCAAAAGAGTCATTATTTTACTCGTAATCCGCCTCAAAATCAGGGAACTGAAACGTCTACCGAGCCGACGAGCAAGATGGTGACGCAGAGTGAAGCTCCAGATAGCCCGCACCTAGCTAACGTGGCTACTGAACTACAGGGCATTGGGACCATCCTTGAGACTCTAGCTAAAGACGTATCCGGAGTGAAAAGTGGAATGGATTCTCTGAATGACACTGTTAAAAAGCTTGGGGACAGAACTACCGAGGCCGAATCAGGAATATCAGTGCTGGAGGATGACAACGTTAAACAGGGCCCAGTCATGGAGGACATGGTGAAGCCAAACAGGCTGCTGCGAGGTAGGCTACCAGCCTTGGAGGGCTACTCCAGGCGCCAGAACATCAGGGTTTCGGGTATCAAGGAGGGGGCGGAGGGCCAAGATTACGATGCCTTTCTCAAAACCCTGCTACAGGAGAGTTTGGGAATAAATGTGGATCAGTGGTACGAAGCTGACAGGATTCATCGTGTGGGCCCACCCCCGAATGACAACTCCAGACCGAGGCATGTCATCGTTCGTTTCCTGCGAGATAAGGTGAAGTCTGCAGTGCTAGCAGCAGCTAGAAGAAAGAAAGAAGTGAGCTGGAGAAACGCGAGGATTTACTTCTGCTTCCAAGACTACGCCCAAGACATACAAGAGAAACGCAGGAGATACGATGAGGTGAGGCGGATGCTGCAGGCACGCAAGCTCGTGTACGCCCTGCGATACCCAGCCACGAGGACCTTCACGCTTAACAAGCGGCGACACGAGTTCTCCAGCCCGGCGGAGGCTGAGCTCTTTCTCAGCCGCCTGGGAGAGGCACTAAGCAGCTGCCTGGGAGAGGCCTCTGCGGAAAGAGGTGCGCTCGCTGATGGCGAGGATTCATTTGGGATTTCGAGACCTTGGCTAGCTGTCATTGACATTGAATTGACATTGATACAGCAACAACTCTTATTTGTTTGGTGTAGAGAGCACCCGCAGAAAACAGGACCACGATGTCACCATTTATGGACGGGACTGTATCGAGTGGAAACCCCAGCGAAAGGTAGCCTAACCGGTGGACTCTATGTTTCTTTGCCGCTGACCAGCATGACAAGATGTGGGTAACGTGAGGTTTGTCCTCCCTCTACAGCAGTGTTTCTCAACCCAGTCCTCAAAGAACCCCTATCCTGCAGATGTTCTTTGCAACCCTGAATAGGTACCTGCAGGATAGGGGTTCCTTGAGGACTGGGTTGAGAAACACTGCTCTACAGGCTAGCGGGGTAGCTTACACTACAAGTGCTGTATTTGCTTATACTTGTAATGTGACACTTGAGTTCATAATTATTACCGGTAGACCATGTCTTGGTTTTTTTTTTTTTTTAATTATTATTATTATCATGTCATTATTTCCACCGGCATGTATAAATAGCTCCGGTCTATGGTAGGCGGAGAGCGAAAGAGATAGGAAAGCCTATACCGCAGGGGATATTAACCGGGGCTCTCTGGTCATTGCTGTAGGTCTACTTGTTTATAGAAACAGGAATACGTTAGCCACGAGGTAGGGACAAAGGAAAATCAATCATTTTGCAGCCTGAGTAGGCCTACCAAACGTTATGCAATCACTAAGTTGTGTGTTAAGGAGTGAGGGTTGAGTCAGTTGGCTCGCCAGTAGTGGAGCCTTCGACAGGATCAACCAGTTCCATGGACTCACTAAAGTTAAACTATGGGAATGACTGGCATGGGGGCCAGCTAGTTTTCAGTTTTGTTTTTCTTTTTTTGTCTGTTGTGTCTTTTAGTCTTGTAGGTTATGCTCATGTTATGTGTCCGATGTCTAGCCATAATGAGTCTACGAATACAGGCAGTAGGCCTACTAATTGCAATGCAAGTAGGCTATATCATTTTCAGATCCGAGGGATAAATGCATGTAGGGCAACTTTTATTTTTTATGGAGATACTTCAATAATTCAATATGGGTTTACTTAAAATAGTATCTTGGAATATAGCGGGGTGCACACATGATATTAAAAGGAAAAAAATCCTAACATTTCTCAAACAGAGAAAAGGCTGATATAGCCCTTATTCAGGAAACACATTAGAATGAGAAGGAATCTGACAAATTGAAGAGACTGGGTGGGACAGGTTTATTATAGCACATTCCCTGCTAGGAAGAGAGGGGTGATTATTCTTGTTAAGAGGAACCTAGACTTCCAAGTGCTGAAGCACATCTCAGATAAAGAAGGTAGATGAGTCATCTTAGATGCTATAATGGAAGGCCAAAGAGTGACAGTGGCTAATATCTATGGTCCGAATTCAGTATCGTCATACTTTTTCAATGATGTCTGCAATATAATTAGAAATGTGGGGAGCGACAATATAATTATAGGGGGAGACTTCAACCAGGTTAGAGATCTGAAACTGGACAAATCCTCTCAATCAAGCCGACCCAGCTATAGGTCTGCGTCAATGTCCACAATAGAGTTGATGATGGAAGAACTGGGACTTATTGATATATGGCGGTTATTACACCCACAAGAAAGAGATTATACCTTTTTCTCTCACCCCCATGCCACATATTCTAGGATTGATTATTTTCTTATATCTAGGGCTTTCGTTAACCGAGTGCTTAGTGCTACAATTGGCAATATAGTTTTGACAGATCATGCACCTGTGGATGTAGTTATGTCCCCTCAAGAAAATGAGGGACGGGTGTTAAGGTGGCGCTTTGATAATTTCAGGTTAAATGGAGAAGAGTATCGTACATTTGTTAAGACGGTGATGTGTGAATTCTGGGAATTTAACAAGGGCTCAATTTCAGACTCTGGGATGATGTGGGATGCCTTTAAAGCATATGTAAGGGGGCGTCTTATATAACATAGTGCGCTTGCTAAAAGAGCAGAAAATGAAAAGATGCTTAAACTAGATAAAGACATAAAAAAGCTTGAGAAACAGCATATACAGCATCCAGACCCAGAAACCTGGCGTAAACTTAATAAATTAAAATTTGATTTGAATAACATTTCACAAAGAAGACAGAATTAGCGTTGTTTTATACGAAGCAGAAATACTACGAGCAGGGAGAGAGGGCAGGCAAATTATTGGCACATAGAGTAAAACAGAGGCAAACTCAAAACATAATTTCTTCAATATGTGGCAAGGCATTCAGTCTATCACAGACTACAAAAGCTCTAATCGCGGTCCCACTGTCCATGATGCCTCCCTGCCAGACAAGCTAAATCATTTCTATGCCCGCTTCGACAAGGACAATACTGACACAGCCACAAAAATCCCCAGCCACCCAGAAAACCAGGTGCTCACTCTATCAGTCGCAGAGGTCAGAGAATCACTGCGCAGAGTGAACACACGGAAGGCTGCTGGACCAGACGGCATACCGGGTTGGGTCTACCGGGAATGTGCCGACCAGCTGGCTGAGGTCTTCACACCTGTATTTAACCTCTCACTGTTCCAATCTAAAGTCCCGGCATGCTTTAAGACCACCTCTATCATTCCTGTCTCCAAGAAACCAACATCCACATGTCTGAATGACTACCGACCCATAGCACTCACCCCCATTGCCATGAAGTGCTTTGAAATACTGGTCCTGGCTCACATCAAAAACATTATCCCTCCCCACATTCGACCCACATCAGTTCGCCTACCGTCCCAAAAGGTCTACTGAGGATGCCATTGCCACTGCCCTGCACGTTGCTCTGACCCACCTTGAACTTAACAACACATACATCCGGATGCTGTTTATAGATTACACCTCTGCCTTCAACACTATCATCCCCGCCAAACTAACCACCAAACTCCTCTCCCTTGGCCTCAACCCCTCCCTCTGTAACTGGATCCTGGACTTCCTGACCAACAGACCGCAGTCTGTTAGGTTAGGTGACCACTCCTCCTCCACCCTGACCCTCAGCACAGGTGCCCCCTCAAGGCTGTGTTCTGAGCCCCCTCCTTTTCTCCCTCTTTACCCACGACTGCTTGCCAACTCACCCTTCAAATGTTATAGTTAAGTTTGACGATGACACCACAGTCATTGGCCGTATCACCAACAATGACGAGACGGCCTACAGAGACGAGATTGAGCACCTCACATCATGGTGTACTACCAACAATCTTGTCCTTAATGTGCAGAAGACAAAGGAGCTGACTGTGGACTTCAGGAGGTCTAGAAGCTGCAGCCACTCCCCCATACACATCAATGGGGTGGAAGTGGAGCGTGTTTCCAGCTTTAAATTCCTTGGAGTCCACATCAGCGAGGACCTTTCGTGGACATTAAACACCCAAGCCCTTGTGAAAAAGGCCCAACAACGCCTGCATTTCCTGAGGAGGCCGAGGAGCGCCCGTCTACCCCCCAAAATTCTCACCAACTTCTACCACTGCACCATAGAGAGCATCCTGACCATCTGCATCTCAGTGTGGTACGGCAGCTGTACCTCAGTAGACCAGAAAGCTCTGCAGCGGATCGTCAAGGCGGCCCAGCATATCACCGGTACCCAGCTCCCAACCATAAAAGACATTTATCACAAACGCTGCCTTCGAAGGGGTCTGAGCATCAGCAGAGATCCCACCCACCCCAACCATGGACTGTTCTCCCCCCTGCGCTCTGGGAGGCACTACAGGAGCCTCAGAGCCCGCACTACCAGGCTCAAAAACAGCTTCTTTCCACACGCTGTTGCCCACCTGAACCTGGCTACCCACTGAATGTCTGTAGATATTTTTAAATATTTTGTACTCCAGCTCACTTTTAACTTATTTTTAGCTTTGGTCTTCATGTGTGTATATCTTATATTGTGTTTGCTGTGTTTGTCTGTGTCTGTCTTGCACTGATTGGTGAAGCCACAGCCCTCATTTCATTTTTAACATGTGCCTGCACATTGTTTTTAATGACAATAAAATTGAATTGAATTGAATATATAATAAAAGTAATGAATTGATCACGAATAAAAAGGGGATTAATGGGGTGTTTAAGACATTTTACCAAGAACTTCACACATCACAAGGGACGATGGATGAGTCTAAGCTGAAGGGCTTCCTCTCAGCAATTAACATGCCAACCTTATCAGAGGCTCAGAGAGACACCTTAGAAGGAGACGTCACTATTGAAGAAATTCAGCAAGCAGTACTTAATCTTAGCTTGGGGAAAGCGCCGGGAAATGATGGGTTTACTTCTGACTTTTATAGGAAGTTTATCGACAAGTTAGCCCCGAGACTGCAAACTGTCTATCAAGATTCTTTACAGAAAGGTAAACTCCCGGAAAGCATGAGATCAGCAGTAATCACTTTACTTCATAAGAAAGGGAAGGACCCGCAGTACTGTGGTAATTTTCGCCCAATCTCGCTAATCAATGTGGATGAAAAAGTGTTGGCCAAGATTCTAGCAACCAGACTAGAAGATGTTATTCCACTTCTAATACATCCAGACCAAGTTGGATTTGTAAAAGGGAGGAGCTCAGCTGATAATTTACACAGACTCTTGCATCTGATGTGGAAAACGAGAAATGGAGAAGACCCAGTGGTTGCCGTCTCTCTAGATGCAGAGAAGGCCTTTGATAAGGTGGAGTTTTCCTTTTTGTTTTCTATTCTAGAGAGATATGGGTTTGGACCATCGTTCCTACAATGGGTTCAGCTAATGTATACAGCTCCGATGGCCACTGTTCTCACCAATGGCATCATGTCACCCTCTTTTAAGCTAAGCCGTGGCACTAGACAGGGCTCGCCTCTCTCGCCTCACATTTTTGCTCTTTTTCTCGAACCATTAGCACTGGCCTTACGCGCGAATTAGAATATATTGGGAATACAAGCGGGTCGGGAAGAACATACTTTTTTATATGCTGATGACATCCTAGTGGTATCCAGTAATCCTAAATGGCTGCATCAGAAATTAACTTAGTAATAGACTCTTTCTCTGAGATATCGGGATATACAATCAATTGGACAAAATCAGAAGCCATGCCACTATCTAAATTATGCCCACCGGTCATTAGAGAAAAATGGCAGTTCAGATGGATGCCGTCCGGCATAACATATCTGGGGATTAAACTAACGCCGGGTCTGAATACGATAATGGAATCAAATATAGCTCCTATCATTCAAAACATTCGATTTCTGTTGCAGAATTGGACTAAGATGAATATATCACTGTTGGATAGAATAAACCTGGTGAAAATGATTATAGCGCCTAAAATACAATATATTATATACATGCTACCCTTATCATTCCCGCGATTGTTGTTAAAACAGTACAACACAGTAATTGAGCACTTTATCTGGATGGGAAAAAAGCCCTTATTTAACCGTACTAAGTTATACGCAGCTAAAGAACAGGGAGGCCTGTCACTCTCAAAGATTGACTGGTATCATTATGCGTTCTCACTCTCCCAACTTTCTAAAAGGAATGTTCCTCCAGACCAGGCTCCTGCTTGGGTAAGGATAGAAGAAGAACTAGTATATCCTTCCTCCCTAGAGGCATCTCTGACACAAATGGGAAGTGCAATACCATTCAGGAACCCACTGTTATCGTTTGCTCAGGAATCTTGCAGAGTGGCACATCGTATTATGAAATCCAATACATATCTCACACCTAAAGCCTCCATATGGTACAACAAGAAGCTTCTCATAGGCAAGAAGACATTCATGTGGGAAAGGTGAGCTAGGTCAGGTATACACCTCCTTGGAGATCTGTTTGGGAAAGACGGAATGAAATCCTTTGAGGAAGTGAAGACAGAATATAATCTAGACAAATCAGACTTTTGGAAATTTTTGCAAATTAGGCATTGTATATTGGGCCTGGTAAAGTCTGAATTGAATCCACAAACTAGAATACAGGATCTATTCCATACAACATGGATGGGAAAAGGGGGGTCCTCAATATTTTATGTGCATATTAGGGAAGCACACACGCCACAACTAGAGGGCCTGAAAATGTGTTGGGAAAAGGATGTTGGGGGGGGGTGTCGACAGAGGTCTGGGAGAAGATTGTTGCATCGTGGCATAAATGCTCATGTGAAGCACAGTCACAACTCATTCATTATAAGGTGATCAATAGAAGCTACTGGACCCCATGTAAACTGGCCAAACTGAAACTAAGGGACAATGACGCTTGCTGGAGATGTGGGAAGGAGTCTGGGACTTTAGTACATCTGCTATATTATTGTGAGAAGACAGTATGTATGTGGGACAACATTGTTGTTTTTCTGAACGGGATGTTGAAGTTATCACTGATTAAAACCCCAGCACTGTCTCTTTTGGGGCTGTTACCAGAAAATGTCAGAATGTCTAATCGGATGAAACTATGGGTACAGCTGGCTCTGAGAACTGGCTGTAGAATCAATCTGAGACACTGGAAATCCTCTGCTCCTTCAACCTACAATGAATGGATGGAAACAATGTATCAGATGGCAACATATGAACGAATCGCCTATAGAGTGGCGGCTAGAGAGAACATGTTTAAGGAGGTCAGGGCTTACTCTTCACAGAAATGGAATGTGGACATTGAAATAGATGGTTACTCTGCATGAACATTCATATGGACTCTATGGCTATGTGTCTTGTCTGATTGTTTTGTTTTTAATTTGTTTATGTTTACTTTGTTTGTTTTTTGTGAATTTGTTTGGGTGTATGTTGTTTAAAAACAGGAAAAGAGGAGAGTTGAGTTTGTTTGATACTTGTGTTATGATGCATTGTGTTTGTGGCTGCAATTGTTAATCTGTCCAGAAAAAATATTTTTAAAAAAAAACAAAAAACTGCACAGTTCCACTATTGGACGTTTCATTAGTACACTTGCTGCCCTGCCGAGACACAAGGTGTTATTTGGGGTGGATATTTCATGTCATACTTTACAGCCAGTTTCCTTATCGAATCTAGATTAGAGACAAACCGCTGCTTCCTACTTAAGACACTCTGCACGATCTTTAAAGTGACAGGTCTAGCAGGGTTACAGAAGTGTTGGCGAGATGTGGAACAAGAGGGAGATGGGCCCCATCTCGCTCCACCTATTGCACAGGAGGAGTTGGAGTGTAGGGTCTGAAGCTGCTTGGTACTCAGTGTCACTTGAAGCCACACCATCTGGTTTAAAAGTGGGTTTTCCAAACAGTGTCACCCTTAATAGCTCAGCCTCGCAGAAGCAAATGAGTGAAACTACCTTTCACTGTTACTGACTACTTAGTAGGATTTCATATAAATTAAACACTACTGAATACTGGACTTTCCGCAGTGTTGGCCAGTGATGCATCATACAAACTGACTCACCTGAGGGTACACATGTCGAGCTGATGCTCTCTTTTCAATGGCAGCTCATACTACCCACAACAGTAGAACAAGCCCAAAGCATGTTTTAAAATACACATGAAAAGAAGCCCATCCTAGTATTTGTTGAGCTGTCTTACTTAATGAAGAAGTTACCCAGCAGATATTCATGAAGCAACCGTGTCAGTCTGTTTGGTAGGCACTAACAGAACATGAGCAAAGGTGATTTTCTGTGAATACGGGAGCTTTCCCCGCGATTAAAACAGAAGATAGGAGGTGTTGCAAGTTCCTGGAGAGCCACTGCTTAGAAAATGAGTCACCCTCTGCGTTCTTCTTCTCAACCCTCCTCCTCCTCTCTTCCTCTTGAGGGGTAGTTGCAATAATGCCATCATCCGTTTTCTGAATGATTTCATATCTAAATATCTCGCAAGTATCAGACAAGTTTTTTGTTATTTGAAAGGTTGCTTAGCTTTGGACATACTGTTGCTGTCTGTCCAAATGTGATCTCTACATTTTGGCTGGGACTGGAGGTTCACACATTTGGCTGGGACTGGAGGTTCACACATCCTGTGAGGGCTCAGCTAACGGTCATAACCCACAATGCAGTCAAACAGTGCAGACGTGTATGACCTTTAAAGTGCACAGCTGTCATTGTGTCAAAATGTGCTTGCTGATTTAGGACAGCACATTTTGGTGCCGGTTCTGGAGGAACTCAATTCTCATGTGAGACTTTTATTTGCTGACTTCTCTTCGGCTTTTAACAAGACGCAACCTCACATTTTGATCAAGTGTTTTGCTTCTTATTTCAATTTACCTGATCAACTTTTAATGTTACTTTTAAACTTTTTAACAGACAGAATCCAGCAGGTTTTAGTTAAATGGCGTTATGTCCAATGTCCTAGTGGGGCTCACTGCAGGGTTGCATTCTTTCCCCCCTGCTTTTCATTTTGCTGCAGGTCTTCTAAAGAGGCTAGCTACCTGGTGAAATTCTCGTGACGATACCACATTATTGTCTCTTCTTCTGGGCTCGGAATCAGGTCACGGTTGTGCCCCACCTGCCTTTGTTGAATGGTGTGATGATAACTTCCTTGACCTTAATGTGTCAAAAACTATGGAACTTATCGTTGATCTTAAGAGGAACGGTGATAAAACCAAAGGTAGCACTATACATGGTGACGTTGACACTTATAAGTACATGGGAAGTGTGTTCGACTCCCAACTCATGTTCAATGTGAACACAGATTTGATTGTCAAGCACGGACAACAAAGAATTCCCTTCCTGTGGAAGCTTAACTGCTTTAATGTCTGTGACACCATCTTATGTATTTTCGACCAGTCATTTATTGAAAGCAGTGGCGGCTGGTGCTAAAAAAAAATTTGGGGCGGGGGGTGCAATGTACCTTGGCACAGCACACCTGACAGCTGCTTTAATGTCCACACAGTCACAGAGTTATTAAGAAGGACCATGTAGCCTATAGATTTTATCAGCGTTCATAGGCGGTGGATGATTGACTCAAGATGAGGCGACTTGGTGGGTGTGAACATGATTGACAGCCACGAGAATTGTGCAACCACATTAGATCAAAAAACATTACAAAAATACCAATTCACTCCCAATAAAAGTGGGCGTGTCTGGGGCGCAGTTGGGAAATCTGAAGAAACCAATCAGACAGCAGCCTCAGGTCACCTGCTCGCCACAAGTTTGAGGGCTTAAATAAGGTGTGGTGTGGCCGGCGCCCCTCACCCAGGAAGTATATGTATTCAGACAGGAAGTATATCTATTCAGACAGAAATCAACCAAACACCATTTGAACCAATATTTAATGCTGCTGACAGGCGCTCACAGACTGAAAACACTTTCATTTCATAACTATTTGCATTATACAACTAAATTATATTTAACATGTGTAAGTTGATTTTCATCTATTGATGTTTGAAGCGGGTGGCAAATAGGGCCCTGTACTGACCAGCCGCCACTGAATTTGAAAGTCTTAACTTTTTCCTTTATTTGTTGGTTTAATGGGTTGTCTGTGAAGGACAGGAATAGCCTAAACGGTATGGTTAGTGTCTGCTCCAAGATAGTCGGAGTCCAGCAGAGAGACTCGTGCTCCCTCTGGAAGAAACGTGTGGCCCGGAAAGCAAAAGGAATTATTAGCCAATCTGACCACGTCCTGTCCAATGAATTCATTGTAAAGCCCTCAGGCCGGCGCTATAAAGCGCCCCCTTGGAAGACAAATCGCTATTCTAAGTCCTTCGTTCCCTCTGCTATCAGGCTGTTAAATGCCGAGAATTAATGCTTTATTTTGTCTTACACCACAATAGTTGGTTTATACCTTGTCTGTTTTTCACATGGCTTGTGGGCCTGTATGTTCACTGAATGTAGTGGCGGAACGTAACGTGCAATGCATCTTAGGATGCTTTATTTATTTATTTATTTATTTGTGTTTGCTATTCTATTCTTTTAACTTGTGTGAATTTTTATCCTTCGCCTGGTCCTTGTGCGAGTCTGCTTGCATGGCCACACGAGGGTGACAGTGTGCATCTCTTGCCCATGTACTGATCCGTCTGTTGTCTCTGACATACTGATGACTGCCACTTGTCTTGTGAGTTTGTGTGTGGTCTGGGTAGATTGTGGAACTGAGTTGCCCTTCTGGGATAAATGAAGTCGTCCGAATCTGATTCTGAATTTATAAAAGCCTACGGTACATCGACGCCAGTGCATGTGGTGACGTCAGTATGTGTGGTTATTATCGCAGGCTGCAATGAGCGGTGACTTGAAAATGTGTAAATGTCTTCAAGGAGGGCACACTTTGTAAAACTAGTGTTGCCGGGCCTCCGGGTAGTGTAGCAGTCTATTCTGTTGCCTACCAACACGGGGATCGCCGATTCGAATCCCCATATTACCTCCGGCTTGGTCGGGCGTCCCTACAGACACAACCGGCTCTCTGCATAACTGCAGTCCACTGACTTCCGGTTTCTACTGCAGCAGTCATACCAGTTTCCTGTTTGCTGGCGGGGAGCCGGATGTGGGTATGTGCTCTGGTCACTGCACTAACACCATCTCTGGTCAGTCAGGGCACCTGTTGGGGGGGGGGGGGGGACTAGGGGGAATAGCGTGATCCTCCCACGCGCTACATCGCCCTGGTGAAACTCCTCACTGTCAGGTATAAAGACGCGGCTGGCGACTCCACATGTATCGGAGGAGACATGTGGTAGTCTGCAGACCTCCCGGACCGGCAGAGAGGGTGGGGCAGCAACCGGGACAGCTCGGAAGAGTCGGGTAATTGGCCAGGTGCAATTGGAGAGAAAAAAAGGGGGGGGGCGGAACTTTAGTGAATCAAGTTTTGACATCAATAGGTCTGCATCAGGCAAACATCTTGTTTTCTCTTGATGACGACCTATTGACGTTGTTTATGCAAGTGAAGGGACATTTTTGTTGTTGTTGTTGTGTGTGTGTGTGTGTGTGTGTGTGTGTGTGTGTGTGTGTGTGTGTGTGTGTGTGTGTGAGACCACTCAGGTGTGCAAAAGCTCTGTTTTCGAAAATGTTTAAATCTGCCTTCGTGTCTTTTAGTTGCTCTTTGTGAAAAGGAAATTGATTTTACCTTTTGTTTATCGGTCTGCCTGTCCTCCTTAATAACTCTGAGACTGTGTGGACGTTAAAGCAGCTGTCAGGTGTGCTGCGCCAAGGTAAATTGCCCCCCCCCCCCAAAAAAATAAAAATTTAGCACCAGCTGCTGCTGGGTCAAAGTTATGTCAGGTTTACTTTCGAAACTACTAGAATTAACCCATGTTTAAGAAAAAACACAGTAATGGGGAAAAAGATGGAAAACATCAACAGGAACAGCAAGGGGTAGATGTAGAGTAATTCTGTGGACTGAGCAGATGGTGTGCTGGGGGGGGGGGGCAGTCAGGATTGGTACAAACTGAAACATCATTACTTATATGCTTGTGGTCTCAGTAAAAGCAATGCGGTAGCGGCAGTGGGAAACTACCTGGCAGCTATAAGAAAACTAGAGGAGCATGCAAACTCCCTGAACAAGGACAGTTTGAAAGGCAATTCTTTTAAGGGAAAACTGAGTTGCTGCTGGAAGTGGTGTTGGTTGGCCAGTAGGGGACAGTATTCCCTCCGTCCTAATATTTAAAAAAACAATTTATTGATAGATTATTATTATTATTATTATTAGTTTACTGGATTAGTTTATTGCCCTGTGATGGCCTGGCGGCCTGTCCAGGGTGTCTCCCTGCCTGCCGCCCAGTGACTGGTGGGATAGGCTCCAGCATCCCCGCGACCCTGAGAGCAGGATAAGCAGTTTCGATAATGGATGGATGGATGGCTATTTGCTGCTGCTGCTGCTGGTGTGTGTGTGTGTGTGTGAAAGAGAGAGAGTGTGAGAGAGAGAGAGAGAGAGAGAGAGAGAGAGAGAGAGAGAGAGAGAGAGAGAGAGAGAGAGAGAGAGAGAGAGAGAGAGAGAGAGAGCAAGGTGGGTTAAGAGAGGGGATGTGTTGAAGGGACTGCCCAGTTATACATAGTCACACAAGATTTGCAGTTTGCGAGTAGAACATGTCAGAAAAAAATACATCCTGGAAGATTAAAAAAAGAAAAAGTGCACAATTCAAATCTCTCACACCATCAGTCACCACTACTCTGAACTGCTTATCAACAAGCCCTTTCTATCCGATAGCTATCTCTTACCCACATCCACTACATGCACCATCCAGTGCAACAACTCGTGGAAAACTAAAGGGTGTGAATGTGAAGGAGGGTAGAGCGGGAAAACGATCATATGTGGTTATTTGTTGGCCAGTTACTTTGTATCTTGATGCATGCTCAATAATCCAGGAGGGAAAATCAAAGAAGTTGGGCGATGAAACGTATCCGTCAATAAACGTTCCACCCAGACCCCGATAGGAAAATTGCTGTGGCCCGGACCCGTCCCACACTTCATCCGGGCCACATACCACGTGGAATGGTGGCACTTGGGCGGTCCGCTCCTGTTTGCCAGATCTGGGCCAGAACCAAGCCATAGCAATGCTGCAAGTGCCACATGGTGGCCCGTATTTGTGTTGTGATATTTGGGCCATATTCGCCATTTACCACACAGGCCACTTCAGGGTCACATCCAGATTACATGTTGCCCAGAGCGCCGCATCTTTGCCAAAAAAAGGCCCACATTTGATTTAGCATATTTGGGCCATATTTGCTATTGTACACGTGGGCCACTTCAGGCTCACATCCATTGTGTCAAGGCCAGAAGAAGGCCATCAGTGCTGCATCACTGCCTGAAGTGGCCCACATCCGGATGCTGTCTGGGGGATGAACTGATTCAACCTTCGTTGAGCTGTTACCTTGTAGTTTTCTCAACGGTTTTGTGTCTCAGTGGAAAAGGACAACACAAAACCCTTGATTTATGTCATACATTAAGATGTTATTTCCAACCTGACTGAAACTGTCAGACATATTTCAGTTGTGTGTTGCAAAAAAAAAAAGTGAAAGCCGTTGTTCACCCTTTTCTCTTCTTACCTCCAGATATGTTTGTGAAGGTTCTCCTTCATCCAGGTCATGGTTCTCCAAAGGAGGTGAACCAAGTGCAACTGGACTTGGTATATATCCGTGAAGACGTTTGGCCTCTCATCCAAGAGGCTTCCTCAGTTCGTGCCTTTCTGACTAGACCAAGCTAGTCTGACTGGCTGCTGATGAGACTCCGAAGTTATCCTCTAGGGGTCGTTATCAGAGCTATAGATGTCCATGGCTCTTTGTGTACCGTCGTTATCGGAGCCATAGATATGAGTGGCTCTCCTGAGCCACTTATATCTATGGCTCTGTTAAAGTTTGTCTCCTCATCTGTCCAGAAACACGTGGTTCTCGCTCCAGCGCTCGCCATGTTGGTACTGTTGACGCTCCTCTTCGACTTCCGGGTGAAAGACCGCCGCGGGGACTATGGAGCATGCGCAGAACGCCTAGGCCAGTTCGGGGCCGACTGAAGCGATCACTTGCCAGAGTAAATCCATCCCCAACCGCGTCATCTAGGTGTGTTAGTCCCACTTCCAGAAACTAGATTTAGTACCACTTCAGTTCGACTAACACGTTTACATGTGTAAAGTATTAATAAGACCCGTTAGCCCCTAGCTAGCTAACGGGTCTGACCCTTTAGCCGAGCGGTTAGTGATGTCACCTTGTGGTGCAGCACACCTCATATCGAGTCCCGCACCGGGCAAGAAAATAACCGGTTACACATGTATTTTAAAAGTCCAGTTTTAGTCGGACCAACACAATAAATCCACTCTTTCTAACATCGTGTAAACGTAAGGCACTTGATTCCCACATGAAGGTACAATCCTGATGATTTACATGCAAACCTTTATCATGATTTGGTGGTTTAGCCTGTTTCAAGAAAGGGAAGTGGTGCATTCGTAGAAGAGGAAGCCAAAACTGATGTGGTTCTGAAGCAGATTTATCAAGAAGAGCTTGTGAATTGCATTTAACAGCAGATAAGTCGCTTCTGTAATACCCAGGTTTTTATTTAGCCGTGGGGAAAGAGCGGTCACAGCACTGCCAGCCCTGTTTCATTTTGTACGGATCTCATGGTTTTGCAGTGCTAAAATACAAGTTAAATAAAAGTGATCATCACCTCGAGCATTGTGATTAAGGCTTGGCTTACAGCTAATGTATAAACGCTGGCTCATCTATGCAAGATATTCCCTCAGTGGATGGCTAGATGTGGACCCCTCAAGGCTAATAAGCATAACCCCCTGTATTATACTCAACAAAACGCAGCACTTAAACACTTCAAAGATTTTATTGATTAGATTTTAATAGATGAAAATCAACTTAAATAGATGCATTAGACATCTACAGTGCATCCGAAAAGTATTCACACCCCTTCAATTTCCCCACATTTTGTTATGTTACAGTCTTATTACAAAATGGATTAAATTCCTTTTTTTCCTCATCAATCTACACACAATACCCCATAATGACAAAATGAAAAAGGTTTTGTAGAAATTTTTGCAAATTTATTAAAAATAAAAAACTGAAATATTGCATGTACATAAGTATTCACACACCCTTTGCTATGACACTCAAAATTGAGCTCAGGTTCATCCTGTTTCCACTGATCATCCTTGAGATGTTTCTACATCTTGATTGGGGTCCACCTGTAGTAAATTCAATTGATCGGACATGATTTGGAAAGGCACACACCTGTCTATATAAGGTCCCACTGTTGACAGTGCATGTCAGAGCAGAAACCAAGCCATGAAGTCAAAGGAATTGTCTGTGGACCTCCGAGACAGGATTGTATCGAGGCACAGATCTGGGGAAGGGTACAAAAACATGTCTACAGCTTTGGAGGTCCCGAAGAGCACAGTGGTCTCCATCATTCGTAAATGGAAGAAGTTTGGATCCACCAGGACTCTTCCCAGAGCTGGCCGCCCAGCCAAACTGAGCAATCGGGGGAGAAGGGCCTTGGTCAGGGAGGTGACCAAGAACCCGATGATCACTCTGACAGAGCTCCAGCATTCCTCTGTGGAGGTGGGAGAACTTTCCAGAAGGACAACCATCTCTGCAGCACTCCACCAATCAGGCCTTTATGGTAGAGTGGCCAGACGGAAGCCTCTGCTCAGTAAAAGGCACATGACAGCCCGCTTGGAGTTTGCCAGAAAGCACCTGAAGGACTCTCAGACCATGAGAAACAAGATTCTCTGGTCTGATGAAACCAAGATTGAACTCTTTGGCCTGAATGCCAAACGTCACGTCTGGAGGAGACCAGGCACCTCTCATTACCTTGCTAATACCATCCCTACAGTGAAGCATGGTGGTGGCAGCATCATGCTGTGGAGATGTTTTTCAGCGGCAGGAACTGGGAGACTAGTCAGGATCGAGGGAAAGATGAATGGAGCAAAGTACAGAGAGATCCTTGATGAAAACCTGCTCCAGAGCACTCAGGACCTCAGACTGGAGCGAAGGTGTACCTTTTAACACGACAACGACCCTAAGCACACAGCCAAGACAATGAAGGAGTGGCTTCGGGACAAGTCTGTGAATGTCCTTGAGTGGCCCAGCCAGAGCCCAGACTTGAACCCCATTGAACATCTCTGGAAAGACCTGAAAATAGCTGTGCAGCGATGCTCCCCATCTAACCTTACAGAGCTCGAGAGGATCTGCAGAGAAGAATGGGAGGAATATTCCAAATATGGGTGTGCCAAGCTTGTAGCTTCATACCAAAGAAGACTTGAGGCTGTAATTGCTGCCAAGGGTGCCTCAACCAAGTACTGAGTAAAGGGTGTGAATACTTATGTACATGCAATATTTCAGTTTTTTATTTTTAATGAATTTGCAAAAATTTCTACAAAACCTTTTTCGCTTTGTCATTATGGGGTATTGTATGTAGATTGATGAGAAAAAAAAAGGAATTTAATCCATTTGGAATAAGGCTGTAACATAACAACATGTGGGGAAATTGAAGGGGTGTGAATACTTTCCGGATGCACTGTATCTATTGGTTTTAATAGCTTTTGAGATACAGACATGGCTCTGCAGGCAACAAATTACCACAAAACAAGGTATGGTCATGGAACAGAATTCACACATTAGTAACTGGTGTGACCGCCATTAGCCTGGCACGGCACAGCACAGCACACCTCCTTCTCATAGAGCAGATCAGAGTCGATTTGAACCTGCAGAGTGGTGTCCCACTCCTCTACAACAGCTCTGCCAAGTTCTTGGATCGTGATGGGAACCGGAGTACGCTATCGCATGCATGCATTCCAGAGCATTACTAAAGATGCTCAATGGGTGACTCGTCTGATGAGGATGCAGGCTATGGAAGAACTGGGACATTTTGAGCTGCCAAAATTGTGTAGAGATCCTAGCAATACCCCAAAAGCAAAATTGCTGTGGCCCGAACCCGTCCCATGATATTTGGGCCATATTCACCATTTACCACACGGGCCACTTCAGGGTCACATCCAGACCACATGTTGCCCAGAGCACCACATCTTTGCCAAAAAAGGCCCACATTTGATTTGGCATATCTGGGCCATATTTGCTATTATACATGTGGGCCACTTTCGAATCCCCGTGTTGGTAGGCAATGGAATAGACCGCTGCACTACCCAGGCGCCCACCCTGAGGCAATTCCTGTCAGTTTATGCTGAAATTCTTTGGTTGTACAAACCAACTGTTTAATCACGTGCGATTACGCAAGTGTATCACCCTGGGCTGGGGAGATCACACATGGTCAGTGGTTGTGTGGGCGGTTTGACAAACTGCCAAAAGCTCTGACGTGCCACTGGAGGCAGCTTATAGCGGAGCAATGAACACGTATTATACTGGCTACAGCTCTATGGTCATCCCTATAGCGAGCAATGCCAAGGGCACTTTCTCGCATAACGTGTGGCGTCTATGGCATGTTGCCCTCATCCTAACGAACACCTGTGAAGTGTTAATTCTGTTTCATCAGCGACTTCTGTTGGCAGCCAATATTTTTGAGATACAATCTTATTTTGCACATACAACAAAATCCTGGATTTCTTTCTGCAACCTGTGAAAAATGGGAGCAACAACAAAAGTGCTGCTTAAATATTGCTGTTGTGTATAATGACCTTTACACAAGCCATTCAAAACTGGAAGGTCGTGAAATTGTCATACTTTTGAATGCTTACTATTTGCACGAGCTCACAAACAAGATCACATACAGTACATTCACAGAATTACATCAGCTGCTTACGTTATCTGGTGTATCAATACGGTTAGAGGCCAGATTTGAATAAACTATTGATTAGGTTTGTATATCCCATTCATCCCTTATCCAAGCCACTTATCCTGATCAGGGTCCCGGGATGCTGGAGCTCATCCCAGCAGCCATTGGGCAGCAGGTGGGGATGCACCCTGGAAAGGCCGCCAGTCCATCACAGGGCCAACACACTCACACATTCATACCTAGGGACAATTTAGTCCGGCCGAGTCACCTGACCTACATGTCTTTGGACTGTGGGAGGAAACCGGAGCCCCCGGAGGAAACCCACGCAGACACGGGGAGAACATGCAAACTCCACACAGAGGACGACCCGGGACGACCCCCAAGGTTGGACTACCCCAGGGCTCGAACCCAGGACCTTCTTGCTGTGAGGCGACCGTGCCGACCACTGTGCCACCGTAACGCCCAGGATTGAATATCATCAGCATAAATATAAGGCAGGACGTGCCTCACATCTCAGTCATATCAAGTAGTAGATGTTTCACTTTGGAATGAAACTCTGCAACTGTCATCAAAGTCATTATGGTCTGCCAACATTACTATTCTCTCTCTCTCTCTCTCTCTCTCTCTCTCTCTCTCACACACACACACATGCTGTGTGAAACCGGTCGTTGGTTTGGGTCGTTATGCCACTGTGTTGTTTATAAGGGTGGGGGACCTGCAGTCAGCTGAGACTGGAGAGGTCACTTAGATGATGATGAAACGTTTCTCTCAATAAACGTGTCCAGATGAACTGACACCCCCCCCCCCCCCGCGCACACACACACACACACACACACAAATGCGCGCGCGCAAACTCTGGACTTTTTACAACTTTACGATCAAATTGATTTAAATGGATCATCAGAGTTGATCAATGCAGTTGATCATTACTGCTAATCATTATAGTTGATCATCAGAGTTGATCATTGCAATGATCATTACAGCTGATCATTAGAGTTGATCATTGCAGTTGATCATTACAGCTGATCATTAGAGCTGATCATTAGAGCTGATCATTACAGTTGATCATTACAGCTGATTATTAGCATTGATCATTACAGCTGATCATTAGAGTTGATCATTACAGCTAATCAGAGTTTATCATTAGCATTGATCATTACAGCTAATCATTCGAGTTGATCATTAGCGTTGATCATTGCAGTTGATCATTACAGCTGATCATTACAGCTGATCATTAGAGTTGATCATTACAGCTGATCATTAGAGTTGATCATTACAGCTGATCATTAGACTTGATTATTGCAGTTGATCATTGCAGTTGATCATTACAGCTGATCATTACAGTTGATCTTTAGAGTTTATCATTACAGCTGATCATTACAGCTGATCATTACAGTTGATCATTAGCGTTGATCATTGCAGTTGATCATTACAGCTGATCATTAGACTTGATCATTACAGTTGATCATTACAGTTGATCATTACAGCTGATCATTAGCATTGATCATTGCAGTTGATCATTACAGCTGATCATTACAGTTGATCATTAGCGTTGATCATTACAGTTGATCATTACAGTTGATCGTTAGAGTT
Source organism: Lampris incognitus (assembly GCF_029633865.1). Classification (NCBI taxonomy): domain Eukaryota; kingdom Metazoa; phylum Chordata; class Actinopteri; order Lampriformes; family Lampridae; genus Lampris; species Lampris incognitus. The sequence continues at coordinate 5,036,609 of NC_079215.1, read as the reverse complement.
TATCATTACAGCTGATCATTACAGTTGATCATTAGCGTTGATCATTACAGTTGATCATTACAGCTGATCATTACAGTTGATCATTACAGCTGATCATTAGCGTTGATCACTACAGTTGATCATTAGCGTTGATCATTACAGCTGATCATTACAGTTGATCATTACAGCTGATCATTACAGTTGATCATTACAGCTGATCATTAGCGTTGATCACTACAGTTGATCATTAGCGTTGATCATTACAGCTGATCATTACAGTTGATCATTACAGCTGATCATTACAGCTGATCATTAGCGTTGATCATTACAGCTGATCATTACAGCTGATCATTAGCGTTGATCATTAGAGCCGGTCAGATCGTCACCATTGCTGCTGTAACGCAGCTGTTTCATCGGTTGCAATGAACCCACAACAGACAAAAGGATTGCTCAGTTATTCCAGAGAGGAAAGAATAAATAAAGAAGGAAGGTGAACATACCTGGGCCCCTCCGCTTTCCGGACAGCCGGGCTCCTTATCACGCCAGTTGTCGCTGAGGTGACGCTCAAGTCCTCTGCTCATTTTCAGGACTAGTCAGAAGTTACTAAGAAGGCTCGTTCTCTTTGCCAGGCGTCTGGTCTCGCTTGTAGCTTGCGTCACCAGTAGGAAGTGGAAAGGTTTCAGATTAGAAAAAAAAAGAAAAAAGAAAAAAAAAAGTGTGAACTACCCCAAACAGTGGAAAACCCTGTCATGCTTACGGGGGTTTTTTTTTCTTCTTCTTTTTCTTTTCATGTGGCTTGTGTTCTTCTTCTGAGGTTTTGTTTTTCTCGTCGATGAAATCTGTTTTTCTCCATCGTCTTTGCTTGACACGGGTCGTCCACCTCTTGAAAAGACGATTCTTACAATAAACGTACGTTGATCTCCAAGGCGGCCCAGATCAGACACAAAGATAGGGTAAAAAGGAACTGTTGAGATAAACCCTCGACACAAACTCAGTTTCCTGGGGTGCATCTCCAGCACGTGCGTCACCATCTCACACTGGACCAGACCTGGGCTCTTGAGGGGTGGTTGCACAACAACATAGCAGGCCAGAAACCGGGCCTACAAAATGAAAAAGCTGTCAATTTAATGACGAAATAGTGTAAATTCACTTGAAACAGGAGAACTATTCACAGCTATGTGTCACACATGTAGATATACTGACATCCCTGGTTTTAATTCCAATTAGGTTGTTTTAGATTCAGGTTTTTAATTAGTTTGCTCAATTATCTGTTTTTTCTTTTCCAGTTAAGATGAGACGGCCTATATTTTTCCCTAGGATAACAGTCCGCTCTATCAAGCTACACCTATTTTGTTTTGGTTATTTTAATCCTCATTCATGCATTTATTATTGCAACTCATTGTGTGTTGGAGGAGCTTCCAGCTTGTACAAAACGCAGCTGCTCGCCTTCTGACAGGAAAGAAATGACGTGATCACATAACTCCTGTACTGGCCTCCCTTCGTTGGCTTGCTGTCTGTTTTAGGATCCAGTTTAAGGTTGTATTACTTGGTTTTAAGTCTTTAAATGGGCCGGCACCACCCTGTTTATCTGAGCTGATACGTCATCATACACCAGTCAGAGCACTCAGGTGGACAAAACCAGATGCTCCTACGTGTTCCCAGATCCAGGCTTAAGACTAGGGGGGTGACAGACCCTGTGCAGTGGCTGCTGCCCCTGAACTCTGGCACACCTTACCAGTACTCATAAGATCTGCTCAGACCCTCGAGACTCCTAAATCTGCGTTAAAGACCTACCTCTTCTCGCTGGCATTCAATTCAAGTTGAGCTCGACACCGTGATTTTATTGTGCAAATATACTGTTACCCTTATGTTTTATTGTCTACATTTTATATTATATATTTTATTATGTCTCCTTTACATATATTCTTATATTCATATCGTGTCACTTATTTTATATTGTATTTCAAGCTTGTGCAGCACTTTGGTTCAACTGTGGTTGTTTTAAATGTGCTGTATAACCCTTTTTCGGGTAAGTTGACCCTTTGAGATCAAACCTTGCAGGAAAACCCATTCAAGGTTCCCCATTCAACTCAAAACATCAACATACAGTCGGTAACATGAACAATTTAACCTTAATAAATGCAGTGTTACACTTACCCGGGTGTCCCTTTCTTTTCAGTTCAGTTCAGTGTCAACAGTTCAGATCAAGTCTCACTCCGAGTAAGGGAACGTCCAATCCTAGCAACAATGGCAAAGCAGTGGGCTGCTCTGATAGGTCAAACCGTGTTCTTCCAGTGATGGGGGGGGGGGGTCAGAGGTCCTTAGGGGCGGCTCGCCATCTGGTGTCGCGTGCGCGCGTGCTGTCTCCCAATCACACACGACCAGGGGTTAAAGTGGGATTTGGTAAGTGGGGGATCTCTGTATTTGAGAGGTGGGCAAAAGTGCGGGAGTGATAGGTAGCTAGCTAACGTTAGGCTAGCTAACCACTGGTCCAGTAGTCCCGACGTTAGCATTGTTAGCTAATAATAGCTACCGGTAGCTAACGTTTGCTAGCTAGTTAGTTATTTGAATGAAAATATTGCATGGCCAGAGCTAAGGTTGGACCAACATAACTAGCTAGCTACCGGTAACGTTACCGGACGCTACCGATAGTTAGCTTGCCTAGCAGCATTCAAACAACTAGCCAGCAACGTCAGCAACTAGCTAGCAACGTTACCGGGTGGAAGATAGCTAGTTAGCTAGCTAGCTAACGTTACGTTCGCTAACGTTAGCTGCTTGAATGAAAACCACAGCAGAGCTAGACAAAACTATTGGAAATACTATTGGAAATACACTGAAGATAGTCACTCTTTGTGCCCCCCAGTCCAGGATAATAGTGCAGGTAGCAGGTTGACGCTCTCTCGAGTCTTGTCTGCCTGGTGCGGTGAACTGACCCTGACCCGTGAGTGTGAAGCCAGTCTCTTCTGACGTCATGTCTGGTGAAGCCACACAGCAGGCAGGTGCGGGTCACGTGAGGACGCGATAGCATTCAAACTTTGAGAAAAAGTAAAGTAGTATAAAAATAGAAGAACGACTTTATTTGCGATTTATTTTGTAATGTTTGTGAATTGGCTGCATCATGTTTTTTGTTTTAAATTTTACTGTGACAAAAAGGTTGAAATTACTCCTGTCTACAGAGTGCTGCCGGATCTCAGCTCCGGTTGACTCGGGGGGGGGGGGGGGAGGAGGAGGGGAAGTGCCGGTGTCGGGATCCGGGGAGCTCCGGCCCACCTTAATCACTGCACAAGACGAAGAATCCTCTTCGATACCTCCGTCCTGGCAAACTCTCCCGGGGCAGAAAACCTGGCCTGCACAACAGGCCATGCAAAAAATATAAGTTTCTTGCAACAGGACTTGCAAAACGCGTCAATCATCAACGTAAACATGTTGTAGCGAATTCAGGGGGGCAAGTCTGGTTAACGCTGTCGCTTGCGGAGCGGGAGACACGGGTTCGCGTCCCGGCTGTGGCGACGGTTCCTGTGGTCCCCCCCCCTCCCCCCCGAATTCGCTGCAATACTCTACTCCGAAAGTTAACTGAAATGGCTGTGGCGGAGGGATACTCCTACTCTCGCCGTCAGTTCCTTTGACCGTGATCGCCGTCAACTAGGCTACTTCAATTATATCAATTACACAACATAAATTTGCAAACTACCAGGAGCCACGCTCCGGATGGCTTAGCTCTTGGGATCATTGGTCCATGCAAGCTTCTTCACCACGGCAAGGTGGCGATCCAGAAGACATTTCCATGGTTAGGCTTTTACTGACCATATCATATACTACATCTGTGGGGTTTCCTTGTTAAACATGTATGTTTCTGATGAAACATTAGCTCATGACGCTAAGCCTGGAAGGTAAGAGAAGCTGGACCAACCTGAAAATCACTGTTTTGGACAGTCTGGGAACTGATAAAAACCAATGAGGACATTTCTGCCATCTTTCAGCAACTGCCAAGTGAGAAAAACTGAATCCTTGGGTGGTCAGAGGAACTGCCAGCGGGGCTGTAAACAAGAACGGGAGGAGTTTTGTTTTTTTGTGTGATTAATTCAATGATGAGTGCAAAACTATCACGCGTAAATGGGAAACCACAATGGAAACACATTAAACCACATGGAAATAGAAGCTGCAGGGCTATAGCCAGCATCCAGCATCATAAAGACAAGCATTCCTGTTTTCAAGTCCTCATACGGGTTACGAATCAGTTTTAGAGGGGACATTTATTTTGCTAATCCTTAAATCATTCCATGCACTTGCTTCTGGGTGTATCAGTGAAATGCCTCCATCGAACATTCCTGGTAAAGACGTTAGATCTGCAGACCTCCTTCCCTCATCCATTCCCAAGGCATAGGCTAAGATTCATGGTGACACTTCAGGGCCTAGAGTCTTGAACCGTCTCCCTAAATAATAATAATAATAATAATGGATTACATTTATATAGTACTTTGTCTAGACACCCAAAGTGCTTTACATTGAAGGGGGTGGGTAACTCACTTCAACCACCACCAGTGTGTAGCACCACCACCACGGCAGCCATTTTGCACCAGAACGCTCACCACACATCAGCTTGAGAGGGAGGAACCATTGAGCAAATTACACAGGGGGATGATTAAGTGGCCAGATGGAGAGGGCCAGGTTGGGATTCCCAGGACACCGGGGAACCCCCTACTGTTTGCAATAAGTGCCATGGGATCTTTAATAACCACAGTGAGCACGGACCTCAGTTGAATGTCTCATCCAAATGACGGTATCTCTTACAGCACAATGTCCCCCCCCCCCGTGATTTTATTTTTATATTAGGACCAGAG
>NC_079215.1:4999289-5026789 GCF_029633865.1 Lampris incognitus | reverse complement strand
CTTGTTAGCTAGCATACAATGTGCCATGTGTAGACGCGAATAAAGTGAAGTTTCTTATTTCTGAACTAAAATACTCAACTAGTAACGTGTTTGGTAATGACTTGTGATAACCATCCTGTCAGTTCAGGACATATAAACCTTCACATGACTTACATGTGTAATAACCATCCTGTCAGATCAGGACATATAAACCTTCACATGACTTACATGTGTAATAACCATCCTGTCAGATCAGGACATATAAACCTTCACATGACTAAATTGTGTAATAACCATCCTGTCAGATCAGGACATAGAAACCTCACATTACATTTGTGCACATGAAAAAGTCACGCGCCTGCCATGACTGCTCATACGCCTCTGGCACTTCTCGTTTCCATGGCAACCACATTGTTGTTTGAAAAACGTTGCTCTAAAATGTTGGGTGTGCTGGTAATGACGGATGTATGAGGGGCAGCGATATTTAACTATAAAACATGTGCAAGTTGCACACATATAAACCATATGAATTGGAAATATGTCTTTTTAAATTATTATGAGAAAATGCAAAGTAAAGCTTTAATGAATTTAACCTTTTTTGTTACTTTATTATAGGGGGGAAGTTAAAAAGTCTGGGTTGGGGACAAGCCCAAAACAGGGAAATTTTGTCACATTTGAATTTTCAACATACTGAAAAAGTATTAAAATGTCATCACTGAGACACAACTCTTTTTCTTTCAAACCTAACAAATAATTTTTGTTTGTTTTTGCTGTTGTTTTTTTCAACTCTGCCCCCTGGGGACAGAAAAACTCCCTTAATTGAAGAATCACCCTTTTAAAGTGCTTTTCTAGTCTACCGACCGCTCAGAGCGCTCTGCAGTGTGCGCCTCACACGCGCCTTTTTTTTCTTTTCACAGCTAACACAACCTAACTAACAAATACAATAATTGTTTTTTCAAAAACTAAATTTTTTTTCTCTTGAAAATCTACCCTGGGGACAGAAAAACTCCCTTAACTGAAGAATCGCCCAGGAATGGAAAATAACTCATTTATAGCTCTGGCTGGAATTTATATGGAAGGTTTCAGATAAGGACATACCATATTAATTCAGGATTACTGACGTAAAAGTTTGGCTGTAATTGGACACAGCGTTGCTCTGATCCGCTTTTTATGCCGTCTCTCATTCTCTGTGTGCATCTCGGTTTCTTTCTCTTCCTTCCTTTACTTTACCCTCTGACAGACATTGGTAAGGGTAAGAAGAGCCAAGCCAAGAAGACCCCAAACAAGGCAAAGGCGATGGAGCTAGTCAGCACCAAGCGGCATGGAGTCACCAAGCAGGTCAAAAGACTGCAGGGCGTCCTGGGTTCCAACAAGAGTAAAGCAACAGTTAAAGATAAGAGGATCAAGTCTGCCGTGGGTAAGTCTAGTAAATGTCTTGGGCTGCATGGATGTCTTTGTTAAGAGCCCCAGTAACAATAGAGTGATAGACATCACAAGACAATTCTGCCACAGTATGAGAAAATACAAATATGCATGTGCTAAAAATCCACACTTTTAACATCACTTTTCCTGATTCTGAGTGACACAGTAAGTGACGTATCTGTGTCATCACCACACACTTGAGGTGTGAGTGTTCTTCCTCATTCTGACTCTGATGATGAGGCTCCATGTGATAAGATGGGGATAGCCAAACCGTTGTCTGACAGCCTCACTAAGCAATACCGAACCCTAAACGTTAACTATTACCTAACCTTAACCCCAGTGGTGGCTGGTGCTAAACATTTGGGGGGGGGGGCGCAATTTACCTTGGCACAGCACACCTGAAAGCTGCTTTAATGTCCACACAGTCACAGAGTTCTTATGAAGGACAATGTAGCCTATAGAGTTTATCAGGGTTCGTAGACGGGGGATGATTGACAGTCGAGATGAGGCGTCGTGGTGGGTGTAAAGACGATTGACAGCCATGAGAATTGTCCAGTCACATTAGATTAAAAACCATTAAAACAATACCAATTCGCTGCCAATAAAAGTGGGAGTGTCTGGGGCGCACAGAACTGTGCCCCATGGAAAATCTGAAGAAACCAATCAGACAGCAGCCTCAGGTCACCTGCTCACCACAAGTTTGAGGGCTTACATAAGGTATGGTTTGGCCGGCGCCCCTCACCCAGGAAGTATGTATTCAGACAGGAAGTATATGTATTCAGACAGAAATCAACCAAATACCATTTGGAACCAATTTTTAATGCTGCGGACAGGCGCTCACAGACTGAAAAACACTTTTATTTCATAATTATTTGCATAATACAATTAAATTATATTTAACATGTTTAAGCAGATTTTCATCTCTTGATGTTTGAAGGGGGCGGCGCCCCAGCGCCCTGTACTGGCCAGCCGCCACTGCTTAACCCTAAACTTAAGCACTGTGACTGAAGTTATTGTTGTTATTGCAGAGTGTGGTTTGCAATGAACAAATTAAGGGACAGAAACAACACTTATAACACTGAATGTGAAAATTAACTTCTTCATATGTAAGTGCACAGTATTTTCAAGGAGTGTTATTTGTAAGCCATGTATTGAGGATTTGAATTGGCAGTCCTTGTCAGTCACAAGGTTTCAGAGACACAAAAGCACAGAAAGTAGGTGAGACAAAGGGAAATCAGCTGTTGGGCATGGTGTTTAAGTTAGCCTCCGTCCAATTAAATTCTTTTTACTCATTCCAAAATTTCCTGATTTACAAAGAAGCCTTTGAGTGGAATGCTTCCAAGCCTCAACTGAGACCTGAAAATATCTCAACTTTGAACTGATAATTCTACCGCTATCTCTGTTGTCTTTCCCTCTTTACCCAGAGGAGTACAGGAAGAAGCAGAGCAAAAGTCGTATGAGTGCTAACCTTAAGTACTTTCTGAGAACTAGCTGCAATGCCACTAATTCTGACACCAATAAGGTAAGGAAGGCAGTCAGTCTGCCTCTCTCTTTCACATACTGTCATAACTGTATTACCACTGTATTCTCATTTTTAACATGAGTATGCATGTGGAAGTGACTGTCCTAAGTGCCACACACCTGATAGAATCTGCCGACTAATGGCGGGAGTATATTTGTGTGTTTTGCATATCAATGCATATGGATATGCATATCGATGATTATACATGCAATTGCATATATGATGTTTGCGGAGGACATTTTGATCTGTAGCGAGAGTAGGTTGCAGGCGGAGGAGAGCCTGGAGAGATGGAGGTATGCACTGGAGAGAAGAGGAATGAAAGTCAGTAAGAGCAAGACCGAATACATATGCGTGAATGAGAGGGAGGACAGTGGAATGGTGAGGTTGCAAGGAGTAGAGGTGACAAAGGCGTATGAGTATAGATACTTGGGGTCAACTGTCCAAAGTAATGAGGAGTGCAGAAGCGAGGTGAAGAAGAGAGTGCAGGCAGGGTGGAGTGGGTGGAGAAGAGTGTCAGGAGTGATTTGTGACAGAAGGGTACCAGCAAGAGTTAAAGGGAAGGTTCACAAGATGGTAGTGAGACCAGCTATGTTATATGGTTTGGAGACAGTGGCACTGATGAAAAGACAGGAGGTGGAGCTGGAGGTGGCAGAGATGAAGATGATAAGATTTTCATTGGGAGTGATGAAGAAGGACAGGATTAGGAACGAGTATATTAGAGGGACAGCTCAGGTTGGATGGTGTGGAGACAAAGCAAGAGAGGCAAGATTGAGATGATTTGGACATGTGTGGAGGAGAGATGCTGGGTATACTGGGAGAAGGATGCTGAATATGGAGCTGCCAGGGAAGAGGAGAAGAGGAGGTTTATGGATGTGCTGAGAGAGGACATGCAGGTGGCTGGTGTGAAAGAGGAGGATCCAGAGGACAGGAAGAGATGGAAATGGATGATCCGCTGTGGCGACCCCTAACAGGAACAGCCGAAAGTAGTAGTAGTCGTAGTAGTAGTAGAGCATGTCGAGCACGAGCTGTTTCAAAGTGGGTATCCTTTTAGTTGTTTTGTTCGGACATGTAATAGTGGTAAATGGACTGCATTTACATAGCACCTTTCTAGTCTACCAACCACGCAAAGCATTTTACAATGTGTGCCTCACATTCACGCACACATTCACACCCTGATGGCGGAGGCTGTCATGCAAGGCTCCAACTTGCTCATCAGGAGCAGTTAGGGGTTCGGTGTCTTGCTCAGGGACACTTCGACGTGCTCTCTGGAGAGCCTGGGATCAAACCAGCGCCCTTCCGATTACTAGCGAACTTGTTCGTACTGTCTGACCATAGCCGACAGCGAGGGTCATCAATACCTTTTCCAAACGGCTAAAGCCGAAGGTGGGATGAAAAGCTGTCCGTCATAAAGAGGGACGGGATTATAAACCAGAAGTATTCATTCGTACAAGAGCTCGGTTGGTGGCAGTAATACGCCATCTCTTTATCTGCCAACTGCCAAAAGAGCAATATTGAGAGAGGTTTTGTTTACTTTCATACTGCTGTTGCAGGCTGTATGTTAACTACCATCATGTTTACTGTCTACTATTGTTTACTGATATGTATGGCTGCACAATGTACTGTATTTTATCACCATTGCAGCATGAACGTCCACAATAAACACAGTGCAAAGCGCTGTAATGCCAAAACGGCCGAGATTCATAAAGCCAGAAAGTTGAGAGAGCAGATGAAAAGAAAGGTGCTGATTGGCTAATGGTAATTCGTAGGCTGTTAGCATTGTGTGTCAGCAGAGTCATGACACGAAGGAGCGGCGGCTCTACTCCGGGCTCCCTCCGGATGTCCGAGCTCCTCGCCCCAGTTTTGGACGTCGACTCCCTTAATCCCACTATCGGAAAGGAGCTTGCGGGCATCATCCAGTGTTCTGTACAGCACTAATTCAGCGAGCTCGTACGGAAAGGTGAAACTCTTATTGATGTCTCCGTCAGTTAACCTGTCATTCTCCGCTTCCCCCAGATTCTGCACCACAACACTGGGAGGCAGTCCAGGAATCGTCCGGACCGTCCCACCAAGAAGGCCGCCAAGCCCCAGTCTTTGTTCACGGAGGAGGAATTCCAGCAGTTCCAGAAGGAATATTTTGGAAGGACTGTGGAGCAGGAAAAATAAAGCACACCTGAGAACACCATATTCTCAGTGGATCCACACCAGGGTTTTGTGTTCACGTGGGTGGGGGTGGGTGGGGGGGGGTGTCCCAACATTTGGCTGTGGTTTATTCTGCCTAACATGGCTCGCCGTCTTCAGGAGAAGTGTTCAGGTGGGTATATTTGTTTGGCCTATAAGTTAGCCAAGCGATTGACGTACCGGGCTTGCAGTCTTCCTACCGATACGGTGATGTGCCGATTCGGGTCAAGTTGCATGACCCGCGAAGGGATTTTGAACGACGATCGTTTAATATGAAAGATTTCATTAGCTTTTTGGGGGGGGAACGTTCTTTTGATAGTTCACAAACATGGTTTCCTCCCCCGAGAAACATGTTTCCCTATCAAAGATCATGAGACAACATTTCAGTTAGTAACTCATGGTGTGTGTATATATATATATATATATATAAGGCGGCACAGTGGTTAGTAGCGCGGTTGCCTCACAGCAAGAAGGTCCTGGGTTCGAGCCCCGGGGTAGTCCAACCTTGGGGGTCGTCCTCTGTGTGGAGTTTGCATGTTCTCCCCGTGTCTGTGTGGGTTTCCTCCGGGGGCTCTGGTTTCCTCCCACGGTCCAAAGACGTGTAGGTCAGGTGACTCGGCCATCATAAATTGTCCCTAGGTGTGTGTGTGTGTGGGCCCTGTGATTGACTGGTGACCTGTCCAGGGTGTCTCCCCACCTGCCGCCCAATGACTGCTGGGATAGGCTCCAGCATCCCAGCGACCCCGGTTGGGCTAAACGGCTTGGATAATGGATATATGTATATATATATATATATATATATGTGTATATATATATATATATATATATACATACATATATATACACACATATATATATAGTTATTAAAAAAACAAAAGGTGTATTTCATTTTAGAAGGAAATTCTTCGTATGCTGCGTCAGTTGCAGCAAAAAGTTGCATTGCCGAGATGATTTCAAGATGGCTAGATTGGGAGTTCTGCAGCGATATACATCAGTTTACTACTTGTAGTTCATTCCCAGTGACGTCGTCATCCTGCTGACGACTCATTCACATGTCGTGCGTATATCTACCGGTGATAACACAAGTCAGAATGATGAATATCAATCTCGAAAATGGTTGGCTGTTTCACTCGGTAAACCAAGGGCCTTGTTCCAGCTTGTTTGAATATTTCCAGGCTGGCACTATTTTGTTTTTTTTTGTTGTTTTTTTTTAACTTTTTATACAATCACTAGCGCAGGTTGAATTTGTCATTCGTGTGTCCATACATATTTGTAAATTTGAATAAATCTACATGGACGTTCTTCTTTCCCCACAGCGTTTGTGGACTTGTTTGTATGTTTTATCAATAAAGGGTGGTATAAAGATCTTGGTGTTCAGTGATCCCCCCAGGATACCAGTCCACAACGTGAAATATTACAACACTGAAACTTTCTTGTTTCAGCGTTGTAATATTTCACGGTGGGGACTGGATCAGGGGCGGCACAGTGGCGCAGTGGTTAGTGCGGTCGCCTCTCAGCAAGACCACCAATGGACTGCCCTGGGGACTACCCTGGGGTTTGAATCCAGGACCTCCTGGGTTCGAGCCCCGGGGTAGTCCAACCTTGGTGGGTCGTCCCGGGTCGTCCTCTGTGTGGAGTTTGCATGTTCTCCCCGTGTCTGCGTGGGTTTCCTCCCACAGTCCAAAGACATGTAGGTCAGGTGGATCAGCCGTACTACATTGTCCCTAAGTGTGTGTGTGTGTGTGTGTGTGGGCCCTCTGTGATGGCCTGGCGGCCTGTCCAGGGTGTCTCCCCACCTGCCGCCCCACTGACTGCTGGGATAGGCTCCAGCATCCCCGCGACCCTGAGAGCAGTGTAAGCGGTTCGGATAATGGATGGATGGATGGATGGATGGATGGATGGATGGACTATTTAAGAACAGATTCCTGTTGCATTGGGCCCAGTTTTAACTTTGCAGCTAACTTCCATACGATATTGGTCCCTCTGCCCACTAGGAGGCACTCCAGATGCTTGACTGCTAGTGTACCATACACCTCTAAGGCCAAGATGGGTTATTTTTTTATAAATTTAGTTCTGATTTTTTTCCCTCCCAATTTAGCGGCCAATCGATCCCTATTTTAGTTCAAACACCCACCCTCGTACTGCGTGCCTTCGCCAACTGCATCTCTCCGGCCGGCAGTCTCCAAGGAGTCGCCTCGCCACTTCCGTGACAAGGCGACTCCAGGCCCAACCACTTTCTCCAACACACCCAGAGACGCGTTCGTGTGACGAACACAAGCCGACTCCGTCCCCCTCCCCAAGACAGCGTTGCCAATCATTGCTGCTTCATCGATTCTGGCCGTAGTCGGTTCTGACGAGACCGGGGCGCGAACCCCGGTCCCCAGTGGGCAGCTGCATCGACACAAAGCCGATGCTTAGACCGCTACACCACCGCGGACCCAGATGGGTTACTTTTAAGGCCAAATATAGGATTCCACTTCCATCGGTGTCGACAGGTCCCTGTTGACTCTGTTCTACAGATCTTTTATTGAGTCGGTTATTACTTTTTCTTTTATCGGTTGGTATGCCTCTCCCAACCTTAAACAGAAAAATGCACTAACAGAGGTGTCCAAGGTCTGCAGTAGCACCGCAGGTACCCGGCAGAAACAGACGAGTTGGTGTGAGCGGAACCTCGACGTGATTAAGACAAAGGAGCTGGTTGTTGATCTGAGGGGGGACATGACACCAGTGTCCCCCTGTCTCCATCCAGGGGGTCAGTGTGGACACTGTGGAATGCTACAAGTACCTGGGGGTGTACATAGACAATAAACTGGACTGGGCTAAGAACACTGATGCCCTCTACAGGAAGGGACAGAGCCATCTCTACTTTTTGAGGAGGCTGCGGTCCTTCAACATCGGCCAGACTGCTCAGGATATGGTGCGAGTCTGTGGTGGCAGTGCTCTCCTGTGTGCTGCTGTGTGTTGGTTCAGCAAGATTGAGGGTAGCGGATGCAAACAAGCTCAGTAAACTGATCCGCAAGGCCGGTGATGTTTGTGGGAGTGGAGCTGGGTTCTCCGGCAGCGGTTTCTGAGAGGAGGATCCCACATAGTAAAGAGTCTTTGGCCACATTTGGCCTTGAATGACGGAGTTGACTCAGGGCGAGTGTGGCTGCCTCAACTCAGCCACATTTGGGCCACATCTGGTCCACATAGTATGTGCTGGAACCAAAGTCAAGCCCGGTTCATTACATTTGGGCCACATCTGGCCCACACAACACTTGCCGTAACCCAAGTCAGGCCCGGCTTGTGACATTTGGGCCATGTCTGGCCCACACAACAGTTGCCAGTGCTGTTACTGAGCCGTAAGTACCAAAAGTGCCCCAGATTTGGCCCAAATGTGTCTGCTATCTGGGGGACACTAGTAACGTCACGTGCCATCATGGACACTGTCTCCCACCCACTCCATGAGGTGCTGGTCGGGCACAGGAGTACTTTTAGTGATAGACTCATTCTGCCGAAATGCGCCACAGAGCGCCGCAGGAGGTCGTTCCTGGCTGTGGCCATCAAACTTTACAACTCCTCCCTCAGAGGGTCACACACTCACAGTTCATGGTCACCGGACTGCCCTTCCACTTGTGTTACCCTGTCGGGTTGGTTTGTGCTGTTGTTTTGTGCTGCGGTAGTGCAGTATAGATAGGGCGTTATGGGCACCATGCTTGTTGATATATATCTTCTACTATTTAATCTTTTATTTCTATGTTAGTTTTTAGTTTCTTCTTTACTAGAGCGTGAGTGTCTGTAATAGAAGCCAGTTTCCCCTCGGGGATGAATCAAGTATTCCGATTCTGGTTCGGAAACGTCTGTCTGATTTACATAACAAGACAGCACCCACCCCCTGCACCTAGAGTTTCACACCTTGCCTTCTGGTTCCCGCTTCAAAATACGCAGTAGTCAAAACCAGTAGATACAAACACTCCTTCATCCCCTCAGCCATCTCACTGCTAACCTCCAGCAGTGGGAGGTAACACCAGCTCCACCTTGATAAACACTGTTATCACCGTTTACTGTCGCATCCCCAGGCAGCATCCGGATGTGGGCCACTTCAGGCAATCATGCGGCACTGGTGGCCTTCTTCTGGCCCTGACAAAGTGGATGTGAGCCTGAAGTGACTGTTCACCATTTACCACGCGGGCCACTTCAGGGTCACATCCCAAGAGCACCGCATCTTTGCCAAAAAAGGCCCACATCTGATTTGGCATATTTGGGCCATATTTGCTATTACACATGTGGGCCACTTCAGACTAACATCCATTTTGTCAGGGCCAGAAGAAGGCCACCAGTGCCGCATCATTGCCTGAAGTGGCCCACGTGCGGATGCTATCTGGAGTTTGCATGTTCTCCCCGTGTCTGCGTGGGTTTCCTCCGGGGGCTCCGGTTTCCTCCCACAGTCCAAAGACATGTAGGTCCGGTGACTCGGCCGTACTACATTGTCCCTAGGTGTAAATGTGTTGGCCCTGTGATGGACTGGCAGCCCGTCCAGGGTGTCCCCCCCACCTGCCGCCCAATGACTGCTGGGATAGGCTCCAGCATCCCGCGACCCTAATTCAGATAAGTGGCTTGAATAATGGATGGATGGATGTAGCATAGTGCAGCTACTTGCCCTTGGTGCAGCGGATACATAACCGAGTATGAAACGGTGTCTCGTTGCCAGGTCAGTGTGTACATCTTAACTGACACACTAGCAAAGTGCATATTTCCACGACGTTAGCATGAAGTTAGTATTTGACTCGTCTCTTGTTGCCATGGAGATGCCAGGGCGTCACAGCAGTCTCTGTTCATATAGTAGCTTTCATTAGTGCTGTCTGGCTACATGCTACACTGTAGCACGTAGCCAGACAGCATGTAGCCAGCATGTAGCATGTAGCCAGACAGGCCTACATGCTACACTGTAGCATGTAGGCCTGTTATTCAACATATTTTGATGAGAGAGCGGTTGGCAAATAGGATCCAAAAGTCCCATTCAGTTTTCCATAGTCAAAAAAATAAATAAAAAAATGAACGGATCCAGATGTGCGCTGAAGGACACAAACTGATGTCACCATTTCCAAGGTCTATGTTAAACTGTTGAGTCCAATCCAACACTAAAAATAAACAGACTGCCAAAATCTATCACAGAGCAAGAGAGGGCCTTTGCCTCTCCAAGTGAAGATGACTGTGCAGGCAATACGCGTGAAGACGGAGTGAGCTGCGGGCGAATACGCCGCAAGATCTGTGGGCAAATTAGCAGTGACTGAAGCGCAGATTGACGTCGTCACTCTAGAGGCCCATGGAAAAATGCAGAGGGGTGTAAAAACATCGCCTCCAGCTGCCTCGAGCAGCAAAATTGGAATACGTTGCTCCCAAATGTGCTGTAGTTATGCATTTTCTAAAATAAACCCAGAGACGGATTTTGGTTGTGAAATAGTCCTGTCATATTGGCCTCAGCAGAAACTCAAACACTTCATGTCTCACCATTCATACCTAGGGACCATTCAGTACAGCCAATTCAGCTGACCTACATGTCTTTGGACTGTGGGAAAGAAACCGGAGCCCCCGGAGGAAACCCACGCAGACACGAGCAGAACATGCAAACCCCACACAGAGGACGACCCGGGACGACCCCTAAGGTTGGACTACCCAGGGCTCAAATCCAGGACCTTATTGCTGTGAGGTGACTGCACTAACCGCCGTGCCACCCAAAATATGGGCAAATAATGGGCCGTATAAATCAATCAGGAAGTAAAATGTAACTTGGCAGAGACAGAGACAATGTTAAAAGAAAAAAACCCCAACAATACAAGACAAGCATCACCCATATAAACTATGTACTCTAACCAAGACGGGCCTACTATAGACTCATCCTCCTACTCATCGTTGTTGGCATGGCTTGTAAGTTGGGTTGAATGCTTATGCTCATTGTAAATAGTAAATAAGTGGTAAATGGGTTGCATTTATGGGCAATTCTTCAATTTGGGGCACTTTCGGCTTTTGGAATTTTGAAAAAATAAAAAATAAATTGCTTTAAAATCTGGGTTTTCTTTTTCAAAAGCTCTATTAAGTGGTGTGGAACAAATATCTTAGCATAGCTTTGATCGTCCTACAAAAGAAGTTTGATGTTATGACGCTTTTTTCAGAGTTGTAACAGCAAAATGTGACGGTCATGACACGTGATGGTCATGACAGTTTTCACTTTTTGGGGAAAAAGTTGGCCAAGTCTGAGACTTGCTAAGCTAACTTGTTAGCTAGCATACAATGTACCATGAATATACGTGAATAAAGTGAAGTTTCTTATTTCTGAACTAAAATACTCAACTAGTGACGTGTTTGGTTATGACTTGTAATAGCCATCCTGTCAGATCAGGACATATAAACCTTCACATGACTTACAAGTGTAATAACCATCCTGTCAGATCAGGACATATAAACCTTCACATGACTTACATGTGTAATAACCCTCCTGTCAGATCAGGACATATAAACCTTCACATGACTTACATGTGTAATAACCATCCTGTCAGATCAGGACATATAAACCTTCACACGACTTACATGTGTAATAACCCTCCTGTCAGATCAGGACATATAAACCTTCACATGACTTACATGTGTAATAACCATCCTGTCAGATCAGGACATATAAACCTTCACACGACTTACATGTGTAATAACCATCCTGTCAGAACAGGACATATAAACCTTCACATGACTTACATGTGTAATAACCATCCTGTCACGTCAGGACATATAAACCTTCACATGACTTACATGTGTAATAACCCTCCTGTCAGATCAGGACATATAAACCTTCACATGACTTACACGTGTAATAACCATCCTGTCAGATCAGGACATAGAAACCTTCACATGACTTACACGTGTAATAACCATCCTGTCAGGTCAGGACATATAAACCTTCACATGACTTACATGTGTAATAACCATCCTGTCAGGTCAGGACATAAACCTTCACATGACTTACATGTGTAATAACCATCCTGTCAGGTCAGGACATATAAACCTTCACATGACTTACATGTGTAATAACCATCCTGTCAGATCAGGACATATAAACCTTCACATGACTTACATGTGTAATAACCATCCTGTCAGATCAGGACATATAAACCTTCACATGACTTACATGTGTAATAACCATCCTGTCAGATCAGGACATATAAACCTTCACATGACTTACATGTGTAATAACCATCCTGTCAGATCAGGACATATAAACCTTCACATGACTTACATGTGTAATAACCATCCTGTCAGAACAGGACATATAAACCTTCACATGACTTACATGTGTAATAACCATCCTGTCACGTCAGGACATATAAACCTTCACATGACTTACATGTGTAATAACCCTCCTGTCAGGTCAGGACATATAAACCTTCACATGACTTACACGTGTAATAACCATCCTGTCAGGTCAGGACATATAAACCTTCACATGACTTACACGTGTAATAACCCTCCTGTCAGGTCAGGACATATAAACCTTCACATGACTTACATGTGTAATAAACATCCTGTCACGTCAGGACATATAAACCTTCACATGACTTACATGTGTAATAACCCTCCTGTCAGGTCAGGACATATAAACCTTCACATGACTTACATGTGTAATAACCATCCTGTCAGATCAGGACATATAAACCTTCACATGACTTACATGTGTAATAACCATCCTGTCAGATCAGGACATATAAACCTTCACATGACTTACATGTGTAATAACCATCCTGTCAGATCAGGACATATAAACCTTCACACGACTTACATGTGTAATAACCATCCTGTCAGATCAGGACATATAAACCTTCACATGACTTACATGTGTAATAACCATCCTGTCAGATCAGGACATATAAACCTTCACATTACATTTGTGCACATGAAAAAGTCACGCTTCTGCCATGACTGCTCACGCCCCTCTGGCACTTCTGGTTTCCATGGCAACCACATTGTTGTTGTTTTTTTAAAAACGTTGTTGCTCTAAAATGTTGGGTGTGGTGGTAATGACAGATGTATGAGGGGCAGCCATATTTAACTATAAAAATATGAAAATTGCACACATATAAACCATATGAATTGGAAATATGTCTTTTTAAGTTATTATGAGAAAATGCAAAGTAAAGCTTTAATGAATTTACAATTTTTATGACTTTATTATAGCGGGGAAGTTCAAGAGTCTGGGTTGGGGACAAGCCCACAGCAGTGAAATTCTGGCACATTTGACTTTTCGACATACTGACAATGTATTAAAATGTCATCAGTGACACACACTCTTTCTCTTTCAAACCTAACAAATAATTTTTGTTCGTTTTTGCTGTTGTTTTTTTCAACTCTGCCCCCTGGGGACAGAAAAAAACTCCCTTAATTGAAGAATCACCCTTTTAAAGTGCTCTTCTAGTCTACCGACCGCTCAGAGCGCTCTGCAGTGTGCGCCTCACACGCGCCTCACACACGCCTCACACGCGCCTCACACACGCCTCACACACCAATTCACACCCTGATGGCGGAGGCTGCCATGCAAGGCGCCCGCCCGCTCATCGTGAGCAGTTAGGGATTCAGCGTCTTGCTCAAGGACACTTCGACGCGCTCTCATGAGGAGCCGGGGATCGAACCAGCGCCCCTTCCGATTACTGGACGACTCGCTCTGTGTCGTCTAGTAACAACCTCCACGCTGAAGCTTAACTCGGCCACAAGGGGGCAGTAAGTCCACGGTATCCATGTTTTCCGGTCTTGCAGTCTGAACTGGACTCTGTGAAATAATTCTGCCATAACTTTGATTACACGCACAGTTTAAAGACAACTCCATGCAATTAAAACAAAGAGGGTGCCACACATACGATTAATTTAACAATATTAAATTTAATATTTAGTATGGGGAACATATTCTAAGTAACAACAACTTAATTACTAGTGAATTAGTAATGACGAAGATGTCACTTTAGTATGGGGAACATATTCTAAGTAACAAAAACTTAATCACTAGTGAATTAGTAATGATCAAGATGTCACTTTAGTATGGGGAACATATTCTAAGTCAAAAAACTTAATTACTAGTGAATTAGTAATGATCAAGATGTCACTTTAGTATGGGGAACATATTCTAAGTAACAACAACTTAATTACTAGTGAATTAGTAATGATCAAGATGTCACTTTAGTATGGGGAACATATTCTAAGTAACAACAACTTAATTACTAGTGAATTAGTAATGATCAAGATGTCACTTTAGTATGAGGAACATATTCTAAATAACAACTACTTAATTACTAGTGAATTAGTAATGATCAAGATGTCACTTTAGTATGGGGAACATATTCTAAGTAACAAACACTTACTAGTGAATTAGTAATGATCAAGATGTCACTTTAGTATGGGGAACATATTCTAAGTAACAAAAACTTAATTACTAGTGAATTAGTAATGATCAAGATGTCACTTTAGTATGGGGAACATATTCTAAGTAACAAAAACTTAATTACTAGTGAATTAGTAATGATCAAGATGTCACTTTAGTATGAGGAACATATTCTAAGTAACAAAAACTTAATTACTAGTGAATTAGTAATGATCAAGATGTCACTTTAGTATGGGGAACATATTCTAAGCAACAACAACTTAATTACTAGTGAATTAGTAATGATCAAGATGTCACTTTAGTATGGGGAACATATTCTAAGTAAAAAACTTAATTACTAGTGAATTAGTAATGATCAAGATGTCACTTTAGTATGGGGAACATATTCTAAGTAACAAAAACTTAATTACTAATGAATTAGTAATGATCAAGATGTCACTTTAGTATGGGGAACATATTCTAAGTAACAACAACTTAATTTAGAGTAATTTAACACTATGAACACTTGTAGTTTTGTGTGTTGTTATGTAAGAACAGAGCATATTCATTAAGTGTTAGTAAGGGAGAATAACTCTTCTTGTGGTACTACCACCTTATAAAGGCCATACTAAGCAAAGCATATTGAGATGGTACTACTAATAAGCAATAACTCTGAGGTTATAGAGGGAAAACTCATAGTTAATGGCTTACTGGTTGTACAATAAGGCCATGCAGAATAAGGCATTAATGAGTGCTTAATAATGACCAATGAAGAGCCAATATGTTGCTAATTTGCATGCTAATAAGCACCTACTTAATGGTGACTATGTTCCCCATACTTAAGTGACATCTTGATCATTACTAATTCACTAGTAATTAAGTTTTTTTACTTAGAATATGTTCCCCATACTAAAGTGTTACCCCATATTCATTAAGTGTTAGTAAGGGAGAATAACTCTTCTTGTGGTACTACCACCTTATAAAGGCCATACTAAGCAAAGCATATTGAGATGGTACTACTAATAAGCAATACTTCTGAGGTTATAGAGGGAAAACTCATAGCTAATGGCTTACTGGTTGTATAATAAGGCCATGCAGAATAAGGCATTAATGAGTACCTAATAATGACCAATTAAGAGCCAATATGTTGCTAATTTCCATGCTAATAAGCACCTACTTAATGGTGACTATGTTCCCCATACTAAAGTGACATCTTGATCATTACTAATTCACTAGTAATTAAGTTTTTTTACTTAGAATATGTTCCCCATACTAAAGTGTTACCCCATATTCATTAAGTGTTAGTAAGGGAGAATAACTCTTCTTGTGGTACTACCACCTTATAAAGGCCATACTAAGCAAAGCATATTGAGATGGTACTACTAATAAGCAATACTTCTGAGGTTATAGAGGGAAAACTCATAGTTAATGGCTTACTGGTTGTATAATAAGGCCATGCAGAATAAGGCATTAATAAGTGCTTAAGAGCCAATATGTTGCTAATTTGCATGCCAATAAGCACCTAATTAATGGTGACTACGTTCCCCACACTAAAGTGTTACCAGTAATTTCATACATAATAAAAACACACTCAGCAGGAAGCAACAACAGATTAGCAACACCAATGTTTACATCTCGTGTTTGACCTACTTCCGCACGGGGACGAACGAGCCATGACAGCAAAACCTGAATTTTGAGGGACTACTTTCTCTGGACCACACGCCTCTATATAGACGCAGCCAATTGAAAAGCAAGGGGCCGGCGTGTTTGCGTAGTCCGGCTTGGGCGGAGCCATTGCTCGGAAAGCGCGTAACGTCTCGG
Organism: Lampris incognitus; assembly: GCF_029633865.1. Classification (NCBI taxonomy): domain Eukaryota; kingdom Metazoa; phylum Chordata; class Actinopteri; order Lampriformes; family Lampridae; genus Lampris; species Lampris incognitus. Next base: position 5,010,491 of record NC_079215.1, on the reverse strand, counting down.
CCTCAACACCCCCCCCCCCCCCCGAAACTCCTCTCGCTCGAGCTGCCGGATCTACCCGGCAAGCGTATCTCCAACGCGGGCGGAAGGATACGCGCGGTGTTACACGGTCCTATATATATTGCCGTGCGACTCCCTCCCTCGTTCTTCCGACTCGCGACGCTACGCTGGTCGATCAGGATTTGACGCCGAAGGCTCTCTGGGACAAGATGGCACTCTGAAGGCCTGCGGTGTACACTTGCAGCGGCGAAATCCGGCAGTGCAACGGCGAAGTGCGCTGGCTCTTTCTGGCAAAATGGCGTAAGTCTCCTCTTAACCTACCTAGTAGCGCCGGGGGGGCTGAGTTGAACCTGTTGATCACAACGCCCCCCACCCCTCCCCCCCCCGGTGGCGGCTTGGACGATTTTACGAGAATTAATAAACTTAACGCGTTTCCTTTGTGTCCATGTCTGCCCGCCAAAACAGCGTCGAGCCGCGTACTTAGTGGCCTTACTTACGTACGTATTTGTGTTCAACGTGTGCGCAAGTCGGGCGGCGGCGGTCTACCTCGATAGGCCCGTGTTCGGTCACGGTAACGCGGATACAGTGTCGCTAGCCACCTGTTTCAAGACCCAAATGTGATATTTATAAATACAATGTTGACAACGTGGCGCGTCCAAAATGGCGCGTTGTGTCCTTTAGCAGACGGTTGTGTTGTGAAAATGGCGGTGGCCCCCCCTCCCTCACCCCCCGTCTCCGCGGTGACTCACGGAGGGGGCGGGGTTACCGGCTAAAGCATGACCATATTAGGAAATGTTATCCCCCGGTGGAGGGCGGGTCGTCTTCCCAGGTCGGGGAGGCACCGTCCCCCCTACGGACGCGTGGGATAATCCAGAAATAGCTCTCTCAAATACAAAATTAATTGGGCTAATAGAAAGTAGGCGTTGATTGGCGTTGCCCTTAGATTTATCTTAAGATATTCAACTGGGTCGTTGTTTCAGGAAGAGCAGGAACCAATACACCAAAGTTATATTTGACACAGAGTTTTCGCAGAATGTCCAGACGCTCCTCCCAGCAGAACATTGTCTCCCTAAGGCCACCGTTAACTACCAATTATGATGACATTTTTTTGCTGTCTTTGGTCTTGTTGTGTCGTTGCCTTGTATTCATGATTGTTCCAAATTTTGTTCCTCAGCGTGATGACATTCAGCTTGTGGACTTCTCACCTGCCTAACCTCTGTCAATGCTCTCCCCTCCATCCAGGTCTCCCTCGGCAACCGCCCTCAGCTTTGCTGCTGTCGACAGCAGGACCGAAGCACTTGACTCGATAACCTTGTCAGACGCTCCCTTGACTTTATTTAGTCGTTCACGGCTGCCACTGACCAACATCAGCTATGGCTTTGAGTTCCCACCTAGTCTTGGAGGACGTGGGGGACCTGTTCTTAGGTTGGTGTTGTGACTCTGATGTCTGAATCACTTGCCTTAACTTTCTCAGCACACTGGCCAGAAGCAGGAAATTCAGTTTAACAGTATGCAGATAATAAGTGTTTGAAAATGTGCAATATTTAGCATCAACTTTTACCACTTTATACACAAATAGGTTGCTAACATAGGATGGGTAGATATTGCTTTGTTGCTCACTTACTGTTGGTTGATTTGACACGTTGGGGACAGTTTTGATAAACTTGGCAGTCAGAAATGTACTGATTCAGCTGGGTACTGGTGCTCTTGGCATGCTGGGGATGGTTGGGTTGCTACAGTACAAGTCAGGCTGTAAAAATGAGACAATGCCAGTGGAATAATGTCTGACTTGTTGACAGCCAAATAGAAATATACAAAGTTGATTTTATTTTCCCTTTTCTGAAAATTGAACTGACCTCAACATTTTCCAGGAGGGGTTCCATTGCCTTAAATGGTGAACATTGCACTAAATATCTAGAGTTGGCTGGGAATGTGTGTGGAATACAAAGGAGGATAAGTTTTGTAATTCGCTGTTGGAGGACTGCATGAGCTGTAAATATTTGATTAGATCATTAGAATGTGAATTTAGATGGCTAAGGTGATAGCATTAAGATGATCAAACTTCACACTAAAATCACTTACAAGGGAACCTACTTCCTGAGAGCTGAATTTGAAACTTTGCTAAACCAGTCCCTAATGTTTTAAAGCTTTGTCTTTCCCAGGGCCCTCATTTATGATGGCTGACCCCATGGGGCCCCTTCTGGACCAAGATGAAGAGGAAGCTCTCTCTCCCTCCTCCTCTTTAGAGAGGAAGGCAGCAGCTTCGCCTTCCCTCTCTTTCTCCTCCTATGCCACCTCCCCGTCTCCTTATCAGTCTCTGTCTTCTTCCCCTCTCTCTTCCTCCTCCCCACCGCCCTCTCCTCCCACATATCCTTTTGTGGGAACCAAAGCTGAGACATACTCAACACCTTTCTCCTGGCTTGGTGCCGGTGACCTGCTCCGCACACCTGATGGAGCAGATGACAAAGGTAATCAAAGTTGATGAACCCCCCCCCCTCCCTTTTTTTTTTTAGACCAAGAACAGAACAATCTTGAGTTTTATGAACGTTTAGACTAAAGTGTTTCCGAAAAAGTAGAAACTCACTTGTCCAAGATTATAGATGGTTAAAACAGTATAGGCAGGGCAGATGTTCTCAAGAACAAAATGCATACATGAAAAGTAAGAAATTTAATGGAAATGGATGTGATCCCCACCCAACCATAATGTAGGTTGCATTCGCAGAATGGTGCAGTTCATCCAGTCGCCACAGGAAGAACGTCTCTTTATATGTATGTGTGTATATGTTCTTCAATTTTCTCAGCACCCACTCATAAAAACAATTTCACTCACGACACTGCACTTCCTGGTATCATCAGCAGTATGCCTGCGAAACGTGAAATCAAAGTGCACCTGCTGTGGAAATCTGCAATCCGAGTGTGGGGACGGTTGAGCTGGGGTATTTATACCCACGATGTCATCACGTCTATCACGTACGTGGCGTCACCACGTCACATTTGGCACGAAGGTATAGCATGCTAATCTCTGAATGATGTCACACTCGACACTGCACTTCCTTGGGTCCTCAGCAATACACCCGCCAAGTGTGAAGTCGATCAGATGAGTGGTTGTTGAGAAAATCAAAGGACAGACGGCATGCATACAGACAGGGATTCCTTAAATTGTAGTATGATGCCCTTGCCTGAAAATCTACAAAAATACACCACTTAATTATGAACTTAAAATATGAATAAAGTAATTTCTGTATCATGGCTTGTACTGTAGGGAAACTTTCTCCTCAAGTGTTCTAAGTGGATCAGTTTGTACCTCTGGGGGCCACGTGTATGTCTGTCCCTACTCATCTAGGATGAAAGCCAAGCAGGTTTTTTTTCCCCAGTTGTTTAGACCCACGCCCTCTCCATATGTGCACTCTGTAAAAATGAAAACGGTTACAGTTCACTTGGTCTGCCCAGTTCTCCAAAGGGCGGTATGTCGTAAACCCGTTTTCTCTGCGTCAGCATCAAGGGAATGGTGGCTTGCTGTGCGAGTTTGATGATTAGCAGCATTCTACTGGTTAGCAGAGGTGGGTGTGGCCCTCTCATGTAACCATATCTCGGGTCAATTATGCTGAATGGCTAATGCCTTACAACTATTCTTATGTTTTCTTTAATTAATCCTTGTTCGTTATGGTTACTTTTTGACCATATCAAAAACCTTTGGGTTGTCGGATTCTGGTCGTTTGTCACATACCAACCTGTTTGTTTCCCCATGGAGATGGTTGCTTTGACCTGATTTGATCGAAAAGCCCAAGGTTTCCTGATGTCCAATGTACGATCTAAATGGTCTCGTGAAATTGTTTACATGACACGGAGTGTCTGAAATATCGTCTGAAGTTTGAGGTCATTTTTTAAAATAACATCTTAAAGATAAATAAGTGGACCAAGACCCTTTTAGAATTAAAAAAGCATTTATTGAATTTTGATTGTTTTTCTTAACTCTGTTGCAAAAGTATGTACCAGTCACTAGGTCAATATTTGTTGTTCCATTAAGTTTTCCTCATTAATACGAACCGTGCCTTCTTTCTTTCAGATGATGCTTTCTCAGGCATGGACTGGATGGTGGAGAAAATCGACCTGAATGACTTAGACCTGGATTCCCTCATTGGCTCTTGTGCCTCTGATGAGTCTCCCAGCTCCCCGGAAGAACTCCTGGCATCCCTCGATTCCCACATGGATCTGGATCTAGACTCCTTCGACGCAGCTATCCCTACCCAGCACACTGTTCTGGAACTGGACCTACCGCTGCCCGACCTCCCTCCGCTTCCTCTGGAGCTGTCTTCTTCTAGGGAAACCGAGGTGAAGCTGTTGGAGGTGGCTTGCGATGGAGACACCATGGTGAAGTCTGAGCCTTCTTCGCCCACTCCCTCCCCATGTCCCTCCGTGTCTCCCTCCTCTCCAGCCTCCACCCTGGAACTAGGGAGTGAAGTGGATGTCCAGGAAGCAGACAAGGCCATCCCCTCCGTGACTGCCACTGTGGTTCCCGATCCCAGCGGACACATCCAGACCACTGCGCCTATTGTCCTCTCTCTCTCCCCCTCTACCCACTTGGTGGTGGTCCTTGCCCCCAAGGATGAGCCCACCTTTGTCCCTCTCCCCAGTCCAACAGTCAGCGCATCTCCCCCATCTAGCGCTTGTGACAGTGACTCTGGCTTTGAGTCGGCTGCTGGCTCCCCTCCTCATCTCTCTTCTTCACCTCCTTCTCCTTCTGCCTCCACATCCCCCTTATCTGCCTCAGCTGGTTCCTCCAGGACCAAACCCTACTCAAAGCCAGAACCTGTCTCACCCTCCCCTTCTCCCAAGGCCTCCAGGGTAAAGTCAGTGTCGGGCACTCCCAAGGTGGTGGAGAAAAAACTGAAGAAGATGGAACAAAACAAGACGGCCGCCACGCGCTACCGACAGAAGAAGCGCGTCGAGCAGGAAGTGCTGAATTCTGAGTGTAGTGAGCTGGAGAAGAGGAATCACGAGCTGGCGGAGAGGGCAGAATCCATCAGTCGAGAAATAAAGTACCTCAAGGATCTGATGGAAGAAGTCCGCAATGCCAAGAACCGCCGCGGCAAAACTTGCACGGTGGCCTAGGCATGACAAGATGTGGCATAGCCTGCCATTATGCAACAGTAGGGTTGTTTTTTTGTTTGGTCGCATTAGCATACTGTGGCAAATGAGCATTTAGCCATAGCAGCATGCTCTATTGGTGGGTATACTTCACAGGAAGAGCATGAAAGCAGTATGCCAGTGCAGACATAAAAAAACCCTTACCAGTACAGTAAAAGGAGGGATTGGGGTTAGATGAAATTGAACTCTAGGAAAGTTGATAAATAGAGAAGGGGGCTGGGAGGATGTCAGTGGAAGCATCTGTACATGCTGGTCTCTCAGCCCCCTGCAGATAACCTTAATATATGCCATGTCACGCAACACTCTTGGAACATGCATCCACATGCAGCGTTCGTGTTTGTCTGTGTAGACCAGGCATGTAAAGTTCATGTGTAATTCCCAGTTAGTATTGTAGACTTTTAACTGCAACCAATTCCATCAGAGTACGACTACCCATCCAGTCGAGTACCAGTCAGTGACCAGACCCCAGCCCAACACTCCCAAGAAATGACCTTCCAAGTGACCACCGCTATCCGACAGCATCTTCACCCCTGTCCTATTTTCTCATCCGTCACCCCGTTAGAGCTTTCCTCTAAGCAGCGTCAAGTCCAGAAGGGGGCCTCAACTATTTATGAATTCTTTTACACTGAAGTCCTCCTTTGTACATAGTTTCTCTCCTTGCTTACTGATTGTGGTTCTTATTTAAAAGCTAGATTACTTATCATATCCAGAGTATTTCCCTGTCTTGTAGCTCACCTGTTCTGCTTGTATTATTGCTCTGCTTTTGTTTTTCTATTAAATATCTGTCAATACTCAACCGATCTGATGTGGTTTATTGAGTTTTGTTTTTTTGTGCTGCATAAAACTGGCACAGGGACCATAGTAAATGACACAAACATCTACACAATAATTTGTTATATAACTACTTTGTAGGGTGTAATGGGAGGAAAAACATGTTTTATGGAATGCATCGCAGGCTGCATCAGATCCTAGACGAGATTGACGAGAGAACCAAATTACAGCATAAATCAATGTTACGGGGCCCTAAAAAGAACACAAACTGGCCGTCCACTGTCGGGGACGGTAAGCAGAGACGCATCCTTACCAAGTGCAGGCTCACTGACCACAGTCTAGCCCAGGGGTCCCCAATTACTTTTCATAACGGGCCACTCAACCGCCAGCAGCATGTTGTTCGTTACGTTTGTTTTGGTGTCGATACGTTGCAGGTATTATAATTTAAACAGATTTTTCAATATATTAATAGTCTTACTTTTACTAAGAAATTTTTTTTTTTTTTTGGTAGGGAAATAAAAAAAATTCATCCTTCTGGCATTTCTCCAAAAATTCTCGCGGACCATAAATTAACCCGTCACGGGCCGGACGTGGCCCGCGGGCCGCCTATTGGGGACCCCTGGTCTAGCCACTGAAAGGGGACAGACAAAACATCTCGGCTACAAGAAGAGCAAAGAATATGTGGTCCCTGTACAGCAGGTGAGGCGGGGACGGGAGATGCACTTCCTGCTAAATTGTGAGAAATTCCAGAACGTCAGAAAAATACCAGGAGGCGTTGGAAAACCAAATGTTCCGCTCCTGGGTGAGAAAGAACAATGGGCACTTATTTCAGGAGAGGGGGTCAAAGGTCACCTCTTGCGGCACAACGTGTGCCGGAATGCCATAGCCTGAGGGGTCAGTGAGTGACCAAAACACTGTCCGGTGCTTGTCAAGCGCTGTTCTTGTGTTTCTGCCAGTTCTACCTATTGCCCTTTTCCGTTTACTTTGGTGTGGCGCTCCGCCCACCTGCTCCGCTGCCGCCTGCTTTGGCAACATTGTAACTGACGCGGTCACGCCAATAAAGCGTCACTGAACCGAGCGGCTGTTGAATCAGTTTCCCTTTTCACAACCTGGCACGCTGACAAGCCGGTCGGAGCTCGTTGGACGACAGGACGAGCCACAGTGAAATGCGGACGGTCAAAAAACTCGGCCCCCCTCAGCGCTGCCCGAGGGGGGCCATAACACGTGTCTGTCCGGATTCTCCACGTACCACGCCGCTCGAGGAGCACAGCGATCGCCCCCCTTCAAACCGGCGCGCCGTCATCCGAAAGGAGCCGCGGTTTCGTGACGTCACCGCCGGAGGCTGAAGCGGTTCCTCTGGAAAGGAGGAAGAGGCGGTTGGCTCGGGGGAGGGGGGGAGGGGGCGGAAATCCCCCCGTGCAGTTTGACAACTCGAGACTCTCGACATGTGTTGAAGCCATGTGCTGCGGAGGGGGAAGGGAAACGACTATCTTTAGTGTGCCCAGAGTGCGCGAGCGGCTTCCAAAAAGTGTCCAGCCGCTCCCCAATTTCTCGCTTCAGCGTGTGTCGAACCCCCGGAATGTATTCAAACAATGGCTTTCCTGCAACTTTGACACTCAAATGTCAAAATGAAAAAGAAAGGTGACACTTTATAACAACTACACAAATGAAGCATTGGTTAAGGATTAGTACCTACTGAATTCGTCATTTCTTAAAGCAAGACATGCACCAATGGTTAGTGTGTGAACAGATGTTTTATATACTGCAAGTCATGATTAATCCAGGAAGTTACTAGTTGTTGAAGTATTTTGTAAAGTGAGGACTGTCCAGGCCTTACAAAGCACTCACACATGAGACTGAAAGGCCGGCAGCACCTTGAGACTCACAACAGTCTAAAGGCTCATAAGATCCTTTAGAAAGTGTAAGTGCACACGATTAACACACTATTCACATGTACATTTGTGCATGAATTAATCATGACTTGCAGTACTAATAAGTATTTATAAAACATCAATTAACACGCGCACTAACCATTGGTGCATGTCTTGCTTCACAAATGATGAATTCTGTAGTTACTAATACTTAACTAATGCTTCATTTGTGTGGCTATAAAGTGTTACAAATAAATAAATAAATAAATAAATAAAAATTTGACGCACTCAAGGCTACATCAAAAAGACCAAGAAATTACTGCATTCATGAGTATTCACCCACTGGCAAATGAAGTTGGGCCAGGTGGGTTCAATTTTCTTGAGCGATCACAATAAATACATTTACGAGGTCCATCTATGTTTATACACACACACACACACACACACACACACACACACACACACACACACACACACATATAGTATATGTATATAAAACTTTGTCAAAAGAAACACTCAGTGGTAGGGAGAGTGTTCAACAAATAAGGAGCAAAATAATAATGTATATTTTTGTTGAGCACTTTCCCTATCATTGACTGTTTCTTTTGACAAAGTTATTTTCGCTCCTCATCTTGTTGAGCACTTTTGAAACCGAGAGGGAACAAGTAAATTTCGGATACTTGACTCACTGGATTATATATATATATATATATATATATCAACACAGATACAGGAAAAAAAAGTTTTAATGCATAGCAGTACAGGCCTGTTTTGTGCACTCATTGATATTCCGCTCCTCATTAGTTGAGCACTTATAACGCCATTGACGGTTTCGAAAAAACCCGCTATATAGTATATATATGTGTGTGTGTGTGTGTGTGTGTGTACAAAAGTATTGGGACACATCTCTTAATCATTGAATTCAGGTGTTTCATTCAGACCCATTGCCACAGGTGTATAAAATCCAGCAGCTAGCCATGCAGGCTGCCTTTACAAACATTTGTGGAAGAATGGGTCGTTGAAGGGCTCAGTGAATTCAAGCTGTCATAGGATGCCACCTTTGCAATAAGTAGTTCGTGAAATTTCTTCCCTGCTAGCTATTCCACGGTCAACTGTAAGTGGTATTATTGAAAAGTGGAAGCGTTTAGGAACAACAGCAACTCAGCCCTGACCACGTAAAGTCACACAGCGGGGTCAACGAGTGCTGAGGAGCACAGTGCGTATGAGTCGCCAACACTCTGTTGACTCAATAACTGCAGAGTTCTGAACTTCCTCTGGCATTAACATCAGCACAAAAACTGTGTGCCAGGAGCTTCATGGGATGGGTGTCCATGGCCGAGCAGCTGTATGGAAGCCTTACATCACCAAACGCCATGCACCAAGCGTCAGATGGAGTGGTGTAAAGCACACTGCCACTGGACTCTGGAGCAGTGGACACGTGTTCTGTGGAGTGACGAATCACACTTCTCTGTCTGGCAGTCTGATGGACAAGTCTGGGTTTGGCGGATGCCAGGAGAACATTACCTGCCTGACTGCACTGTGCCAACTGTAAAGTTTGGTGGAGGAGGGATAATGGTATGGGGTTGTTTTTCAGGGGTTGGGCCAGGCCCCTTAGTTCCAGTGAAGGGAAATCTTAATGCTTCAGCATACCAAGACATTTTGGACAATTCTATGCTTCCAACTTTGTGGGAACAGTTTGGGGAGGGCCCTTTTCTGTTCCAGCATGACTGTGCCCCAGTGCACAAAGCAAGGTCCATTAACAGATGGTTGGGTGAGTTTGGTGTGGAAGAACTTGACTGGCCCGCACAGAACCCTGACTTCAACCCCATCGAACACCTATGGGATGAACTAGAATGGAGATTGCCAGGTTGTCCAAAATTAGTGCCTGACCTCACGAATGCTCTTCTGGATGAATGGGCAAGAATTCCCAGACACGCTCCAAAATCTTGTGGAAAGCCTTCCCAGAAGAGTGGAAGCTGTTATAGCTGCAAAGGGGGGGGGGGACAACGCCATATTTATGCCTATGGATTTAGAATGGGATATCATAAAAGGTCTTGTAGGTGTAATGGCCAGGTGTCCCAATACTGTTGTACATATAGTGTATATAGACAGACAGACAGACAGACAGACAGATAGATAGATAGATAGATAGATAGATAGATAGATAGATAGATAGATAGATAGATAGATAGATAGATAGATAGATAGATAGACAGACAGACAGACAGACAGACAGACAGACAGACAGACAGACAGACAGACAGACAGACAGACAGACAGACAGACAGACAGACAGACAGACAGACCGACAGATAGATAGACAGTTAGACAGGTAGATAGATAGATAGATAGATAGATAGATAGATAGATAGATAGATAGATAGATAGATAGATAGATAGATAGATAGATAGATAGATAGATAGATAGATAGATAGATAGATAGATAGATAGATAGATAGATAGATAGATAGATAGATAGATAGACAGAGCACAACCCAGACACAGGATTAGGTCCAGCTGTCAGAGGACTGAGCAAGGGACTGGTGAGGGCTCACTGGCTGAAATGAGAAAAACTGCAGACCCACTATGTCCGCAGCACTTCACAGCCTCTTCAGGAGAGAGGCGAGAAGCAAGAGAGGCGTCACAAGTTACGTCACAAATGCAGTTAGCTAGAAGCCACCAGTCAATATCTGAAACCATGTGTGGGAAGATTTTTGTGGTCTGACGAAACTAAAGTTGAGCTCTTTGGCTCAAACGGAACACTGCCCAGCACCCGGACAAGCATGGCGACAGCAGGGACGCATCGCCATCAGGGACACTTTGTGGTTTCACACCATGTACCTGCGCACACGAAGTGAAACGAAATACTGTCTCCCCTCCAGCCCACAGCAGTGCAACATACAGACAAAAACACATCTAAGAACTACAAGAACACACATATTCAAACACACACACACACACACATATATATATAAATCACTGTCCAAGGGAACAAACGCCAGCCAGGGTGTCTGTCGGAACTGCCGGTCTGCATGGCCTAGCAGTTAGCTTAGCCTGCCCCCATTACGCCTCCCGTCAGACCGCCCGGCCGTGGTCCCCGTGGCAACCGGACGAAGCAGACCCGGATTCCCCCTTCCCCGCTGCGAAGGGGGAATCCGCGCCGCCATCTTCCCGCACCGGTCCTGGGTGAGGCCGCTGTGAAGGGGAATCCGCGCCGCCATCTTCCCGCACCGGTCCTGGGTGAGGCCGCTGTGAAGGGGAATCCACGCCGCCATCTTCCTGCACCGGTCCTGGGTGAGGCCGCTGCGAAGGGGAATCCGCGCCGCCATCTTCCCGCACCGGTCCTGGGTGAGGCCGCTGCGAAGGGGAATCCACGCCGCCATCTTCCTGCACCGGTCCTGGGTGAGGCCGCTG
>NC_079215.1:4989289-4994289 GCF_029633865.1 Lampris incognitus | reverse complement strand
GGCCGTGAGCTGTAGCTAGGCCGTGAGCTGTAGCTGGGCCGTGAGCTGTAGCTAGGCCGTGAACTGTAGCTAGGCCATGAGCTGTAGCTAGGCCATGAGCTGTAGCTAGGCCATGAGCTGTAGCTAGGCTATGAGCTGTAGCTAGGCCGTGAGCTGTAGCTAGGCCGTGAGCTGTAGCTAGGCCATGAGCTGGGTATGAACAGTTAACCACTGCTGTTGTAGATTTCGTGATTTCAATTTAACACACAGGGCTGCGAACTCTCACGCATTGAGCGTGAGGCACACGCAGTTGAGCACTATCACATATATTTCACATCAGCACATTCTTGTAAAAACATTTTAAACATAGAGCAACGATAAACTAATGAAAACGCATTACTTTTCACTTAGCGCCAGCGGCTAGTGGGGTCGTAGTGGGGGGCGAGGACCTACCAGGACCCAGAAGGGATGGGGGGGGGGGGCCTCGGGAAGCCTGGAATTAAAAGTTTGTTTTGGTTTGCAAATTTTTATTTCTAACTAATTAGCGTCATAACTTCAGTTAAAATTGGCTCAATGCATCGGTTGAGGGACTTAAAGAAAATAGTGGAGGCTCTCTGAGGCCCCTCTCACCCCTTAAAAATGTGCAAAATGGTTTAGTCCGCCCCTCACGAGCATCTCAACATCTGGGTTCCAGAAAACAAAAGAAAAAAAGGGAAAGGGAGAGAAGGCAAAAAACAAAAAATGAGGGAACACCACTGCCGAGTAATTTCTTCCAAAAGAAAAGCGAGCCAGCTAACTAGCTAAAGAGGAAAGGGGCCCACAGAGGCTGCTTATGTATAGGGCCCAGAATTTTGTGCTACACCCCTGCCAGGGGCAGCAGCATCAATCGACTACGGAGATGGGCACACAAGGAGTGGGATGAGACGAAATATAGGTGACATCGGTCGGTGGCTTAACCCGGGCCGGGTGGTGGATGCAACTATTTTAAAAAAAATTTCTTCATTCAGGGGGGCGAAGTGAATTCTCAACTGGTGAGTAAGGACGTTTACACCAACTATGGAGAAATATCATGAACTTTCAACACTGTTTTTGTTTTTTTGTTTTTTTAATATCAATTGCCTTCAAATAGGGTGGCAAGGTCTTTTTCGGGGTTGGCAGATGCCACCCCTTGGAACCGCCACAGGTGCTGAGTGCAAGTTCAAAACTATGTTTAGATTTGATAGACAGATAGATAGATAGATAGATAGATAGATAGATAGATAGATAGATAGATAGATAGATAGATAGATAGATAGATAGATAGATAGATAGATAGATAGATAGATAGATAGATAGATAGATAGATAGATAGATAGATAGACAGATAGAGAGAGAGAGAGATAGATAGATAGAGAGGTAGAGAGGTAGACATTATTGCCACGCACCAGTGGTGGTGGTAATTGTTTTGGTACAGCTTGGTAGCTCAGTTCCTGTGCAAAAAAAGTAAGAGAGGAAAAACAAGCATGCAGGCAACACGAACCATTACAACAACACACACAAAATGAAACAAATGAATGTGAGAATATGTACGGTGACTATATGGGATATGTACACTTCAGTTCCCCAGCATATCAAGTAGCCCAACAGGCAGAAAGCACAGTGACTGATGTAGAAACAAGTCCAGTGCATACAGGTCTGTATATGGGCTCTTGTGCCAAGGGGGTCTAGCAAGGGATGTTAAGTGTTCTGACGGCCGTCGGAAAGAAGCTGTTTTCGAATCGAGTGCTTTTGGTTAATATGGACCTGTAGTGCCTTCCAGAGGAGAGAAGCTGGAAGAGGTGGTGGGCTGGGTGGGAGGGGTCACTGGTTATTTTAACTGCCCAGTTGAAGGTGCGCTTTATATATAGTGAGCTGACGGGGGAAGGTCACAACCAGTATGTTGGAGGGTTTAGTAACAATCCGCTCCAGTTTCCTCTTGGCGTGACTGTCTGAGCTCCCGTACCAGACAGTGAGAGATGATGTGGGGAGGCTCTCTATGATGGCTTTATACATAGAAGTGGACCAACAGGGGTATTTTGACATGAGACTGCACCGATCTGTCCACGTTGACATCGTTAATCAAAAATCATCTTTTTAGAATTGGTTTTAATGTGTGATGCGTTATATTTTTTTGGTGTGTTGCTTTTATGTTTATTTTAACTGATGTAAAGTGCCTTTTAGTACCTTGAAAAGCTCTCTATGAATAGAATTTATTATTATTATTGTTACTATAGTGGTGTCATCTGCATACTTGAATATTTTGACTGAGCTGTGATGAGACGTAAACTTGGTGCTGTAGATGGAGAAAAGCAGAGGAGCTAGCACACAGCCTTGTGGTGCACCAGTACTGAGGGTTAGAGGGCGTTGTTAACCTTGACAGATTGAATTCTGTCTCTTAGGAAAGTCCAGGAACACACAGCTGGGTTGATGTTTATGTCTAGAAGTCTGGTGAAGAGTGTGAGAGGATTAATGGTGTTGAAAGCCAACCTGAAGTCTATAAACAGGATGCGTGCGTAGGTGTTGGTTGATTCCAGGTGATGCAGAGCGAAGTGAAGAGCCAGGTTTATACCATCCTCAATGAGCAAACTGATGTGGATCCGTCAGTGGGTGTATACAGGACTTCAGGTAGGAAACGACTGAGTGCTCAAACACTTTCATAGTCACTGAAGCGAGGGCAATTGGTCTGAGGTCATTGTGGCATGTTGGTTTGGCTGGTTTGGGGACTGGGATGACGGTAGATTTATTTATTTACTTTTATTGCTCCCCACCCCCTGTTTTTCTCCCCAATTGTACTTGGCAAATTGCCCTATTTCCAGAACCATCCCGGTCACTGCTCCAACCGTCTGCTGATCCGGGGAGGGCTGCAGACTACCACATGCCTCCTCCCATACATGTGGAGTCACCAGCCGCTTCTTTTCACCTGACAGGGAGGAGTTTCGCCAGGGGGACGTAGTGCGTGGGAGGATCACGCTATTCCCCCCTGAACAAGCGCCCCGACCGACCAGAGGAGGCGCTAGTTCAGCGACCAGGACACATATCCACATCCCACCCGCAGACATGGCCAGTTGTGTCTGTAGGGACACCAAGTCAGAGGTAACACAGGGATTCGAACCGGCGATCCCGGTGTTGGTAGGCAACGAAATAGACCGCTACGCTACCCGGATGCCCTATTCATTAACTTGGTAGATTTTTTTTTTTTATAAAACTGTGGGACGGCACACTGTCATAAGGAGGTGTTGAAAATGTCAGTGAACACTGGGGCCAGTTGATCTGCACCATGGCTAAGTGTAGCAGGAGAGAGCTGAGCTGGCCCTGCTGCTTTCCTTCAGTGAGCCTGTCGGGGAGTCTAAGGTCCTTGTCTGGTCATGAAGTGGGCGCCTTTTTGTAGTTTGTCATCTCCCGGCATTTCCGGTCTGCTCTGGGGTCGTGGAGTTGTTCACAGAAAGATGAGTCAGTTCATCAGTTTATCTCTCAATAAACTTTGTGTCCCGGCGAAGCGATTCAACTTTCTGTGATTTCCTTTGCTGGATTCCTGAGCATGCATAAAGACTCGTCGAGTTGTTGTTTCAGTTCTTTTATGGTTTCAGACCTGGCTTTCCTGGTTGCGGAGGAGCACAGTTCATATTTGGCAGATGCGTGGTGAAAATGCGTGAAAAAAAATTGGTCTGGGGCAATTTAGCATGTCCCATAGACCCCAGAAAATAGCCCAAACTCTTGTAGGCATGCAATTTGTTGCATTCTTTTTTGTGTAATCCAATTAAATATATTATTTTAATATTATAATAGGTATATTATTTTCCCATTGCTTCTGTGAAGCTCGTTCTTAAAGCCTGCCGCTATACCGCCGGACAGTCTTTGCTCTGACCATGTAAGGCAGAAGTCTAGAAGAAGAGATGAAATAGGACAAATATTGGAGGGAGGGGTTAGCTGGGAGCGAGAGAGAGCAAATTAGGGGGTCGAGGGTGTAAAAACTCAGCTGCAAGACAAAGATAACAGAGCTGTCTGTGGCCGAAGCGCTAAGCACCCCTCCGAGAGGGGTAGATCAAGTCTGCTGGGCTGCACGAGGGGCAGTAGATAAGGGGCAATGTGTGGGCGTTGGGGCGAGAGAGAGAGAGAGAGAGAGAGAGAGTAAAGTGGGAGTGAAATAGAGACCGAGAATTAAAGACGGGGGGGGGGTGCCCCACATGAGAGGCGAGCCTACGAGTAGACATACCAGCGGGGGGGGGCTTGTGACGTCAGACCCGCCGTGGAGTCCGGATACTTCACCCGCAGCCTCGGGGCGTCTCCCCCGCAAGGCCTCAGTGAATGTGGCCCTTTTGAACCCCCTTTAAAACGTACACCGCCTGACATGTGCTCTTCAGTGCCGAAGCCGTGCGGCATATTGAAGGTGACGAATCAAAGGCTGCTCTTATTTGGCTGACTAGGCGGCAACGGGACCAGCTTTCTGGAGGAGAGCGACTTGTGCTGGTTTTGTTGTCGTTGTCATTCTGTCGAGGGGATGGCGGACTCCATTAAGGGTGGTCGATGTCTAATCTTGGAGCCGCCTCTCGGCTCGACTTGACTGGAACCGGTCAGGAGGCGATCACGGGTGAGGCGGCTCGGAGCGAAGCGGCCGGGCGGATTCTTGTCTCGTGGCGTTCTGCAGGCCTCCGCAATAATTCCCTCCACAAGGGCTCCATTCATCTTCAGCGTATTGCCAGTGTGCCGCTCGTGTTTTCCTCCCATTGGACGGACTGGAATGTGCGTGTGTGTGTGTGTGTGTCTGTGTGTGTGCGCTTGTGCACAAGTGGGTGTTTGCTTTGGTATGTTTTCATGATTCAGTTGTTCTGAACTAACACCCCATGACACGCCCGACACTACTCCACTCACTGCAGGATTTAGAAACAAGTCGTAAAAGTGACTTCGACTCCAACTCTAATTTACCACCCGTACCAGAGTTAAACAGATGCCAAGTGTTATTTGTACAGCCCGATATCACAAATTACACATTTGCCCCAAGGGGC
>NC_079215.1:4899289-4984289 GCF_029633865.1 Lampris incognitus | reverse complement strand
TTCTGGGTCTACCCCGGGGTCTCCTCCCAGTTGGCCATGCCCGGAAAACCTCCAAAGGGTCTTGCCCAGGAGACATCCTGATCAGATGCCCGAACCACCTCAACTGGCTCCTTTCGACGCGAAGGAGCAGCGGCTCTACTCCGAGCTCCCTCCGGATGTCCGAGCTCCTCACCCTATCTCTAAGGCTGAGCCCAGACTCCCTACGGAGGACACTCATTTCCGCCGCTTGTATCCGGGATCTCACCCTTTCGGTCACTACCCAAAGTTCATGACCATAGGTGAGGGTTGGAACGAAGATTGACTGGTAGATTGAGAGCTTTGCCTTCTGGCTCAGCTCCCTCTTCACCACAACGGTCCGGTACAACGTCCACATTACTGTAAAACTACACACGTACAAATAACATTTAATGTCTGTAAAAGTCAGAAAAAGTGGGCACGGTGGCCCAGTGGTCAGCACTGTTGCCTCACAGCAAGAAGGTCCTGGGTTTGAACCCCAGGCCGTCCCGGGTCCTTTCTGTGTGGAGTTTGCATGTTCTCACCGTGTCTGCGTGGGTTTCCTCCGGGTGCTCCGGTTTCCTCCCACCATCAAAAAGACATGCATGTGAGGGTTAATACTCCTGTCTGTGCCCTTGAGCAAGGCAATGGGAAGAAGAAGAAGAAGTGGAGTTGGTCCCTGGGTGCTGCGGCTGGATAGGATGGGTTACATGGGTTACAATTCTTAAAAATTCATTGTAAGAATACAATGACAAACAAAGTGGCTTTAAAAACAATGCCCAACTTGTACTTGAACTTGAAGAACTTTCTATGCACAGGGGGAAGCTTAGCTATGTAACAACCAGTCTGCAGACCACCGGGACGTGGGCTGCGTTGGATTGGTCTGGCAATGCTCTTCTTCAGCACGCTTTACATCAACAAAAAACGTGCAAGTGGTCACAATGACTACAAGAAAAACCGCATGCAGGTGGTTTTGATCAGTATATAGACGAGTCAACAGAAGCTACCAGGGCGGCACGGTGGCGCAGTGGTTAGCGCTGTCGCCTCACAGCAAGAAGGGCCTGGGTTTGAACCCCGGGGTTGTCCAACCTTGGGGGTCATCCCAGGTCGTCCTCTGTGTGGAGTTTGCATGTTCTCTTTGTGTCTGCGGTGGGTTTTCTCCGGGTGCTCCGGACCCCCACCATCAAAAAAGACATGCATGTTGGGGTCAGTACTCCTGTCTGTGCCCCTGACCGAGGCATGGCGAGACCAACTGGAGTTGGTCCCCGGGTGCTGCACGGCGGCTGCCCACTCCTCATCTAGCTGCACAGTTAGCATGGGCTAAATGCAGAGAGGAATTTCCCCACGGGGGATTGATAAAGTATCTCTCTCTCGGAAATACCAAACGTGGTTCAGAGAATCAGATAGGAGCATAAACAAAATGGCACAAGGGCAAAATAGAGTCTTTGCAAAAATACCCCCATTATACTAGGGTACTTGTTATTCTCAGAAATGAGTAATATTATTTCCTGTTAAAGGTACAATCCAAGATGGCGTGGTCATGTAGACTACTGCGATGACTCAGGCGCTCTACTGACAACAGGAAACATGTCATATCTCGCCACTTGGTCAACACGGTGTATTCGCTTGGAGAAATGGAGGCGAACGAAAGCCTGGAAAGGAACTGAAAACGACGTGTCGTGCGAAGGTAACGGGGCGGAAAACGTCCGTCAAGTCTGACCGAAACGTCGGCACAAGTGGGGCTGATGGCTGCCGTGTGCCTCCGGTGTGGGCTGTACCTTTAAATTCTCCAGCCCCGTTTAATCCCCTGGACCTTTTGTTGCAGACGCACCACACCCACCCACACACATACCCACACACACCCACACACAGCCACACACACACACACCCCAGTGCTTTCCTGGATTCAGAAAGGGCCTTTGGCGGTGGCCAGCATGTGTGTTTGGCACTCACCGCTGGAAACCGGGGCCCTCCCTAATTCTGTCTGCTCCACTTTAATAGGTTATGGGGGGGGGGGCTTCAGTTGTAAATACAAGTAGGGTTGTGTTCAGGGTTTAGAAACAATATTTTTTAGTGTCCAGCAACATGCAGATGATGTACTCCTTCTATTATTATCCTTGGGTCAAGGGTAAGGCTAAGGATAAGGAGCGGTGATGTATTCCTCGCTGCTGCTCTGATGACGATGATGATGATGATGTTCGGTATTACAAATAAAATCCCTCCAAATGTTTGACATTGTGTTTGATCCCAAACATAATATATCCATCCATCCATCCATTAGCCAAACCTGCCCTCAGGGTGGCGGGGATGCTGGAGCCGATCCCAGCAGTCACCGGGCGGCAGGCGGGAACACAAATCGTTTTTCTTTCCAGATGTTATAAATAACAAAAATCTGTACTTATAGATAATATATAAAACACCAAAAAGATATTTTGTTCCAGTATTAGGTCCATCAGAGAGATTTTATGGTAATTTGCATATTTTTCCATAGTGGCGTAATGGGTATTGTGGATGCATAATTTCATTTACCTTTATTTAACCAGGTTAGTCCCGCTGAGATTAAAATCTCTTTTACAAGAGAGACCTGGCCAAGAGTGGCAGCAGTACACCAGTTTCAGCACACACTCACATGAAGACGACAGAACAGCTCAAAGTGCAAAACAGCGTAAACATGAAGGGAAAAGATACAAACCTGTTATCAACTGAAACATTTACAATGTCCAATAGACTCAGATTCCATAGACTTAACCATACCTTAAAATTCTGATAGAGTAACCAGGTCCTGGAGTGTAAGTCTATTCTGCAGGCTATTCCAGGCAGATGCTGCAGAAAACATAAAGGCCCTCTTGCCCAGCTCAGTCCCAACTTTAGCAACAGTCATTTGCAAGAGGTCCTGAGACCGTAACCCCTAAGTGCCATGTTTTATGGACAGAGAGATAGATAAATAACAGGGGAGGGTACCCAGAATGGCCTTATAGATAAAAACATACCAGTGACTAAGTCGCCGTGTTGATAGAGCAGGCCAGTGGACTTTGGAGTAAAGGACACAGTGATGAGTGAGGGCTGTACAGTTTGTAACAAACCGTAATGCTTCATGAGACACAGTGTCTAACATATGGGGACAATAATGCTCCATGAGACACAGTATCTAACATATGGACACAATAATGCTCCATGATACATAGTGTCTAACATATGGACACAATAATGCTCCATGAGACACAGTATCTAACATATGGACACAATAATGCTCCATGAGACACAGTATCTAACATATGGACACAATAATACTCCATGATACACAGTGTTTAACATATGGACACAATAATGCTCCATGAGACACAGTGTCTAACATATGGACACAATAATGCTCCATGAGACACAGTATCTAACATATGGACACAATAATGCTCCATGATACATAGTATCTAACATATGGACACAATAATGCTCCATGAGACACAGTGTCTAACATATGGAGACAATAATGCTCCATGAGACACAGTGTCTAACATATGGACACAATAATGCTCCATGAGACACAGTGTCTAACATATGGACACAATAATACTCCATGATACATATTGTCCAACATATGGACACAATAATACTCCATGATACATAGTGTCCAACATATGGACACAATAATACTCCATAATACATAGTGTCTAACATATGGACACAATAATGCTCCATGAGACACAGTGTCTAACATATGGAGACAATAATGCTCCATGATACACAGTGTCTAACATATGGACACAATAATGCTCCATGAGACACAGTATCTAACATATGGAGACAATAATGCTCCATGATACACAGTGTCTAACATATGGACACAATAATGCTCCATGATACACAGTGTCTAACATATTGAGACAATAATGCTCCATGAGACACAGTGTCCAACATATGGAGACAATAATGCTCCATGATACATAGTGTCTAACATATGGAGACAATAATACTCCACGATACATAGTGTCTAACATATGGGGACAATAATACTCCATGAGACACAGTGTCCAACATATGGAGACAATAATGCTCCATGAGACACAGTGTCTAACATATGGACACAATAATACTCCATGATACATAGTGTCTAACATATGGACACAATAATGCTCCATGATACACAGTGTCTAACATATGGAGACAATAATGCTCCATGATACACAGTGTCTAACATATGGACACAATAATACTCCATGATACATAGTGTCTAATATATGGACACAATAATGCTCCATGAGACATAGTGTCCAACATATGGACACAATAATACTCCATGATACATAGTGTCTAACATATGGGGACAATAATACTCCATGATACACAGTGTCTAACATATGGAGACAATAATACTCCATGATACATAGTGTCAAACATATGGACACAATAATACTCCATGATACATAGTGTCCAACATATGGACACAATAATACTCCATGAGACACAGTGTCCAACATATGGAGACAATAATGCTCCATGAGACACAGTGTCTAACATATGGACACAATAAGACTCCATGATACATAGTGTCTAACATATGGACACAATAATGCTCCATGATACACAGTGTCTAACATATGGAGACAATAATGCTCCATGATACATAGTGTCTAACGTATGGACACAATAATGCTCCATGATACATAGTGTCTAGGGTATGGACACAATAATGCTCCATGATACATAGTGTCTAACATATGGACACAATAATGCTCCATGATACACAGTGTCTAACATATGGAGACAATAATGCTCCATGAGACACAGTGTCTAACATATGGACACAATAATGCTCCATGATACACAGTGTCTAACATATGGACACAATAATACTCCATGATACATAGTGTCTAACATATGGAGACAATAATGCTCCATGATACATAGTGTCTAAAATATGGACACAATAATGCTCCATGATACATAGTGTCTAACATATGGAGACAATAATGCTCCATGATACACAGTGTCTAACATATGGACACAATAATACTCCATGATACATAGTGTCTAACATATGGAGACAATAATGCTCCATGATACATAGTGTCTAAAATATGGACACAATAATGCTCCATGATACATAGTGTCTAACATATGGAGACAATAATGCTCCATGATACACAGTGTCTAACATATGGACACAATAATGCTCCATGATACATAGTGTCTAACATATGGAGACAATAATGCTCCATGATACACAGTGTCTAAAATATGGACACAATAATGCTCCATGATACACAGTGTCTAACATATGGACACAATAATGCTCCATGATACACAGTGTCTAACATATGGACACAATAATGCTCCATGATACACAGTGTCTAACATATGGACACAATAATACTCCATGATACATAGTGTCTAACATATGGAGACAATAATGCTCCATGATACATAGTGTCCAACATATGGACACAATAATGCTCCATGATACATAGTGTCTAACATATGGAGACAATAATGCTCCATGATACATAGTGTCTAACATATGGACACAATAATGCTCCATGATACACAGTGTCTAACATATGGAGACAATAATGCTCCATGAGACACAGTGTCTAACATATGGACACAATAATGCTCCATGATACATAGTGTCCAACATATGGAGACAATAATGCTCCATGATACATAGTGTCTAACATATGGACACAATAATGCTCCATGATACACAGTGTCTAACATATGGAGACAATAATGCTCCATGAGACACAGTGTCTAACATATGGACACAATAATGCTCCATGAGACACAGTGTCCAACATATGGACACAATACTGCTCCATGATACATAGTGTCCAACATATGGAGACAATGGGCTGATGCCTTCATGGACAGTAAGTCGCCATAGCCAAGAACAGGCAAGAATGTTGCTTCAACGAGTCTTCGCCTGACACCGAGAGAGAAACAAGACTTGTTCCTAAAATAAAAACCTAACTTCAATTTCAACTTTTTTCACCAGACTCTATATGGGGCTTAAAAGAGAGGTGGTCATCAATTAAAAACCCCAAAGTATTTAACTCCGACTTCCTGGTGCTTGAAAACACCATAAGGGGGTGGGGGTGGGGCCCTTATGTTTTATTTAAAGGGCTATTTAGGTAGTCAAGAAACATAAAGTACCTGACACATAAACTTGGGTAACAATTTTAATGATAATAATTTTCTGGAGGTGTAAACTGCCGGGGTCAAACTGACCCCTAGGATAAAAGATAGTAAAAGAGGACATCGCAACAGTAAAACATGGATTGTGTGTGATCCCTCCCAACAGGGAGCTGAAAACAGTGCTCAGTAAAACAGATAGCGCAGGTTCAAGCTCCTAATGTTAATGTCAGTGAGAGAAATCAGGAGGTCCGGGTTCGTCGTCAGCGGCTGATGAAACCATTCTGGCAGCTGGGAAGATTTCTCTGTCCGGAAAAACCCTGCACGCACACACAGCTGAAATTAAGTAGAAGAAGGTTTCAGTGTTGAGATGAGTTGTATTGATAGGCTGAATAGAGGAAGGAGTGGAAACGCTTCATCGCTCTGAGTTTCAGGCATGATTCATAACTGTTGAACTCACGAGGACCACGTCCGCCCGAGAGGTCTGAATGATGTATGACCAAGTCTCTTTAAAAGAAGAAGGGTATCGAAGCCAGTCCGTTTACACTGCAGCCAAGTCCGGCTCAACTTCTTTTAACTGCAAGAAAGAAAACTCTTGTCTAACTAACTGCACCCCAGATAGCAACACTGCTGCGGCCCGGACCCGTCCAACACCGACACTTTCCTCCGGCCCACATACCACGTGGGATGACGGCACTTGGGGCGGTCCGCTCCTGTTTGCCAGATCTGGACCAGAACCAAGCCACAGCAGTGCCGCATGTGCCACATATTTGCCAAAGGTGGCCATATTTGTGTTGTGATATTTGGACCATATTCATCATTCACCACACGGGCCACTTCAGGGTCACATCCAGACCACATGCTGCCCAGAGCACCGCATCTCTGCAAAAAAAGGCCCACATGTGATTTGGCATATTTGGGCCATATTTGCTGTTATACACTTCGGGCTGACATCCATTTTGTCAGGGCCAGAAGAAGGCCACCAGTGCCGCATCACTGCCTGAAGTGGCCCACATCCGGATGCTGTCTAGCACTGCTCTTCAAGCCTTGTTTTCATTTGCCCCATCTTTGTTTTACTCGTTCGCTTGGTGGAGAAAAGTTTTAAAGGCATCTTCAACTTTTTTTTTTTTGTCATTATATTTTTTCTCCAAGGTTTGCTTCTCTTCCGTCGTCATCTCCGTGACGCTGTGTTTGAACAACGAGGGGACAAACCAAGATGAAGTAAAAGCCATGTGGATTTTTCAGGCCTTTTCTCAGTGCAGACGCTGACTGGCCGGTTCGGGCCGAGACTCGGATAGTCCTGGACACTTGGCACCGTCTCACCCGGCTCGTCCTCTGGTGGTTTCCTATACGTGCCGCTTCAAAGGGGGCTAAGCCGATTAAGGAGGATGCGGGCTGCAGATTAGAGAGCCGTAATTACTCCCAGCAATTGGGACACTATCACTGCGAACCACACGAGAGCTCGAGCTCCCCTACCGGCGAACTGTTGGGCAAGTATTAATGTTGCGTGGTCTGGTTCCCCTTCCTGTTGCACACTTCACCCATTTCCCCACAAAAAAAGGAGTTTATTCAAGGGTGCTATTAGTATGCTCATTTTACACTAAAAATCAGTGGGTACACTTTCAGCTTACTTTTTAAGTCCTTATCAGAGGAATACTGAAGAAAATGACACCCAAGTATACTGCTAGTACCTATACTAGAACTTTACTTGTGTTTACTTACTAAAATAAACTTCAAGGCTGCTATTTTTTTGTAAGGAATGGCAAACTCAACCGGTCACTTTGGGCTGAGAGCGTGTGTGCGTGTGTGCGCGCGTGTTTCCGGGTGAGTTTCCGGGTATGTCGAAAGAGACGTCTCGGTCCAGTGCCAAACTGGGCGGAGAGAGACGAGAAATGATGTTGCGCACGCGCGCGCGCGCACGCGCGCGCACACACACACACCCCTCTGGAGGTACGGGTCTGTTGACATTCCGCACGAGCAGGAAGGGGGGCAGATTTTTGCGGACAAATCACCGATGAAAGAAAACGCACATTAAAACGCTTATTATTACTATTATTATTATTACTATTATCATTATTACTATTATTATTATTATTATTACTATTATTATTATTATTATTACTACTACTAATATTAATATTACTATTATTACTATTATTATTATTATTACTATTATTATTTTTATTGCTATTATTATTATTATTATCATTACTATTATTATTACTATTATTATTGCTATTATTACTATTATTATTATTATTACTATTACTATTATTGCTATTATTACTATTATTATTGCTATTATTACTATTATTATTATTATTGCTATTATTATTACTATTATTATTATTATCATTATCTAGAAACGGATCAATAAACCGGAAATAGACCTGTTCTAGTCAACAGACGCTAAAACGGGGGTTTCGTGGAGAACGCCCCGGGAGAACCTCGTGTGTCCCCCCCCCCCCCCCGCCTCTCGTGTTTACGGCAGACGTGCGTCCGCTGTTTTTCCGTTGGCGCCTTCGACCATCTGCCCTTTCCGTCGGTTGTCGTTACCTCCTCGGTCTTTAGCTCTCTGCTGACCCCTGCTGTCGAATGCTTTTATTGCAACTGCTATTTAATACGTCGACGACAAATGCGTCACTTCCGCAATAACCGCGTGGACGGGCGGCGCGATTCAAACTGTGGGTGAGGTCGTCCTGACCCACGGCCGCTCAGAAAGCAAAAACTAACAATCCCACATGCAAAAAACACTGATAATGCAGTCAGCGGGTCTGGACAAGCGGGTTTACCGACTGCCATGAAACCACAGTGAGGAAGCGTGTCCGCCCAAATAGACTGGGTGTCAGTTCCAGAAATACACGTGTGCCAAATGTGACTGAACAGCTGTCAGGGTTGAGGAGGCTGTAGTTATTTTAAAGACATGACAAGCGGACCAGGAAACACTGACACATAAACAAAGAAGTGAGACACAAAGTGACGAGGAACCGAGCAGCTGCTGCCTCTCCATCTTAGTCGCGCTCAGAGAGACACTGACAGGCGGTGATTAAAGTGGGCCGGAGCTCCCCGGATCCCGACACCAGCACCTCCTCCTCCCCCCCCCCCCCCCGAGTCAACCGGAGCTGAGATCCGGCAGCACTCTGTAGACAGGAGTAATTTCAACCTTTTTGTCACAGTAAAATTTAAAACAAAAAAACATGATGCAGCCAATTCACAAGCGTTACAAAATCAATCGCAAATAAAGTCGTTCTTCTATTTTTATACTACTTTACTTTTTCTAAAAGTTTGAATGACGTCGCGTCCTCACGTGACCCGCACCTGCCTGCTGTGTGGCTTCACCAGACATGACGTCAGAAGAGACTGGCTTCACACTCACGGGTCTGGGTCAGTTCACCGCACCAGGCAGACAAGACTCGAGAGAGCGTCAACCTGCTACCTGCACTATTATCCTGGATTGGGGGGCACAAAGAGTGAGTATCTTCAGTGTATTTCCAATAGTATTTCCAATAGTTTTGTCTAGCTCTGCTGTGGTTTTCATTCAAGCAACTAACGTTAGCGTTCGCTAACTAGCTAGCTAGCTAGCTAACTAGCTATCTTCCACCCGGTAACGTTAGCTAACTAGCTATCTTCCACCCGGTAACGTTAGCTAGCTATCTTCCACCCGGTAACGTTGCTAGCTAGTTGCTGACGTTGCCGGCTAGTTGTTTGAATGCTGCTAAGCAAGCTAACTATCGGTAGCGTCTGGTAACGTTACCGGTAGCTAGCTAGTTATGTTTGTCCAACCTTAGCTCTGGCCATGCAATATTTTCATTCAAATAACTAACTAGCTAGCAAACGTTAGCTACCGGTAGCTATTATTAGCTAACAATGCTAACGTCGGGACTACTGGATCAGTGGTTAGCTAGCCTAACGTTAGCTAGCTAGCACTTTTGCCCACCTCTCTAATACAGAGATCCCCCACTTACCAAATCCCACTTTAACCCCTGCTGATAGGTTGCGTCTCCAACCTGGAACCAGCCACGGACGAGGGCGACGCCAGACCTCTGACTCGCTGGATGAAATGTGGAAGGTGGGTGGGGTGAGTGGAAATAAGTGTCCAACAGACATCCGGGGGTCTGGAACCAGGCTAACGTGACCTCTGAGGCCATCCTGTGGCAAGTCCGCAGAGTTTAAGGGAGCTCCTTGTGAAAGTTACTCAGCTTTAACCTCAGCAGTCTGCTCTTGGTTTAAATGTGAGCGGTGTTTTTGCTCCTCTGCCAAATGTCACTATTAATAATCGAGTTGTATTGCAACCCAGTTTACTGCACTGCTTCTAGATTTAACTTTTACCAAAATGGGTCTCTTGTTTACAATCACGTTTGGAAAATGGGTTTTTGATAAAGAATATAATCATAATTGCAAAATACATATTTTCATCTCTTGTGCTATATTTAGAATTTGGTTAGTCTAGCCTGGCCAATGGGAGAATCTCATAGCGTGCTCTGATTGGTGCTGACCACATCTGGTCCCTTTCCCCTTCGAGTACCTTGTGTTGCAGATTTCAACACCCCCCCCCCCCCAACGACACTGGAAATGGCTGTGTTTCACCATGATGCTGACAAAGAGTTTGATTGTGTTCTCTTCAAGGCATGTCAGTAAATAGACATGTGCAAAGAATGTGTCTTAAACAGCTTTGGACCGAGTCGTCCCTGCCCGTTTGCTAACTGGCAATGACAGAAGCCTGGTCACTCGCTCTAATGGGCCCAGTTAGTTCTTCCAAATCTCAAGCATACTGCTGTTTTACTATATTATTAAATAGATAATGCTACGGGCGTCCGGGTGGCGTGGCGGTCTATTCCGTTGCCTACCAACACGGGGGTCGCCGGTTCGAATCCCCGTGTTACCTCCGGCTTGGTCGGGCGTCCCTACAGACCCAATTGGCCGTGTCTGCGGGTGGGAAGCCGGATGTGAGTATGTGTCCTGGTTGCTGCAGTAGCGCCTCCTCTGGTCGTTCGGGGCGCCTGTTCAGGGGGGAGGTGGAACTGGGGGAGGGGGGGGTAGTGTGATCCTCTCACTCTCTACATCCCCCCTGGTGAAACTCCTCACTGTCAGGTGAAAAGAAGCGGCTGGCGACTCCACATGTAGGGGAGGAGGCCTGTGGTAGTCTGCAGCCCTCCCCGGATCGGCAGAGGGGGTGGAGCAGAGACCGGGACGAGACGTCTCCATTATTCACTTCCTCATGTCAGTATCACCAACACGTTACTCGTGAGTTCGGTACTATTTCACGAGCACTGAGTTTATTGAAGTTCAAAAAAAAATGTTTCACAACATTTTAGGAAGCCTTGACAAAGCTTTTACTTACAATCTTATCACTGAAATGTTCCATCGCTCGTATCATGCTGGGCTATACAGGTATCTCGTCTAGTCATCACACCTCTGAATGTCTACTCGTTATCCTGCGGCTAATTGGTCCCGCAGTGTTTTGAATATGAGGCTTAATTAATTGCTTGCTGTGTGTTTCATTAGTGCCCTATGAACAAGGCATAGCCCTGGGCTGTCTTTAACGCCAGATAAATGAGTTTGAGTATGCAGCAAGGGGGGACTTCAACAACCTGTTGTCATGGACCTAGGATATTTCAACAAACAGCAGATGGACTAGAACCAGGAGGGGGGTTTTTTCCCGTTAGTTGTTTTTTGTTTTTTTTCTCCACAGACCCGAACAAGTTACAAATCAGTCACAAATCTCATTCTGCTGTGATTTCATCCAGTTTGTGCTTTCCATCCCAGCACAAACTGGATGCTGATAACGAGACATTTAGTGTGGTCAATATCAGACATCTTCCAGGGTAGGGTCAGAGGTCAAACCTGGTCTCTATATTTAAACTGGTATTTCAGGCTAGAATGATCAGATTTACTGGAGTCATAACTTATCAAGGCAGATCACACTTTAACCTGGTGGGGTTTCTTCCTGGGGCTCCTCCTGCAGCAGCTGCCAGGCATGCCCTCCATCTTTGTGATGTAGAGCAAGGGCTCTATGCTGCTGCTCAGGTCCATGATGGAGAACACGCTGATGCTTATTTGACAGCGGAATTCTACGAATGAGTAGTGGGACACAAAGGGCATGAGCGCCACGGGCGGCAGGTAGTTGACCACGATGATGGTCAGAATGATTATCACCACTTTGAAAGCCCTCCTCTTCACCGGGTGCATCTCCTCCTTCCCTGCCACCGAGCGGCGGAGCACCCAGATGATGGAGATGTTGCAGAAGACCATGATGGCGAAGGTGGAGAGAATGATACCGCCGAAGACTTTGCTGACACTGATGACGCCCAGGATCGACTTGGTGAGGCCGTACGCCAATATGAGGGCCCAGGTCACCGCTGAGATGGCGATGCGGATGGTGTTCTCACGGATGCCCGTAAACAACACGGGGTGGACCACAGCTATGTAGCGGTCTAGACAGATACACACCTAGAGTTGGAGACAAGGAAAGAGGGATTATCTGCAGGGTGCATACAGTTTAATGACCACTACCCAAATCCCATAACAATGACACGAGTTCTTACATCTTCGGGGTGAGTGACCTCACTGGGAATCAGTCTCTTAAACTCGGCAGTGTTGGTGTCATGCTCCACCCATCAGATGACACAAATTAAACTTTAACTGGCAGTGTCACTGCATTGCTAAACCTACGGCTTATCACTGCAGTAGGAGTGAATCCCCCAGTTGGAGTCATTGGGAATTACTCATCGCAGTACGTGTCCGTTGAAAAAGTTCCCCACGCACAGAAGGGAATTGCCTTACCATGGTGCACAGCCTCATAAACGTGACACAAACTCAACACACTCACCAAGAAGAGAGGTGCCGTGTCCTTGACCCCGTACGCGAACCTTTGGAAATACCAGATACGGCTGTCCCCTAGCACCAGCCTGTTTACCATCTCTATCGGTGTCATCAGGCAGAAGTAGGCATCCAGCACGGCCAGGTTGAAAATGAAGATGTCAGAAGTGGACGCGTCGCTCCTCTTGGTCGCAATCTGCCAAATGACCAGGGCGTTGCAGGGAGTGCCCACCACCAAGTTGAACACTTTGACCCCAAAATAGAAGATGAAGCCGTAAGGGGCCACGGCACACGCTGGGAACTGGTACCAAGGCGGGGGACCATTGGAGGTACCAGGGGTGGTGGAATTCATGTAAGGGCCGTTGGTGAGGTTGAAAGTGGTGTTGGACATGATGTGAAATACGGGATGTGCTTGGAAGAGGAAGGTACGGATGCCAAGGATGCTATGAAAAGGAAAAGGGAGAAACGGGAGTTTGATGTAGTTGATCAGAATCAGAACCACATCCAAATGCCTAAAACATAGTTAAAAAAAACATCTTTGGGAAAACTGTATGACGACAATACCAAACATGAAATCAGTCTGTCTTACCTCAGTTAGATTTCCAGCATCCAAATTCAATCCCCAGACTCCACCGACACCGTTCGTCGGTAGCACCGAACACACCGTTCCAAATCGTGCCCCAACACTAGAAAGGGTTAGCTCACCAGCTTCAGAGTCTTATGGACACGGTCCCCGGTGGTTAAAACCACCTCTGGATTGGGCCATTCTCGGGTGCAATGAAAAATAGCTATCCCTCGTCTCAGTCTCGTGACGTGATTGGCTATTGTTGGAAAACAGAGTTTCAGTGATGTAAGTTGAAGCTCTTCAGTCATTGGATAGTTAGCACTTGTGCTCAAAGAGGCGTGCGTGGCGTCGAGTCGAACATACTTTTTTTTTTTAATGTTGCCTGTGGTCCGTTTTACAAATCCCCCAGTCGTCGTTTGTATCAGGGGCTTGCATATGAGACTGATCCCAAGTCCTTTTGTACCTGTGTACTTTAAGAGCACTCAATAGAGCACCGCTACAGCTGAACAGTTGATGTCCCTGATGCAACTACAGGCCAGGTGGTAAACAAGTGATGCAAGGTTAGCTGTATGGCACAAATGAGACATTCAATGTGAGGTGTTGCGAATTGCCTCGACTGTGTTAAATACACGCCAAGTACGTGCCAAGTCACAGCAGGCGTATGGTACATATGCCTGTGCATTACATTGCCACTGTAATAAAATGCATGCTAAGATTAATGTACAGGTGCTGTCTTAGCATGCAGCCTGTATACCGTGTAACCTATACCGTACGGTCTACACAGTTCATAAAGGTAGGTAGCCTCATGTACACCGGCATTTACACTTTTAGCTTCTTTTTTAATGGAATATGTGCTCTTTTCATTGTGTTTTGGGCTGACTGTCAGCAAAGGCTAGGCATCCATCTTGTGTCCATAACGGCCAGCAGCCCCATCAACCAAAAAGTTTCTCTGACTTCTGTGATTTTTCTGACCCAGCTATGTGCCGTCTCACCTTCCATTCTCCTCCTGGGTTATTTTAATATCCATATTGATGACACTGACAAAGGCTCATGAGTTTAAATACTTGGGGTCAACTGTCCAAAGTAACGGGGAGTGCAGAAGAGAGGTGAAGAAGAGAGGGCAGGCAGGGTGGAGTGGGTGGAGAAGAGTGTCAGGAGTGATGTGTGACAGAAGGGTACCAGCAAGAGGTAAAGGGAAGGTTTACATGATGGTTGTGAGACCAGCTATGTTATATGGTTTGGAGACAGTGGCACTGATGAAAAGACAGGAGGAGGAGCTGGAGGTGGCAGAGTTGAAGATGATAAGATTTTCACTGGGAGTGATGAAGAAGGACAGGATTAGGAACGATTATATTAGAGGGACCGTTCAGGTTGGACGGTTTGGAGACAAAGCAAGAGAGACAAGATTGAGGTGGTTTGGACATGTGTGGAGGAGAGATGCTGGGTATATTGGGAGAAGGATGCTGAATATGGAGCTGCCAGGGAAGAGGAGAAGAGGAAGGCCAAAGAGGAGGTTTATGGATGTGGTGAGGGAGGACATGCAGGTGGCTGGTGGGACAGAGGAAGATGCAGAGGACAGGAAGAGATGGAAACGGATGATCCGCTGTGGCGCCCCCTAACGGGAACAGCCAGAAGTAGTAGTAGTAGTAGAGAGATTGATGACACTAACTGTAAATCTGCCATAGAATTCCTCGAACCGCTACAGTGCTTCAACTTCACACAACGTATCAGCTTCCCCGCTCACAGCCGTGGTCACATCCTGGACTTGGTCTGCTCCACTGGTCTCACTATACGTACATCAACTCTCCAGCCTCAACCTTGATATCTCTGACCTCTTGGCAGTCACCATGGACATGGAAATCCCTATCCCCATCCCAAAAGTCAAATGCATAATATCCTTCAGAAATCTCAAATCTATCTCTCCCTAAGCTCTTAACTGCCTCTCCCAGTAAAATGTCTGCCCCCCTCCCCCCTACTGTCTGATAATCCCTCCATATCAATTGGTATAATGACTCACTCTCTCCCTGCCTTGATCAGCTGGGCCCCCATTAAAGCCAAAACAGTCTCGTTCACACACTCGACTCTGGTATACTCCTGAACTCCAGCCAATGAAATCCTGTAAGCACCGGCTCGAACAATTTTACAAGAAAGCTGGTTTAACAGTGCATCGCCAAGTCTGCACAGACTGGCTTTAACAATGCAGAGACACTCTCAACACAGCCCAGGCCCCCTACTACTTATTCCTCATACACTTTGGCTCCACCAACCCAAGGGCTCTCTTTTCCACAATAACCAAACTTCTCAAACCTAGTGACAATACCTCCAGTTCCTTCACAGTTAACAAGTGCAGCTTTCCTTTCATTTTTCCAAACTAAAATTGACACTATCCACAGCAACTTGCCCCCCCCCCCCCACACCTTAACACTGAGCCCCGTCAAAGTTCTTCTGTATCCTAACTGGAGCTGTCCAACCTTATAGTAGGAATGAGATGCTCCACTTGTTTTCAGGATCCCATCCCATCCAATCTTGTTAAGGATTGTCTCCCAGCTATCTGCTCACTCATCACAGAAATCATTAACTCCTCCTTCAGCTCTGGTTCAGTCCCCCATACACTTAAACTGGCTGTCACACCCATCCTCAAAAAAACCTGTACTCCCCCCTGATATCGTGAGCAATTTCCTGCCTATATCCAATCTCCTCTTTCTGTCAAAAATACCAGAATGTTGTTGGCCCCCCAACTCAAAGCTCCGCTCATCTCCGATAACCTGTTCGAACCGTTTCAATTTGCACAGAATCAGCCCTCCTTAAAAACACCATCAACCTCTTCTCTGCAGACTCTGGCCACCTCAGCATTCTCATCCTCCTCAACTTCATTGCAGCTTTTGACACCATCAATCACACCATTCTTCTCTCCTGCCTTGAATCCTCCCTCCCTCCCTCCTTCTCCTGACCAAAGTCATATCTCTCAAACGGACAACAGTTCGCCAGCATCAATAACTGCAGCTCCTTCACTGCTCCTCTGTCCCAACGCATTCCCCAGGGTTTGGTGCTTGGTCCTCTCCCGTTCATCCTTTACATGCACCCCCTTCGTAACACGATATGTCATCGTCGTCTCCACTTCCACTGCTATGCTGATGACGTCCAGCTCTACATCTTCACTAAATTCGTCTCCGCTGATACTCACTTTGACCAACTGAATCACCGAAATTGAATCATGGATGCAAGCCAACTTCCTCAAACTAAATTGTGATAAATCTGACACGATCACCATGGGTCCCAAATCTCTTACCAAATCCACTCAATACTTCTGCCTCACCATCGAGAACTCTACTCTGTCTGCCTCCCCACCCATCTGCAACCTTGGAATCATTTTCACCAGCAACCTCTCCTTTAAAAACCACACCAATCAAATCACCAGAACTGCATTTTCTCCACCTAAAAAAACCATAGCTCATCTCTGCCCATCACTCTCCGTCTCTGCTGCCAAAACTTTGACCCTGGTGCAGCGGTCTAAGCATCGGCTTTGTGTCGACGCAGTTGCCCACTGGGGGCCGGGGTTCGCACCCCGGTCTCGTCAGATCCGACTATGGCCGGACTTGGTGAAGCAGCAATCATTGGCAGCGCTGTCTTGGGGAGGGGGGCGGAGTCGGCTTGTGTTCGTCACATGAATGCGTCTCTGGGTGTGTCGGAAACTTTGACCCATGCCTTCATTGAGTCCAGAATTGACTACTGCAACAGCATTCTCTCTGGCTCATCGTCTAATGTCCTAAACAAAGCTCCTGTACATCCAGAACCCCCCCCCCGTTTTTCTCCCCAGTTGTATCCAACCAATTACCCCACTCTCCTGAGCCATCCTGGTCTCTGCTCCACCCCCTCTGCCGATCCAGGGAGGGCTGCAGACTACCGCATGCCTCTCCAATACATGTGGAGTCACCAGCCGCTTCTTTTCACCTGACAGTGAGGCGTTTCACCAGGGTGACGTAGCGCGTGGGAGGATCATGCTATTCCCCCCAGTTTCCCCTCCCCACTCCGAACAGGCGCCCCGAACGACCAGAGGAGGCGCTAGAGCAGCGACCAGGACACATACCCACATCCGGCTTCCCACCCGCAGACACGGCCAGTTGTGTCTGTAGGGACGCCCGACCAAGCCGGAGGTAACACAGGGGATTTGATCCGGCGATCCCCGTGTTGCTAGGCAACGGAATAGACCGCCACGCTACCCGGACGCCCGTACATCCAGAACTCTGCTGCCCGCTTGCTCACCCATTCCCACTCCCATGACCGCCTCACCCCTGTCCTTCAGACCCTCTATCGGCTCTGTGCATAACTAGTCCACTGACTTCTGCTTTCTACGGCAGCGGTCATACCAGCTTCCTGTTTGTTGGCGTGTGCTATTGACAATGGCACATTTCTCGTGATGCCTGCAAGATTAACCATGGATAAATGTCAACGGCCTGCACTTTCACCTGCACCTACCAGCAAACGGAATGAGAAGTTTCAAGTTGTACATATCAAGTTACGTCCACAATTTCGTCGCTTGATATGTGCAAGTAAATTGTGGCACAAGTTACTTGTGGTTTTGCCGTGTTCCTGGCTCAAGGCGTCATGCCACATTTTCTTTTCATTGACTGACAATTCATCTCCCACTAACACATCAAAAACAGCCCTGAAAGTTGTCACCCGTTTTGAAGTTTGCAGATTTGTGCAAGTCATCTCAGTTTGTCTTCCATTCCTGCAAATCAGTGCAATTACTCGTAAATAATATTTACTGTTCACCTTCACTATACAGTTTTTGTGATTATGTTGATTCACGTTTTAAACTGTTTACAAGTTGTTGTATCGTGTAGTTGAGCTGGATTGGGATCTAACTGCACAGGAGAAGCATTAACGATGGCATACATGCTAGGAGAATTCACCATTCTCCTAATATGCTGATGACACAAAGTACTTCATATATACTTTGACAATATCTTTGTTTAGGTTTTCACTTGGAATGCAGTTCAGCCAGGGGTGCAGACTATTCTACAGTTCTGTGGCAGTTGGAAGGATGAAGAAGGATCAGGTCGTTATAAAGCATTAGAGAGCACAAAAGGATGTAATTTGGATTTGTGAATGCCCACTGCCTACCCAGCCACTGGCCTCACCGCACGCCACTGGTGTAGAGGGAGTGCAGACTAGCTGCCGCTGGTGGTTGGCTGGGCGTGGCCGTCAGCTGCTCTCTCTCCAGGGCCCTCATATCAGTTGTTACTATGGGCAAATTTGTTCGTACCCACCCGTGGGATTTTTTAGCCCTGAAGTTTGTCTCAGAGACCAGCGTAGAACCTGGGTAACCCCTGAATTTAGACACCGACTGGCTAACACTGATGTCGTTGCAGGCCTGGGTGATGGCTCATTGCAAGAGGTTGACAACAGATGTTAACTTAGGGTGAAGGAATTACAAATAACCATCATGCTTTGCTGCTGACTGTCAGACAGTCTTGGGGGCTAAAAATTCCATGGGTGTGTACGCACAAATTTGCCCATAGTAACGATTGATACATCAGGTCTTCCAGAGGTATGCGTGGTAGTATTAGGAGTTCAGGACTACTCCCAGTGGCTTGGTGAGCCCTCACAGTATGTCACACACACACACACACACACACACACACACACACACTGCTTTTGCATTTCAGACAACTGCACGCGCTTCCGGTGTGGGAAGATGGCGGCGGCAGGAATTCACGTTTGCAGCGGCCTCACCCAGTACCGTCCATGCAGCGTCTTTGTCCACTCTGCGTTTATGTTTTGTCTTCGTTTGATGGCTGGGAGAGCTTGGTCTGCTGCGTCCTGTGGGCCCAGGGACCAAGGCCCTGCCTGGAGCTGCGACCGAGGTGGTAACACCGAGGGCGGTCTGACAGGATGCGGAAGCGGGGCAGGCTATGCTAACTGCTAGCCCATGCAGACCGGCAGTTCCTTTAATACCGAGGGCGGTCTGGCCTGGCGTTGACTGTGTTTTTGGTGTCGTCATGTGGAGTGCGTTAGAGTTGGAGTTAGTTTGGATATTTATGTGTTAGTTTGGATCTATGTGTTATTTTGGATATATGTGTTATTTTGTATATTTGTGTTAGTTTGGATATGTGTGTTAGTTTGGATATATGTGTTAGTTTGGATATGTGTGTTTAGTTTGGATATGTGTGTTAGTTTGGATATGTGTGTTAGTTTGGATATGTGTGTTCTTGTAGTTTTTGGATATGTGTTTTTTTTCTTCTTCTTTGTGTTGCACTGCTGTGGGCCGGGGGAAGCGATAGCTCGCAAAGGGTTCCTGATTCCTCTTCTGTCAGGAGCCATTAGTTAGTATTGGCATCAGATTATCTCACTTGGTTCATTGGTGGCGCCTTCCTGTGTGTGTTGTGTTGTCTGAGTCAGGGTGTCTGGGTAATTAATGGATATTTTGACACATATCCATTGTTGACCCGCAGACTTGATGACAGTCATTGAAATCAGCTGATGAAATCAGCAGTTCAAAGTGGAGTCATACAGATGAAGTCTTGCAGCTCCAGTGTGCTGATAAATCCCACACAGCCTTGCCAAACAGATCACACAAACACCTTCCCCCTTGTCCCCTCATGGCGGCGCTCCACAGCTCAGAACAAACACTACACAAACTATTATCTTGTAACACCAGCTTTGTAATGCTGAACGTGATAAGGGGCAGAGATGCAGGAATTATATCGGCCGAGCCCAGACATCTTTCTCATCCTGGAAGCACTTTCCAATAGTACCTCCGTTTTAACTTCCATCCAGCCATTATCCGGACCGTTCATCCTGCTCTCAGGGTCGCGGGGATGCTGGAGCCTATCCCAGCAGTCACTGGGTGGCAGGTGGGGAGACACCCTGGACAGACCGCCAGGCCATCACACAGCGCCCACACACACACATACACATTCATACCTAGGGGCAAGTTTAGTAATGCTCGAGTCACCTGACCCACATGTGTTTGGACTGTGGGAGGAAACCCACGAACGACCCCCAAGGTTGGACTACCCCGGGGCTTGAACCCAGGACCTTCTCGCTGTGAGGCGACCGCGCTAACCACTGCGCCACCGCGCCGCCTCTTTAGGATACTTTTCCGGTGTATTTCAGACAATATGTAGTCCATCAGCACCCTGCAGACTGCAGCACTGTGTGGCGTGGGCGGTGGTGTCTGGTAGGACTTCACCAGGGAAAATGACAGGGTGCATCGTGTTTTCATCCTCATCATAGCAGCCGGATGAGGAAGAAGAAGGCAGGTAGTGTTGAGTGTGCAGAAGAAGTGACGGTGTTGTGTCCAACCAGCAGATATGACAGAACAAGCCGGTAGGAGACCTTCATCAACACACCGCACGACATCAAGAAGGACACCTCAGCTTCCAGCAGGTTCTTTGGTTTATTTCTGTGGTCCATTTTAACTTGTTCTTAAAAAGTCTTGTGCGTCTCCAGCAGATATTCTCCACATTGAAAATTTGTCTCGACCAAAGGGGTAATCTATTTTGATGCACGTGTGCAACCTTTTTTTATTTTTATTTTTATTTCTGTGCTCTTTTGAAAGTATGAGATGTGTGTTCTATGGGGAAATGCAGCTTTTTTGCAGACAGTCATTTTTACTTATTATTTGTTTTTGTGGAGGTGATCTTTCCGTGGACATGGAACCTGTGTGTGTTGTGTTGTCTGAGTCAGGGTGTCTGGGGGTCACGTGGAGCACACGTGACCCCCAAATTCCGAGGAGTCGCTGCTCCCCAAATGGAGAAGAGCAGGGAAGAGAAAACAAGAGAAAAGGACGAGTGGAGAGAGTAGCCACCAGCTACTTATAATCATTTTGGGGTTTAGCTCTGTGCTGACCCCTAGTGTCAATTTCTTTAACTGCAACCCCACCGTTTTTGTTTTGTTTTTTTGTTTTCATGTTTTGTTTTGTTTTTGTTTTTTTTACACATGGACAACCGCAGACAAGACCCACATGACCTGCACAACAAAAAGACTACAATCTGTGAACACAACGTGCAGCATGATACAAACTCTGGGTACCACTGTCACAACTATAATCACTTTTTATGCTTGTGTTATTTTCATCACAATCCAAGACAAATACTGAGCAGGTCGGTTTGACCAATACTGGATGTCAGTGATAAGTTTGTTGACCCTGGTAGGTTAGCCTCCCTGTTTATTCACCTCTATACTCACAGCTGAGTGTGTGTGCAGCATGGTGCAACATTTGTTCTTCAGTCCAATACTCTGCAGCCTTATAGAATGGTGATTTTTTTTATCCCAGATAGCAAAATTGCTGTGACCCGGACCCGTCCCACACCGACACTTCATCCGGCCCACATACCGCGTGGAATGACGGCACTTGGGCGGTCCGCTCCTGTTTGCCAGATCTGGGCCAGAACCAAGCCATAGCAGTGCTGCATGTGCCACATATTTGACAAAGGTGGCCATATTTGTTTTGTGATATTTGGGCCATATTCACCATTTACCACACGGGCCACTTCAGGGCCACATCCAGATCACATGTTGCCCAGAGCACCGCATCTTTGCCAAAAAAGGCCCACATGTGATTTGGCATATTTGGGCCATATTTGCTATTCTACATGTGGGCCACTTCAGCCTCACATCCGCTTTGTCAGGGCCAGAGGAAGGCCAGCAGTGCCGCATCACTGCCTGAAGTGGCCCACATCCGGGTGCTATCTGGGGTTAATTGAATTTGTGAACAGATTTGGCTGATAAATCTGATTGGGATTCTGTTCTCCTCTCCTTCATCAGAATGTCCTTGGCTCTTCCTCGTCATAACATATGGAAGTCAGAGGAACTGGTTGCCTACCTGCACCCTGGACCCCCAGGCACTGCTGTCCTGGAGCAGAAGGCCCATGGGGGAGCAGCACCTTTGACTTGGTGTGGGGAGAATATCTGGCAATGCTGCTTGGTGCCAGGGCCGTGGGACATCTGTTGTGTGAGAGGCAGCTTTTGTCTTATTTTGCTGTGTCCGGGACATTTCTGGGCGTTAACCTTTGGGCAGCGGGACTCTATAAAAACGTAGCGAACCCCCAGTCTTGCCCAAAATCCTTCATCGTGGTCACTGATGCCAGCAATGTGGGGTTCAGGGCTGTCCTCCCCGAGCAGGAAGGAGAGGGAGAGCGTGCCGAGGCCTACTTCAGTCACGCCCTGAGTCGGATGGAAAAGAACTTCTGCGTCACCCGACTTGAGCGGCTGGCAGTGATCCAGCCGTATTTGCATGGCCGCCACTTCCTCATCCACACCGACCGAGCCTCGCTTACTTGGCGTGAGGAGCTTTGCAGCCACCGGCAGGGGCCTGGAGAGGTCATGGGCCGGCTGTCTGAGGTGGTGTACTGGGTGCACATGCCCGGCCGGGGGCACATGGTGGTGCTGCACCAGGATAGACTCTCCCCATACTGCCCCCTTGCTCCGTCTTAACTTGAGGCCGGGGGCAACAGCTACACCCCACGCACCAATCAGTGTGACTCTCCTCCATTTGCGCTTGCCTGTTTGCCAGCGACGGCACCCTGGGCGTTTAAGGGACTATATGTTGGGTGATGGGGTCGTCGAGGGCGACTGACCCCTCAGATGAGGGCTATGTAGCGACTGGAGGAGACAGTCGCTCTAACTGTCAACAGTTCTGTGCTGGGGGAGTGCAAGGGCTCATGGGACTGTTAATGTTTGATGTGACTGACGTGTTTTAGTCGGACTAACACAATAAATCCACTTTTTCCAACATCATGTAAACGTACCGAGTATGTCGACTAATCACAGAGAAAGGGAAGTGAAGGGAAGCACAAGTAGAACATTTGGTAGTAGTTGGGTGATTAGTCAGACCTTGTCCTGGATTTCTTCTACTGCTGACCTTGCATCACTTGGTTATTACCTGGCCTGTAATTGCATCAACTGTTTAGCTGCGGAGGTGCGCGGGGGTGCTCTGAAAAAGTACCCATGTAACCAGGCATTGAATCGGCCTTACGTGCAAGTCCATTATACAAATGACGCTCGATGACTGACCACTGGTAGAAGTGACCACAGCCAGTGGCTACTGGCGTCTCCGGGGAGAGAAAGCCAGACTGCCTTCAGAAATGCTCTGCGTACAATTTAACCTAAAAATGGCACCGCAACGGCGGCACAAAGCTGAAAAACACAGACAACTACACGATATCGCTAAGCTATAGCCGAGTTAACCTCGAGGCTCTTGATGTTTATGTGCCAAGCATCAGATGGCTGAAAAGCTTCAACTCCAATCACTGAAACTCTATTCAACAATATCCAACCCCAGCAGAGAGGAGGCTGTGATTAAGGGGTGGCTATTTATTTATTTATTTATGTTGCACCGGAGAATGGCCCAATCCCAAAGTGGTTTAACCCCCAGGGACAAGGCCTATAAAACTCTGCACCTGGGGAGGTAAACCTTTCTAGAGTCAGGCCCGGTTTGGAACCGTGCATTATCAGGGGCTCCTGGTGATCCGTGTGTCTGTCGGCCGGAGGCCGGGTCAGGACGCTCCAAACTCAGCCAAGGTAAGAGACACATGGACTTCACGTTTGCTGTTGCCATTCTGTAGTTTTCCCAAAGTTACTGTACGGAAATGTTTACATACTGTTTGTTCCCTTTGGCGCTTTGGATATATCTCTATGTATTTTGGGATGGAACGTATATTTGCCATGTTTGTTTTATAATGAACTTTCTTCAAGAATCTGTACATGAATATGAACAATGTTCAATAAAAATATTGAAAAAAATTTTTTTCCCCAAAGTCGCCGGCGCGGTTTGATGACGCGCGGACGGTGGCGCTACGTCATCGCGCAAATTAGCGCGTTCACCCGGGTGTGGCGTTTACGTCGATGCCGATCGGAGGTGGAGCCGGTAAATACCCGCGTCTACTGCCGTCATTTGACCCGGGCAGGGGCGCAACGGGGGGGGGGGGGGTGGGGGGGTGGAGAGGGTGCAATGCACACAGGCGCCGCTTCAGCGGGGGCGCCAAAAGACCGTACGCAAAAAAAGAAGAAGCTTATAATTAAGAAATATAACATGTAACTATGTACTCTAATCCAAAATTCTCATCTAAGTAACAATATTTATGATTAAAGCCGCAAGCGGCGTTGGGAGGGGTCCAAGCATTGGCACTGTGGCGCCCCCTATGGAGCAATTTGAATGGTTTTGTCCTCATGATCATATACCTTCACCCAACGTAAATAATTAACGCTATGATACGTAGGGGCCTTTTATACACCTGGTCTGTAATAGACTACCGTTCCAACATGAAACCAAACCGCTGTTGGTAGTGTAATAAAGACTGAAGAATCTTGCTTCAGAAACAGCAGCCTACCCGAGTTTCCAACTAGATACGACAATGTCGGATTACTTGGGTCGCCTGTGTCCTAGACCAGTGTTTCTCAACCGGGGGTCCGCGGACCCCTAGTGGTACGTGGTGTAATTGCAAGGGGTCCGTGAAAATAAAATATCTTTAAAAAAAGATCCTATGACATTTATAGAAATAGGATTATTTTACTCAAATGTGACTGAGACCTTTATCTACCTAAACTATAAAGGGTAACAGGACTTTTTTCTCTAATTACATCTGTTTCACAAGTGTAATTTATTGTATTTTAATAAGAGATATCGCTCCCATTTGCATTGTTAAAAGTTACTGCATAAGAATTCTGTTGTTACATATATCTGAAAGTTACTGAATACATATTCTGTTTTGTTACATATATCTGAAAGTTACTAAATGCATATTCTGTTTTGTTACATATATCTGAAAGTTACTGAATACATATTCTGTTTTGTTACATATATCTGAAAGTTACTGAATACATATTCTGTTTTGTTACATATATCTGAAAGTTACTGAATACATATTCTGTTTTGTTACATATATCTGAAAGTTACTGAATACATATTCTGTTTTGTTACATATATCTGAAAGTTACTGAATACATATTCTGTTTTGTTACATATATCTGAAAGTTACTGAATACATATTCTGTTTTGTTACATATATCTGAAAGTTACTGAATACATATTCTGTGTTGTTACATATATCTGAAAGTTACTGAATACATATTCTGTTTTGTTACATATATCTGAAAGTTACTGAATACATATTCTGTGTTGTTACATATATCTGAAAGTTACTGAATACATATTCTGTTTTGTTACATATATCTGAAAGTTACTGAATACATATTCTGTGTTGTTACATATATCTGAAAGTTACTGCATAAGAATTCTGTTTTGTTAACTATATCTAAGTTACAACTGAAAGCTCTTATTTTTGCCCCAAAGAGTGAATAAATGCTATAATGCAATTTAAAATGCAGTTTCTACTGTTTCTATCAAATTGCAACCCCCCTCCCCCAAGATCAGGTGGAGGGGTCCTCAGGGTAGATCAAAAATACGCAGGGGGTCCAGGACCCCAAAAAGGTTGAGAACCACTGTCCTAGACGATTACCGTAATTTTTTTAAATGTCGTAACACTTCCATTGCTTCAGAAACATGTGCCAGAGTTTCCAAAACTGGACCAGACGGCGTCTGATTTCTTTTGTCCTAGCCGACTGCCGTAAAAAGAGAAAGTATGTCGTTATACCCAGGTGTCCTGGCTTGTGGTATGTAGAGCTGCAGCGCTTCCACACCAAATAAGTCAAAATAACGGGCAAACTATATGACTGACGTAGGTGGTCCCAATAGTAAAGTTGTTGAGCACATTGCGATGGATGGGTCGATTAAGTTTTGTGTTGATCTGACTTACGCTGTGGGAGTTATGGCCTTTTAAGCATGACCCTTTGTTATAGCGCCACCATCTGGCTGACATGGGTGATTTGTAGTGCCAAAGTAGTGGGGGGCCGTATGAATGCACCTACCAAATTTGGTTGGTCTAGGACTTATGGTTGCTGAGCCTCAGACACTTTTAGCTGAGAAACCGCGCCCAAACTAATACAAGTCAAAATGGCGGGCAAACTATATGGCTGACATATGTGGTCCCGATAACAAAGTTGTAGAGCACATTCAGATGCATAGGTCTGTGCAGTTTTGTGTTGATCTGACTTATGGTGTGGGAATTATAGCCTTTTACGCATGACCCTTTGTTATAGCGCCACCATCTGGCTGACATAGGTGATTTGTGGTGCCTGAGTAGTGGGGGTGCCATAGGAATCCACGTACCAAAGCTGGTTGGTCTAGGACTTAACGGTTGCTGAGCCTCACACACTTTTAGTGGAGAAAAATAATAATAATCCTAACAAATACAATAGGGGTCCACCAGCTTCGCTGCTTGGACCCCTAATAAATATTAAACTTTTAAAAAACAACTATGCCTATAACCAGAAATTGTTGCTTTTGGCGCCCCCGCTGATGCGGCACCTGTGTGCATTGCACCCTGTGCACGCCCCCTCGATGCTGATTGTACCCTTTCACGTTGACCACCAAAGGCGGATGTTAGCGGGTGTTAGCGGGTGTTAGCGGATGTTAGCGGGTGTTAGCGGATGTTAGCGGGTGTTAGCGGATGTGGGCGGTTTTTTTGGCCAGTGTGGAAGGGGTACAGCCACAGTCTACGCACAACACGTTATGCCTACCGAATCGTAAAACATCCCGAAGGACACTTCACTATCATAACACACCATTATTGATCGCTCATCTCCTTAAACTTCCGGTTCCGGTTGGCAGCTGCGGTTTGTTTGTTTGTTTGCCGCGCTGCTTTCTTTTTAACTTTTGAAACATTTTAACAACTCCTAGAGACCCTTTTGGATTATTCTGCTTGATTTCATGGCTCGCCTGTTTTATGGACTCTTACCCGATCATTACACTGACTTCCTGCACTCTTGGCGAGAACCGTGTGGACTCAAACCTTAGGAAGGAGTATATTAGAGCAGTGTTTCTCAACCGGGGGTCCGCGGACCCCTAGTGGTCCGTGGTGTAATTGCAAGGGGTCCGTGAAAATAAAATATCTTTAAAAAAAGATCCTATGACATTTATAGAAATAGGATTATTTTACTCAAATGTGACTGAGACCTTTATCTACCGAAACTATAAAGGGTAACAGGACTTTTTTCTCTAATTACATCTGTTTCACAAGTGTAATTTGTTGTATTTTAATAAGAGATCTCGCTCCCGTTTGCATTGTTAAAAGTTACTGCATAAAAATTCTGTTGTTACATATATCTGAAAGTTACTGAATACATATTCTGTTTTGTTACATATATCTGAAAGTTACTGAATACATATTCTGTGTTGTTACATATATCTGAAAGTTACTGAATACATATTCTGTTTTGTTACATATATCTGAAAGTTACTGAATACATATTCTGTTTTGTTACATATATCTGAAAGTTACTGAATACATATTCTGTTTTGTTACATATATCTGAAAGTTACTGAATACATATTCTGTTTTGTTACATATATCTGAAAGTTACTGCATAAGAATTCTGTTTTGTTAACTATATCTAAGTTACAACCGAAAGCTCTTATTTTTGCCCCAAAGAGTGAATAAATGCTATAATGCAATTTAAAATGCAGTTTCTACTGTTTCTATCAAATTGCAACCCCCCTCCCCCAAGATCAGGTGGAGGGGTCCTCAGGGTAGATCCAAAATACGCAGGGGGTCCAGGACCCCAAAAAGGTTGAGAACCACTGTCCTAGACGATTACCGTAATTTGTTAAAACGTCGTAACACTTCCATTGCTTCAGAAACATGTGCCTGAGTTTCCAAAACTGGAC
Organism: Lampris incognitus; assembly: GCF_029633865.1. Classification (NCBI taxonomy): domain Eukaryota; kingdom Metazoa; phylum Chordata; class Actinopteri; order Lampriformes; family Lampridae; genus Lampris; species Lampris incognitus. Next base: position 4,956,048 of record NC_079215.1, on the reverse strand, counting down.
CAGACGGCGTCTGATTTCTTTTGTCCTAGCCGACTGCCGTAAAAAGAGAAAGTATGTCGTTATACCCAGGTGTCCTGGCGTGTGGTATGTAGAGCTGCAGCGCTTCCACACCAAATAAGTCAAAATAGCGGGCAAACTGTATGACTGACATAGGTGGTCCCAATAGTAAAGTTGTTGAGCACATTGAGATGCATGGGTCGATTACGTTTTGTGTTGATCTGACTTATGCTGTGGGAGTTATGGCCTTTTAAGCATGACCCTTTGTTATAGCGCCACCATCTGGCTGGCATGGGTGATTTGTAGTGCCAGAGTAGTAGGGGGCCGTATGAATCCACCTACCAAATTTGGTTGGTCTAGGACTTATGGTTGCTGAGCCTCAGACACTTTTAGCTGAGAAACCGCGCCCAAACTAACACAAGTCAAAATGGCGGGCAAACTATATGGCTGACATATGTGGTCCCAATAACAAAGTTGTAGAGCACATTCAGATGCATAGGTCTGTGCAGTTTTGTGTTGATCTGACTTGTGGTGTGGGAATTTTAGCCTTTTACGCATGCCCCTTTGTTATAGCGCCACCATCTGGCTGACATAGGTGATTTGTGGTGCCTGAGTAGTGGGGGGGCCATAGGAATCCACGTACCAAAGCTGGTTGGTCTAGGACTTAACGGTTGCTGAGCCTCACACACTTTTAGTGGAGAAAAATAATAATAATCCTAACAAATACAATAGGGGTCCACCAGCTTCGCTGCTTGGACCCCTAATAAATATTAAACTTTTAAAAAACAACTATGCCTATAACCAGAAATTGTTGCTTTTGGCGCCCCCCCTGATGCGGCACCTGTGTGCATTGCACCCTGTGCACGCCCCCTCGATGCTGATTGTACCCTTTCACGTTGACCACCAAAGGCGGATGTTAGCGGGTGTTAGCGGATGTTAGCGGGTGTTAGCGGATGTTAGCGGGTGTTAGCGGATGTGGGCGGTTTTTTTGGCCAGTGTGGAAGGGGTACAGCCACAGTCTACACACAACACGTTATGCCTACCGAATCGTAAAACATCCCGAAGGACACTTCACTATCATAACACACCATTATTGATCGCTCATCTCCTTAAACTTCCGGTTCCGGTTGGCAGCTGCGGTTTGTTTGTTTGTTTGCCGCGCTGCTTTCTTTTTAACTTTTGAAACATTTTAACAACTCCTAGAGACACCTTTTGGATTATTCTGCTTGATTTCATGGCTTGCCTGTTTTATGGACTCTTACCCGATCATTACACTGACTTCCTGCACTCTTGGCGAGAACTGTGTGGACTCAAACCTTAGGAAGGAGTATTTAGAGCAGTGTTTCTCAACCGGGGGTCCGCGGACCCCTAGTGGTCCGTGGTGTAATTGCAAGGGGTCCGTGAAAATAAAATATCTTTAAAAAAAAAAGATCCTATGACATTTATAGAAATAGGATTATTTTACTCAAATGTGACTGAGACCTGTATCTACCTAAACTATAAAGGGTAACAGGACTTTTTTCTTTAATTACATCTGTTTCACAAGTGTAATTTATTGTATTTTAATAAGAGATCTCGCTCCTGTTTGCATTGTTAACTGCATAAAAATTCTGTTGTTACATATATCTGAAAGTTACTGAATACATATTTTGTTTTGTTACATATATCTGAAAGTTACTGAATACATATTCTGTTTTGTTACATATATCTGAAAGTTACTGCATAAGAATTCTGTTTTGTTACATATATCTGAAAGTTACTGAATACATATTCTGTTTTGTTACATATATCTGAAAGTTACTGAATACATATTCTGTTTTGTTACATATATCTGAAAGTTACTGAATACATATTCTGTGTTGTTACATATATCTGAAAGTTACTGCATAAGAATTCTGTTTTTCTGAAAGTAGTAGTAGTAGACTGTAAGTAATGTCTTTCAGCACACAGCTTTGCACATAGTAACTGTAAATAGCTTTTAATTAAGCCTTTTCATCAATGTATTCTAACTTATGAGCTCTTAGTGTATAAGTTAAAACCCACGGACTGTTTTTTAGAGCTATGGGAAACTTTTGACACTGGTCAAGTTGACCATTCCTTTGGCAAATAATTACACTGGTCATTTGTATTGTTATGCAATGATTTCATGGCCCAGTGCCCAGATCAAGAGTTTGAACAGTACCGTTAGAGAAAGCACCGTCCAAATAATAACAGTATGTTCTGCATCAGACTGAATCTCCACCTACACTGAGTGTAGAAGATACTAGAAACACTTGCAAAATTGATATTGTCAATATTTTGTTCTCATCTCCTAAGAAGACGTGGTCATTGAAAAGCACATTGTTATCTTTAGTTACAATATTGACCCCCAGCGGCCTTATACTTATAGTGCGCAGTAGGTGTAGTATTTATATCCCAGATAGCATCCGGATGTGGGCCACTTCAGGCAGTGATGCAGCACTGCTGGCCTTCTGCTGGCCCTGACAAAATGGATGTTAGCCTGAAGTGGCCCACATGTATAACAGCAAATATGGCCAGAATATGCCAAATCACATGTGGGCCTTTTCTGGCAAAGATGCGGTGCTGTGGGCAACATGTGATCTGGATGTGACCCTGAAGTGGCCCGTGTGGTAAATGGTGAATATGGTCCAAATATCACAAAACAAATATGGCCACCTTTGGCAAATATGTGGCACATGCGGCACTGCTATGGCTTGGTTCTGGCCCAGATCTGGCAAACAGGAGCGGACCGCCCAAGTGCCATCATTCCACGCGGTGTGTGGGCCGGATGACGTGTCGGGTGTTGGACGGGTCCGGGCCACAGCTGTTTTGCTATCTGGGCATTGTATAAAAAGCATTTTAATGTATGTTTGGGCGTCACCTGTTCATCTTCATTTCCTTCCTGCTGATTTCAGGGTGTTATTTTCCATGTCACAGCACATTTGAGCTATCTCGGCTGCACACGGTTGCCCAAAAAGCACAGTGCATGACTTCAAATTTGTGTTTCAACCTTTGACAGAGAAGTGGAATCAGCACTGTGAGCCATACCAAGTATGATTTTTGACCATCACACTCAGCCAAAATATCTCATAGGTGCTGTGACAGGAAAAGCAACACCTGAAAGTCTGTAGCAGGGATATGAAACGATTCACCTCAAGAAGTTTAATTAACTCACCCCCAAATGTACATGGGAACCTTGTTTTCTTTTATTTCATTATGCCAAACTGTTAGGTACGGTGATGCAGAAGCGTTGGTGTGGCTCGGAGAAACCCTAATAGCTGTAAATAAGTGCTGTGGCAGAGGAATTCATGTTCAAACTAAAATAATTAACGGTTTGTAGATGATCTCATCCTTCTTATTGGATGAGAGCACCTCAGTTATATGGAGGTGTGGGGGGGGGACCCAAATATTACAGCCCACTGTTAGCGAGACTTAATGTTGTAGCTGTTTAATGGATGATGATCTTATCCAGACTGGCTTACAAACACACTACACAAGCAAACATTATTAGTGAATATCAACACATTTCATCAACAAAAGCAAATAGATTGTTTTCCACTTGGGGAAACGACATGCAGAACGACTCTTGGCTTTTCCCTCTTTTAAAATATTTGGAGGTCTCCAGACTGCAGCAATACACAAATGTTATTCTTGCCCACCAGGAAAGTCATTATGCTGTTTGTGTTCAGCTCTGTTGGGACCCCCGGCGTCGTTTTTTCTTTCTTTCAATTTTTTATTTGTTCTATAGTAAATACAAAAAAAAAAAACATATAGTGCCAGGGGGTCAGAATATTAACAGAAATCACAAATCAGCTCACAAAAATGTTATAAAGGGTACATACATTTATGGTTTGAATAGCTTTCCTGTTTTTAGAATATAGAATTGTATCGTTTAATTTCGTTTTCAAAAATGAAAAAGGATGGTTTATGAGTGGAAAACTTACATTTATGAATATGTGATTTTGCAAGAGTAGCCGGTTATTTTCTTGCCCGGTGCGGGATTTGATACGAGGTGTACTGCACCACAAGGCGACATCGCTAACCGCTCGGCTAAAGGGTCAGACCCGTTAGCTAGCTAGGGGCTAACGTGTCTTATTAGTAGTTTACACAAGTAATAAAATCAAGACTGATGATAAAATATTGCTTTGCTTTGCTAGGATTATAAAGAAGCCAGCCAATACTGTAATGTGGATGGATAAGAAGACACGCTGGCTGGCGGGTCTGACCCTTTAGTCGAGCGGTTAGCGATGTCTCCTGCGGTGCGGGCGATGCGGGTTCGCTTCCCGGCCGCGGCAGTTGTCCCCCGAGTTCGCTCGATACATTTTCATGGGAAAGGGAAAATTCAGGATCACTATAAATGTACCGACATCCTGCCAAAAAGTACAAACGAGGGGACCAGACCAAAATAAATGACATAAATCCTCTGGAACCAGCTGACAAAATGAGCAGCACCACATCCATGCCCTTTTTATATCTTAGTAGTGTAAACTACTAATAAGACCCGTTAGCCCCTAGCTAGCTAACGAGTCTGACCCTTTAGCCGAGCGGTTAGTGACGTCGCCTTGTGGTGCAGTACACCCCGTATCGAATCCCGCACCGGGACAGAAAATAGCTCAGTTACAGTAGAAATGAATTGCAAGGGAAAAAACTGATGAATTGTTTTAAAAGCCACTTCCTTGATCTTATTAATATTCCGATGTTTAGAAGGAAAGCGCCAGAGTTTATTCCAGTTCAGGTCTGAAGTAAAGTTATTCCAGTAAGAAACGACATTTGGAACAGAGACTATTTCCCTTTGACATAAAACAGGTACGTCACGGTTATTCTCGCTCCTTTTAGAGGAGGAACAGATCCGACCGCCCGCCGTGTAAAATTCGCTTTGCTAATGTCCCTCACGGCCTTCCGTAGCGCCGCAACAAAGTCACGTGACGTACGTAACCACGTCAGCCGGAATCCGGTCGGTGGATAAACGCCCAGCGCGAGAAGTCGTCCTTGCTTTATTAGCGTTATAAGTTAACATAGCCAGAGGGCACGGATCATTACAAGCAGTAACAACAGGATCCATCCATCATCCGAACCGCCTGTCCTGCTCTCGGTCCGGTCGTAGTCCAGTCAGGAGCGCGTAAGCGTGTACGTGTCTGTGTTTGCAAGACGCTTTACGACGCCACAAACCCCGGCGTCACTTTCTATTTTTTACGACAGGGTGACGTCACCCACTAACGTCACATGACTTCCGCCACAACGAGGACTGGACCGTGCCGATGATCCGGGGTCTGGCCGCAGCCGCCTCTAGTTTAATCGCTGTTTATGCCGGCGTCCTTCTTCGTTACGGGCCGAGAGAAACGCCGAGCAGGTCGGTCTCAGCTCCTCTCTCTATGTCGGTAATACGGTTGTTGACTCGACGGTAGGTTAGCCGGAAGCCTCCGAGTTAGCTTAGCGTTAGCGCGTTTTAGTTTGCCGAGTTGAAAAATGTCTGTTAGTCTATACTCGAACATTCGGTGTTTGGTGAATATAGTTTCGATTCGCTAGCGCTCATTTCCAAAATGCTGTCTAGATGTTTTGGCTAAAATATCACCATGACCTCCGTATGGACATCTCCCCCAGAGCCCAGTCAGATATCACCATGGCCTCCATATGGACATCTCTCCCAGAGCCCAGTCAGATATCACCATGGCCTCCATATGGACATCTCCCCCAGAGCCCAGTCAGATATCACCGTGACCCCCATATGGACATCTCCCCCAGAGCCCAGTCAGATATTACCGTGGCCTCCATATGGACATCTCCCCCAGAGCCCAGTCAGATATCACCATGGCCTCCATATGGACATCTCCCCCAGAGCCCAGTCAGATATCACCGTGACCCCCATATGGACATCTCCCCCAGAGCCCAGTCAGATATTACCGTGGCCTCCATATGGACATCTCCCCCAGAGCCCAGACAAATATCACCTTGGCCTCCATATGGACATCTCCCCCAGAGCCCAGTCAGATATCACCGTGACCCCCATATGGACATCTCCCCAGAGCCCAGTCAGATATTACCCTGACCCCCATATGGACATCTCCCCCAGAGCCCAGTCAAATATCACCATGATCCCCATATGGACATCTCCCCCAGAGCCCAGTCAGATATTACCGTGACCCCCATATGGACATCTCCCCCAGAGCCCAGTCAGCCAGTTTATGTTCAGAAACACCAGCTGGACTTGATACACATCATGATGTCGTTGTTAGGTGTGTTGTCCATCACAAGCTTCCCCACGGTGTTATTTAAATATTACTAGATAGCGGAAGAGGGGCAGAACGGACGTTTGACAACAACAAAGTCAAGCTATCTGATTCTTCATTTATTTATGCCTCCATTCCAGGTCAGACTGGTGGTACTGGTATTTAGGCGGCACGGTGGTGCAGTGGTTAGCGCGGTCGCCTCACAGCAAGAAGGTTCTGGGGAGCCCCGGGGTAGTCCAACCTTGGGGGTCGCCCTGGGTCGTCCTATGTGTGGCGTTTGCATGGTCTCCTCGTGTCTGTGTGGGTTTCCTCCGGGTGCTCCGGTTTCCTCCAACAGTCCAAAGTTATGTAGGTCAGGTGAATCCATCCATCCATCCTTTATCTGAACCGCTTATCCTGCTCTCAGGGTCGCGGGGATGCTGGAGGCTGTTCCAGCAGCCATTGGGCGGCAGGCGGGGGGGCATCCTGGACAGGCCGCCATGCCATCATAGGGCCGACACACACACACACCTAGGGACAATCTAGTATGCTCAATTCAGCTGACTTACATGTCTTACATATCTGCTGACATATGCTAAAATACCATATTGATGAATCTGAGGTTCATTGCATAGAACTGTTTGGTAATGTAAAGTATAACATCAAACTAAAAACTAGTTTTCAAGTAGCACATGCTCAAATATTTCCTGACCTCATTTTGCGAGAGATTTTTAGGTAATAGATTCTCATTATAATTAAATCAAATCAAAACTGTGTATCAAAATGTGACAATATCTGAATTTAAGGCTGACACGATACCACTGAAAGATGACAAATGATAATATTGAATTACAGTATTGCCCAGCTCTGATCCATTTTATGCGGAAACACGTTTGTCCAATAAATCAGATTGTGATTCTGTTCTCCACTCCTCCCTCAGAATGTCCTCGGCTCTTCCTCGTCATACCATATGGGAGTCAGAGGAACTAGTTGCCTACCTCCACCCTCGACCCTGGACCCCAGGCACTGTTGTCCTGGAGCAGAAGTCCCACGGGGGAGCAGCAGGCAGCATCTTTGACTTAGGGCAGAGGGAATATCTGGCGATGCTGTTTGGTGCCAGGACCGTGGGGCATCTCCTGTGTGAGAGGCTAGGGGTACACAGGTGTGCGTTGATCACCAGACCCCAGAAAGAAGAACCAGCACAGGTGAGGGTTTCTGTGCAGCTTTAGTATCTTACATTTAGTTTACCTGAGGGATTTCTGTTAGCTAGCCATCATTCTTGTTCATGAGAGAAAAAAAGCTGGGTGGGACAGAGGACAGAACCCCAATTTACCTGTCTTGCTGACCATGAATGAATGAATGATGATTTATTGTGAACATGTAAATAAGCAGGATTTAACATAACATAGCAAGCCATTGCCATAATCTGAAGTGATCAACAAATCCACACATCAAACTTAAGCAAACAGATCTCCATATACATCAGATTATTTGTTACATGTTGGAAAAGGAGTAGGAGGAACTACACACTTATTTTTTCCTGCCCCTTCTCACCTACTCTTAAGTTAATTCAGCTACTGTACATTACAAACTCAATTCCCACTGTACTGTATAGTTCACATTCAATGCAAGTTGTGCTGCACAATACAAACTCACCTACTGTGGGCAGTAAGAGAAGGAAAAAAAACATAAATAAACATGAAAAAGAAAAACACATCCTAATGTCATGTACCAAGAATAAACAGATCTCAATGCTACGTACAACCCAGATAGCTACTATGTGTCACAGAAAGAAAAAAATGTAATAACTTTTTAGAGATAAATAAAACTTAGACAGTTAACACAACTCCTCGCATCCCTATATCTCTTGATAATCAGTACTTTGTACTTCTTCTTGAACTGTGTAATGTTTGTACTTTGAGCTCCATGCTGAGACTGTTCCACAATTTTACCCCACAGATTGAAATGCCCATGCTCTTCAAAGTTGTACCAACACATAATTTTTTGAAGTTTTAAGTACCCTCTCAAATTACATTCCCCTTCTCTATCTGAGAATACTTTTACTATATTACTCGGTAGTAGACTGTTTCTTGCTTTGAACATTGTTTGTGCTGTGTTAAATTCTACTAAATCACTGAACTTCAAGGCACTTGATTTTAAGAATAACTTGTGGGTGTGTCCATGATATCTTACATTGTTAACTACATTATTATTGTGGCTCTTTTTTGTAGTATGCATAATGGTTGTAGGTTGGTTTTATAGGTGTTACCCCATACCTCCACACAGTAGATCAGATGTGGTAAAATAAATGAACAATACAGAGTGTACAATGACTTATGATCCAGAATGTGACTTGCTTTTCTCATGACCACAATGCTCCTTGCCAGCTTTGCTCGCACATATGTTATGTGAGGTTTCCAGCAGATTTTGTGGTCTAGTATCACACCTAGGAATTTATTTTCATATACTCTTTCTAGTTGGATATTGTCAATCACTACTTTTGCTTTGGTGTTTATTTTATAATTTCCAAGCAACATAAACTTTGTTTTGTTCAGATTTAAGGATAATGTGTTTTTGTCAAACCACCATTTTAATTTTTCTATTTCTATTGTGGTCAACTCCAAAAGCTGCTGTAAATTCTCACCAGAACAAAATATTTTCGTGTCATCTGCAAATAGAACAAATTTCAATATTTTTGATATCTTTCATATATGATTCAAGTACAGAATGAACCGTTTTGGACCTAAATCGACCCCTGGGGTACACCACAAGTAATATCCATGCATGACGATTTATGTTCACCTATCCATTACAAACTACTGCCTGTTACTTAAATAGCTTCTCAGCCAATTCTGCACCACCCCTCTGATACCACACCTTTCCAATTTGTCTATTAATCTATTGTGATCAATAGTGTCGAAAGCCTTTTTTTAGATCTGTAAATGTCCCCACAGCAAACTTTTTTTGGCCTATGCAATGTCTTCAATTAATTCAGTGAGTGCCAGAGATGTGGATCTGTTTGGTTGGAACCCGTACTGGCTATCTGTCAACAGATTGTGTTTCTCAATGAATTTGTGTAGTCTAGCAACAAATATTTTTTCTAGTATTTTGGAGAATCATGACAATAATGAAATTGGTCTGTAGTTAGTAAATTGGTGTCTATCTCTGGTTTTATATAAGGGTATGACTTTTGCGATTTTCATTTTTCTTGATACTTTACCAGGTTGAAAGGACGTGTTATAAATGTGGGTTAGTGGTTTTGCAATACTTTCGATTACTTTCTTAACTATTGTCATATCAATATCATTCCGGTCAGTAGATTTTTTGTTCCCGCAGTTGTTTACAATGTTCATGATTTCCTTCTCTTCTACTGCTCTAAGAAAATTGAGATTGGATTTCTGTCCCCATAATCACTATCATGATCATGGGGAGTCAGTGTGTCTATATATTCTAGTTATTTTGAGCAAAGTGAAATTGCTAAGTCAGTCAGTTAAGCTTATTTTATGGCCATTGGCAAACCAACTCACGGTGAAGTTAACTGTTCCTTGGTTGAATGCAAGGTTTATTCCCATCTATCTTCTGTGTGTACGACGGAAGGGGCTCAGGCTGATGGATGCAAACAATGGTTCTGTGGTGTGGCAAGGAAAGTCTGTCATAGCGTCAATTAAAGTGTAGCGCTGCAATAGAATAGGATTCCATAAAGCTGTGAAGTGACTATGTGGCCGCCACAGAATAATCCAGAGCAGAAGGGTAGGATTGTTTGAGGTAGTTATGTGGTGGCATCAAGTTTGCTAGTTTGTGGTGTTATGTGGTAATTTCCAAGTACTCAGAAAAGAATAGAGATCTGATGAATTGAGGGAAATGAACTAATACTGGGTCGTAGTACATTGTAATCATTATTATTTTGTTGTTCACAGATCCGTATTCTCCCACTGCATGGCCTGGATGCTGATTGGCATCCTCACCTGGCAGGAGAGGAGGATTACAGCCCCCATGACCCAGGCTACTGCACTTCCAAGAGTGGTCCTCGCTGGACAGACTCCAGTCTTGCATTGATCCAAGCCAGAATCCGCGCCAAGCTCCCTTCCCCTGAAGCCCCACCCAACCTTACCTTCCTCGGCTCTGACCCCAACCACCCCGGCCTGTTCTCACGCATCGTCCGTGGGGAGGAGCAGCAGTGGCGGGTGTGGGAGGATGAGGGGCACGTGGCCTTTCTCACTCCTTTCCCCAATTCCCCTGGACTCACTGTATTGGTCCCACGCCGACCTTTGACCTCTGACATTTTCCGCCTGGAGAAGGGGGATTATGAAGAGCTGGCTCTGGCAGTTAAGAAGGTCTCCAAGCTCCTTGAAGAAGGGCTGGGTGCTTGGGGGGTTGGGCTCATCTTTGAGGGCTTTGAGATTGACTATGCCCATGCTAAACTGATTCCACTGCTTCCACCTCCATCATCAGATGAACATGACCTCACCCCTAACCCACCCCCTCCCCAGTTTTATCCCATTTATCCTGGGTACATCTCCTCAGAGGATGGACCTGAGGCAAGCGCTGAGAGTTTGAAAGAGTTTTTTGTGAAAATTGCACAGCTTTAAACTCAACAGTTTGTTCTTAGTTAAAACATACTTTTTTTGCTCATCTGCCTTTATCAAAAATACTCCTCGGCCTATGGGCATCAATTTCTTTGCACTAAATGACCAAAATAAAACAGAAAGTGCCTCATGACAGCGTGCAATGGGGCCTGCGGTACAGCATCCAAAAGACATGGTATACTGGAAACTGGTCATTGTTGCTGAAACATGGTTTTTGTACCCTTGGATTGCAAAGCTTTGTGGATGGAAGAGGATCCCTTCCCTTGTGTAGATGGGAGATACATTTTACATGATACCTGATATGGAAAAGTACAAGAATAACACAAATATGTAGGGAAAAATATAGAAGTTTGTACTGGTCCTGGTGCACAAACTACATATAACTACCAAACTACATGAGTTTTACTCTCACTGTCTGTTTTTACATTTGTTGTTGAGGTGGGATGAGGTGTGAATATCTGAATTGCAGTATTATTATAACCCAGGTTACTGCGTCTGTTCTGATTATCTTTTTCTTTTTTTTTACCAAACTGTTACCAAAGTTTTCAGTAAAGAGCTTTTTGATAGAAAATATTTGCCAAAAACATATCTCTCATGTCTCAAATGAACATGAGTTTTGCTATTTTACAGTGACTTATCTGCTTTTCCTCCTTTGCTTGATAAGAAGCAGTGGCCATAGAAATCTATTTTCATAGTGCACATTGCACATTGTAATGTAATTTAAATATTGTTGTTGCACTTGATATAGCTTTTACTGAGAATTCTCAAACGTTTACCCATTGATCACTTTTATTACAGTAGATCATACAGATATGTTGTGCAATCATTCTGATTTATATTTTACCATGTTTAAATTTGCAATGAGATTTTATATTCATTAAAATCAACAAACATCTATTAACTGAAATGTCATCAATATCTCTCTGATTTTGAGGACCCGAAATGTAAACTGGGGCGGTTTGCAGCTGAGTGTGAAATGGCCGGGATGAGAGTCAGCACCTCCAAGTCTGAGGCCATGGTTCTCTACTGGAAAATGGTGGATTGCTCCCTCCGGGTTGGGGGTGAGTCGTTGCCTCAAGTGAAGGAGTTCAAGTATCTCGGGGTCTTGTTCACGAGTGAGGGTAAGATGGAGTGGGAGATTGACAGGCGGATTGGTGCAGCATCAGCAGTAATGCAGACCTTGTACTGGACCGTTGTGGTGAAGAGGGAGCTGAGCCGGAAGGCAAAGCTCTCGGTACTACCAGTCAAACTTCATTCCAACCCTCACCTATGGCCATGAGCTTTGGGTAGTGACCGAAAGGGTGACATTGCGGATACAAGCGGCTGAAATGAGTTTCCTCCGTAGGGTGTCTGGGCTCAGCCTTAGAGATAAGAGTGAGGAGCTTGGACATCTGGAGGGAGTTCGGAGTAGAGCTGCTGCTCCTTCGTGTCGAGAGGAGCCAGTTGAGGTGATTCGGGCATCTGAGTAGGATGCCTCCTGGGCGCCTTCCTTTGGAGGTTTACTGGGCTCGGCCAACTGAGAGGAGACCCTGGGATGGACCCAGAACTCGCTGGAGGGACTACATGTCCAATCTGGCCTGGGAAGAAGGCCTTGGGATCCCCCAGGAGGAGCTGGAGGGCGTTGCTGGGGAGAGGGACATCTGGAGTGCCCTACTTAGCTTGCTGCCACCACGACCTGACCCCGAATCAGTCGGCAGTGTAACCAAACTATCGATATTGCACCAACAGTTTATCTTAGTTATGGTACACCTCAGAGTATTTTGTTTCTCTTGATTAACTGCAGTACAGTATTTAGTGTAGTGGTCCAATCACACATCTGAGTGACTCTAATTATCCTGCAGCTAATTGGTCCCACAGTGTTTTGATTATGAGGCTTAATTAACTGCTTGCTAAGTGTTTCATTAGTAACCTGTATACAAGGCATAGTCTGACAGACTAGAAAAAAGGCTTTTATTTTTCAGCAGGGAGAGCTTTCACAACCTTTGACAAGGGAAGTAGAATATTTTAACAAATAGCAGATGGACTCTAACCAGGAGGGTTTTTTTCCTCTTAGTCACAAATTATCTCGTCCTGCAAAAAGACATCATGGACTTTGACAGATATAGGCGAGATGGGAACAACATTGGTAGTTTTGTCCTTTCACTACACACATTTCCAAGAAGGCAGATTTCCATTTTGATTCAGGGCAGATAACACTGAAGCATCATGTCCCACTAGGGGGATAGGGGCTAATTCTCAGTGGGGCTAATGCCACAGCGGCTGCCAGGCAAGTCTTCCATCCCCGCGCTTCAGCATATCGGCTCCCTCACGCCTCTGGGCGCACGCGCTTCCGATGACCTCACGGTCTCACCATCCCACTTCTGACACCAATGTAGCGAATTCGAGGGGCAGTCCGGGAACCGCCACAGCCGGGACGCGAACCCGTGTCTCCCACTCCGCAAGCGACAACGTTAACCAGTCGACTAGAGGGTCCGACCCGTAAGTCAAGGACCAACGTGTCTACTTATCCATGCACGTTACAGTATTAAGAATTGAATCTCCAGTTGGATCTTAAATGAGTCATCACAGTACGTGTCCATAGAGAAAGTGTCCCCCCAAAAGAAGGGACTTTTGTATGTATAAGGTGGACCCCAGGTGTATCATCTCGTAAGCACAAACTCACCAGGAAGAGTGGCGCTAAGTGCTTGACCCCATACGCAAACCTTTGGAAATACCAGGCACCACCGTTATCTGTCCACAGCCTGTTTACTGTGTTGTGGGACTACTCATAGGCCGCGGAACCGGTATGGCCAGTAGGGCCGTGGCCATGCCTACTTTGGCGTGCATCAAACATAAACGTGTAAAAATTCAAATCGCAAATACGTGACATTCTTAATGTATTGCACTTTTGCACGCTGTAAGCCTACGTACAGTACGTAGCCTATCACAAGCAACAAACTCTGTTTCCTAATGAGTGATTGGTTATTTGTGTCACGTGAGCTTAGCGTCACACGGATGTGAATTCCACAGAACAAAATACCAGCGCTCTGTGTAAGTAGACTAACTGCTAGTGTGTTCGCTAAGCTTTAAGCAATAGTAACGTTCAAATGAACGATGAAGCGTCGAACAATAACTGATTTCTTCGGGTCAAAGTTGAGCAAGGTAGCTGAGACAACCACCGTCACTCCAGCCCACAATGAGCCCACAATGAGGAACCGGAAGTAGAATGGCTACCTGTCGCTGCTCCAACTGGCCCCTCTGCCGCCGCTACCCTCCACCTTATGAGCCTGTCGCCCCATGCACACAGGCTGCGGACATTGCTCTATACAGTTCCCGTGTCAACTGCCAGCACCAAGAGGTCTTTTCTCAACCCTTCGTCGTATGAAGACTTATCTAAGGTCAACAATGACTCAAAGGAGACTCAATGACTTGATGTGCAGCCACACACTCGGGGATGCTTTGGCCAATGTGGATGGTCTCGCCATTGCCAGTGATGTCATCCAGCACAACGAGAGACGGAGGAACGTCTCTGGGAACGTTTAAGACGGGGTGGTGAGCGTTGACGTTTTTTAATGCTATGCAACTGGACTTGACGTGTCAAATGATTTATGCTTTCTAATCATACTGATTATACTATTTGATTGTGACTCAAGTGTGGGCTATAATCAGGACAAATAAAAACGGCAATAATAAATAATGATAAATAAAGTTATGCGTTACGAGTGTGGCGGGGGGGGGGCGTGACGTCATTCTTGGCCCTACCCATTCGAAATGCGTTCCGCGGCCTATGGGACTGTAGTGGTTATGGGGCTACATAATTCCCCTTATTGAGCTGGTAGGAACGTTTGTTTACCGCTGCTGTTTCCTCGGTTCGGGTTTACAGTGACACACTTCCGCTGCGCGGGTTTTTTTTTGGTTGTTGTTGTAATGGTGGAAGGAATACATGGTGCACGTTGTGTATCCGAAAGAGAAAGTTGTCACGACTCCTGATTGAGCTCCTCTACACTGGTGACCCCGACGTTTGTCTCTTGGTAGTTATCAGAGACAATCTTTCGAACGAACATGGTTGACGAAATCAACGCGGTTTCTCTCACATTGCCAGAGTTCTGGGAGTCGTCGGCAACGACATGGTTCGCCCAGGCGGAAGCGCAGTTTGCTATCCGCAAGATAACGGAGGATGCTACTAAATACTACTACGGGGTATCGGCGCTCGGGTGTTCGACTGCAACTAGAGTGGCGAGTCTCCTTACAAATCCTCCGGCGGCAGACAAATACAAGGGGCTCAAAGATCACCTCTTGAAGATTTTTGAACTTTCTGACGCCGACAGGGCCCACCGTCTCTTTTCTCTGCAAGGCTTGGGTGACAGCAAGCCATCCGAGCTCATGGACACAATGCTGAATCTGCTGGGACCAGCGCACACACCTGATTTCCTCTTTGTACAACTGTTTCTGCGACAGCTGCCTGCTCAGGTGCGGACCGCTTTGGCCAACACCAGCGTTACCGATTGCCGCAAGCTAGCTGAGGAAGCTGACAAGTTCTTCCTGGCCAGCCAACAGCAGCACTGCGCGTCCGCGCTCGCCCCTGCCCACCCCCACACAACACCACCTGGTGACTCCATGGTGGTCGCCGTGGCAACCCCCGGTCGGCGACAGGAACCCGGCCTGTGCTTTTACCATGCAAAGTTCGGGGCCAAGGCGAAAAAGTGCACCTCCCCGTGCACTTTCAGCTCGTCGGGGTCACCAGTGTAGAGGAGCTCAAGCAGGAGTCGTGACAACTTTCTCTTTCGGCTACACAACGTGCACCATTTATTCCTTCCACCATTACAACAACAACAAAAAACCCGCGCAGCGGAAGTGTATCACCGTAAACCCGAACCGAGGAAACAGCAGCTGTAAACTAACGTTCCTACTAGCTCAATAAGGGGAATTATGTAGCCCCATAACCACTACAGGACTACTTTATTGTTCGCATTAATACAGTGGCCTATAAATGCTACGTTGCCGCTAGAGGGCATTCAGTGTAGTGACAGCGCATCTGATTGTAGTGTACCCATGTACCAGTCGTTCTCTATTAAACCAGTAAACTTCTATCTTGCCTCCTCGTGATACTGCAGCCTACTATACATGGTGTCAGAAGTCTACGTACCCATAGCCACAGAAGACAATCGGACGAAATGGCGAAATTCTCACCGCCAGAAAACTTTGATTTCACTCACCCAGGGCACCGTTAAATGCAGTGAGCGTGCCCGACAAAGTGTCTGGTGGCCTGGAATAGGGAACGATATTGAGAACATGGTCAGTAGTTGCAGACACTGTCAAGAGTCAAGGCCAAGTCAAAGGAGAGAACCTCTCATGACAACTCCATTACCAAGCCGCCCCTGGGAGAGGGTAGCTGCGGACATCTGTGAGGTAGACAAGAAACATTACTTGGTAGTTGTAGATTACTTTTCCAGATATATAGAAATAGCCTACCTACAGAACCTGTCAGGAGAGACTACCAGAGCACGCTTAAAGAACATGTTTTCACGCTGGGGATAAACTGATGTTCTTGTAACAGATAACAGCCCACAGTCCACTGGACAAGCCTTTGACCAGTTTGCTACTGACTTTGATTTCCAGCACATCACCTCAAGTCCCCACTATGCTCAATCCAATGGAGAAGCAGAAAGGGCGGTGCAGACAGCGAAAAAGATCCTGAAACAGCCTGACCCCTTCACAGCTCTGATGAGCTACAGAGCAACACCACTTCAAGCCACTGGAGTGAGCCCAGCACAACTCATGCTGGGCAGGCAAATCAAGACAATGGTCCCCACACTCAAGTCAAACCTACAGCCGGCATGGCCAGACTTCGAGCAGGTGAGACAAGCTGATGAAAGGGCAAAACAAAGCTACAGACGTAACTACAATAGGAGACACAATGTCAGAGACTTACCAATACTCCATCCGGGTGCCAGAGTGGCTGTAAAGCTGGACAATGAGCAGGGATGGGTGAGAAATGCAACAGTCATACGACAAGGTGACACACCTAGGTCTTACCTTGTACAGACGGAGAGAGGGGTCCTTCACCGAAACCGACGTCACCGGAAACCAATCACTAGCACTGCCGCGCTTCCACCTGAAGAAGGACAACCTGAAGGCGATGTACCACACCAACCTGCTGCCAACGACAACGTGCCAGACCTACCTGCTTCCCACGAGGATCTGCCTGCTGCAGCAGAGGTACCACAAGCCCAAGAGAAAATGACATCTCGTGGCCGAGTTGTTAGACCCCCAGAAAGATTTAAAGACTTTGTTCCAGAATAGTACACAGTATGCATTGAGTGGCAGAATAATCCACTGCAACTGTGCTGGTGACTGGCATTCTACCCAGATCATCTTAGAGTACGACTAATTCTTGTTTAATGACTTGTTGATGTTCAGTTTGGAAATGCAATCATCTTGAAATGTTTCCTAAGTTAACTTTAACAAAAGGTTTCCTTATAATATGTTCATATAGAAAGCACTGTCTCAAAGACTCAAAGGAAAGGAGATGTGTTCTGGGACTACTTTATTGTTCGTGTAACGGGGGCAGTCCTATGGTGTTCTATGCTGGTCATTTAACCTGGTTACATTCGCATTAATACAGTGGCCTATAAACGCTACGTTGCCGCTAGAGGGCATTCAGTGTAGTGACAGCGCATCTGATTGTAGTGTACCCATGTACCAGTCGTTCTCTATTAAACCAGTAAACTTATACCTTGCCTCCTCGTGATACTGCAACCTAAACATTTACCATCTCTGTAAGTGACATCAGGCAGAAGTAGGCGTCCAGCGGTGCCAGGTTGAAGATAAAGATGTCGGACGTGGACGCGTCCCTCTTCTTCCTAGTGATATGCCACAAGACAAGGAGATGTTGCAGGGAGCTCTCACCACCAGGTTGAACACGTTGACCGCTAGATAGAAGACGAAGGCGTAAGGAGCCATAACACACACTGGGACATGGTACCATGTTGGAAAACCTCTCGTGGTACTGCTGGTGGTGTAGTTAATGTAGAGGCTGTTGGTGGGGCTGACGGTGGTGTTGGACATGGTGTAAAATGCAGGTTGTGGTTGGCAGAAGAGGCTTGGATGCTGTGAGGAAAAAGGGAAAACCTGCGATTTGATGGAGTTACCCGATTCTTGCTGTTGAGTGTTGTTGTTTGATGGCGCCCTTACTCATTGTATTACGGTACATTCGGATGCGACGTCGCCACGTTCTCAGTGTGCGGCACTGTGTGTCGTAAGTGTGCGACAGTGTGTTGTAAGAGTCGGTAGTACGCCCATTTCGCGCCGCGGCCATCTTGGATTTTTAAAAACCAAGCGGTGGGAGCCACGCCCCCTTCTTACTTCATTGAAAACACTGCTGGAAGCAACGTGTCGTACTGCTGTGTACCGTCCTGGAACTCCTATCAAAGAAGGGAAAGAGATAAATCCTTGACGTTTCACCGCTTCCCCAAACGCCTGCACACCCGTAAGGCATGGGTGGTGAAAATTAAGAGGGATACAGGGCCACATTTTCAGGTAACTACCAATACCTTCACCTTTACCTAGCTAGCTAGCTGGCTGGATAGCTAGCTAGCTGGCTGGCTCCCTAGCAACGTTGTTAGCTAGCTTTCTGGTCTAAGTACAACCATAACAGTTAACATGTTGCTGACAGTAACGTCAGATATCATTTGTCATTATAGATCACAGACAACACCAGGGTGTGCTCAAAGCACTTCACCGAGGACTGTTTTCGCAAGACGTTTCTTGGGCTGACAAAACTGAAATCCGGAACTCTACCGACCATTTTCCCATGGTCAAATCAACCTACGCCGAGGAGGTAGCTAAGTTTACTAACCTTACTAGCAGACAGACATCACGGTAGGTCATGCAGAGCTATAATAACGTTAGCTGGATGTTGTCATGAAAATGATGTTAGGATGTTGATGAAATGAAACATAATACCTGCCATTAATAGCTTGTATGTTTAGGGTTCCTGTTCGTGGTGGTCAACCTGCTGGGGAGGTGACACCCGAGTCAGCAGATGAGTGAGTAACGTTTACAGTTGTGCACTCATGCTTACAACTAAATTCCACATTAAGATGCCGTATGGCTAAATGTTTACTCCTCCTGCTATTATTGCAACAGACATTATGTACATGTAGGCCTACTGTATGCATTGAGCTGCAGAGGTTGCATGTACATTTAACGTTACTGTATGCATTGAGCTGCAGAGGTTGCACCATGTACAGCCAGTTAAATAATATTGGGGTGACCAGTTTCACTGTGACTAAAACATTAGAAGGGAGACAGAAGTTTGACGTTGAAAAATGTTTGCTCCTGTTTGTAGTCGCATTGGTGACTTAATAGCGGAAGAAGATGAAGATGAACATGAAGAGGAACATGAGGGAGATAGGTGAGTTGTTACTGTCAGTACAATACAATTTTTCAAACATGTAGATTACTGCATTGTATAATATATATATATATATATATATTCACTAATCTTTCAATAGTGGATAGCTCTGTTCTGACGCATCATCTTGATAACAGGAAAATGTGTGGATTTATATTGCTTCCCACGTGTATGACATAGCCTCATGTGTCCAGTGAGGTTTGGGCGACTCTACCTGATCATGACTACGACGTGAAGCCCCTTTCTGTGGAAGACCAGCTTGACGCAGTAAAGAAACGCATCGCTTTCCTGGAGGACGAAAATAAAAAGCTGTAAAGTGAGCGTTTTGGTCTAGAACGCTTCCAGTGTGCGCCAATCTGATCAGGTTTTACACTGGTTTTAAGGATTACCACACCCTCAAAGCACTCTTCCTAGCTTTACAGCCTACTGCAGAGTCCATGGTGCGATGGACTCGAATGCAAAGGAACAGCCATAACCTAGAACACATTTCTGTGTCTGGCTTCCATGCAGAGCATTTATCGCTGATTGATCAGTTTTTCCTGTTCTTGTGCCGTGTGAGGCAGGGCTTTTTTGCTCTGGATTTATCTGTACGATTCAATGTGTCGCCGGCCACAGTCAGCAGGAACTGTACGACGTGGGCCAACTATTTGCTCTTTATGTTAGGGACCCTCCCAATATGGCCTAGTAGAGCAGCAGTAGACGAGCTAATGCCACCAGTATTCAGGGAATTCTACCCAAACACAAGAGTGATACAAGACTGCACAGAGATCCGCATTGAGACAGCTAGTTGGAAGGTTTTGAACACCATGACATACTCCCATTATAAAAGTAACACTACACTGAAATCCCTAACTGGGATCACTCCCTCAGGGTCAGTTAGCCTGGTAAGTAATCTATACACAGGATGTATTTCTGATAAGGAGATAACTAAGAGGTCAGGTGTTCTGGACCTCTTAGAGTCAGGTGATGAGGTCATGGCCGATAAGGGCTTCCTTATCAAAGACCTGCTCGATGAAATAGATGTAAAACTTGTCATCCCTGCATTTTTAGGCCCAAGTGGACAGTTTAGCTGTGATGAGCTCACAGACACACAATGTATTGCTGGCTTGAGAATAAACGTCGAACGGTCAATAAGACGTATAAAGGAGTACCACATTTTTGATGGAGTCATACCCCTTTCACTAAGTGGAACAGTCAACCAACTGGGGACTGTGTGTGCTCTCCTAACAAATTTTCAGGGACCACCGTTTTAAACCTTTGTTAAATTCAGCTGACAAGAAAATAGTGCACACAAACCTTAGATAGATTGAAACATATTTAACTTCATTTCAGTACAGTCCCATTTTTTAGCCCACACCTTGAGATGAGCAATCACTATCTTAGTTTAGTAAACAATTGATGATTTGAGTTGTTAGCGAGTTCCAGTTTATTGCTACAACAGAATGACAGTTGACCCAACATATTTTAGTTTAAAATGAACCAACAGTTTTGTTAAAGTTAAAGGACAAAGAATGAAAATATTGTAGATGGGACAATCTAATGTATAAATATTGAATGTACAGTATAAAAATGAAATGTATCTTATCTTTTATTTTATTGTGATTAAACAGCTTCTTTGAATACAGCCCTGTGTGTGTGTCTCTCCTCACTGGCACAGGAGAGGCAGAAAGTACTGGAAAAAGAAAAGATCCAGCTTAGTTTTCATACTGTGGTAAATGACGGTAGGTGCTCGAGGTTGGTAGTCCAAACCATGTTTGCTGCTGCTGGCCCCGGCTGCATTGATTTCCCATTGAGTAATAAGGGGGCGTGGCTAAGTCCCCACCACTTGGTTTTTAAAAAAAATCCAAGATGGCCGCGGCGCGAAATGGCTGTATGGGCCCAGGCAGAGTTGGACGCAAGCTAGCATTTCGGAAGAAGTTTGACGCGAAGTATTACACGGAACTTCTGCAGGCTACGTGGACCAGCTTGGAGGTAAGGGAGCGTTTATATCACAGAGTTTCTTAATCCGGGTTTATATTCTCGGAAGAAGTTTTACGCGACGTATTATGGGCTAGCCAATGAAGCTAACAAGCTAGTCTAGCAAAGAAAAAGCGTAGCAAGCTAGTAGGCCGCGGTAAAATTAGCGCGTTAGCAAAATGGCGAGCAGAGCACCGGGAGTCTTGGCGCCGCCGCTTTTGTTCGTATGAACTTTGGGAAACAAGATTCCTAGGCTGCTGACATACATACTCTGAAGCTAAAGGAGACCATTTTACGTGAGCCCGCCGGCGCTAGCGAAGAAGGGTTAGCTGAAGATAGGAGGGAGAATGCTGATTGCTATGCTGAGCTAATAAGACTAATAGATGATAGAACATTAATCCGGGAAAAGCAAGCCGCCGATAATAAATTTATACACGTCGTCGACCAAGCAACGCATGGCGGACAACGAGACTGTCACGGACTACATAATAAGGGCGGGGGACCTCATTACGGCTCTGAGAGATGCAGGCGAGACCACGAGTGATGGACTGGTCGTAGCCATGATACTAGGCGGGCTACCAGACTCGTTTAAGCCGCTAGCCGTCCATTTAACGCAAAACGAAGATAACGTTACGTTCGCAGACTTTAAAGGAAGACTACGGGTCTATGAAGAGGCGGAGAAAATGACTACGGACAATGTGATGAAGACATGTGAGAGGCAAGGCCGAGGCCCCACCAAGACGCACGCTAGTGTAAACTACTAATAAGACCCGTTAGCCCCTAGCTAGCTAACGGGTCTGACCCTTTAGCCGAGCGGTTAGTGATGTCGCCTTGTGGTGCAGTACACCTCGTATCGAATCCCGCACCGGGCAAGAAAATAACCGGTTACATTGGTGGCAGCGGTGGGATCCGGAAGTGTGCAGATCCTCAGAAGTCTCTTCGGAGCGCGGGAATAACAAAGCGCGAGGGCGCGCTTCCGGGGGAGGGTGACGACTGTAAACTACTAATAAGACACGTTAGCCCCTAGCTAGCTAACGGGTCTGACCCTTTAGCCGCGCGGTTAATGATGTCGCCTTGTGGTGCAGTACACCTCGTATCGAATCCCGCACCGGGCAAGAAAATAACCGGTTACACTAGCAACAGAAAAGATGAAGATGCCTGCGTGACGTGTTACAAGTGTGGAATAAAAGGGGCACAAGGCAAAAAATTGTTTTCGAAAAGTGTGGTGCAGTTTCTGCAAAAATTAATACACACCAAGAATCCCTGTGCAGGAAAAGGTGGAACGATGGTGTCAGAAAAGTCGCGGAGGAACAAAATAGCGACCAATACCATCTCTTCAAGGCCAAGCACACAAAGAACGAGAGACCACCAGACAACGTGAAGATGAAAGGCATCGTGGTGGATGCAGGAGCAACATCCCACATCGTGAACGACACAGGAAAGTTTAAAAGCTTCGACAACTCATTCCAGCCTGACACCAAGTGCAGTGGAATAGCACAACGAAGAGGAACGGTGATGATATGTCTACTAGACAGGCAGCGCCGGACGACAGCACAGAGCACAGCTACGGGATACACTGTACATGCCTTCAGACCCACATGACATCTTTTCAGTGCCAAGAGCAACAAACGGAGGGACGACAATCACTTTCAAGAAAGGGGACAATCGCATGGTTACCAAGGACGGTAGCAGGTTTGACATCCACGAGAGTGGAAATATTACTATGAAGTCCATATGGACATGTCCCCAGAGCCCAGTCACACAGGGCATGTTCAGAAACACCAGTTGGACTCCATACACGTCATGATGTCTTAGGTGTGTTGTCCATCATAAGCTTCCCTACAGTGTTATTGAAGTATTACTAGATGGCAGAAGGCGGCACGGTGGCGCAGTGGTTAGCGCGGTGGCCTCACAGCAAGAAGGTCCTGTTTTCAAGCCCCGGGGTAGTCCAACCTTGGGGGGTCGTCCCCGGTCATCCTCTGTATTAGTTTGCATGTTCTCTCCGTGTCTGCGTGGGTTCCCTCCGGGTGCTCCGGTTTCCTCCCACAGTCCAAAGACATGTTGTTCAGGTGAATCGGCCGTACTAAATTGTCCCTAGGTGTGAATGTGTCGGCCCTGTGATGGCCTGGCGGCCTGTCCAGGGTGTCTCCCCACCTGCCACCCAATGACTGCTGGGATAGGCTCCAACTTCCCGTGACCCTCATTAGGATAAGCGGTATGGATAATGAATGATGCTGAATATGGAGCTGCTAGGGAAGAGGAAAAGAGGAAGGCCAAAGAGGAGGGTTATGGATGTGGTGAGGGAGGACATGCAGGTGGCTTGTGTGACAGAGGAAGATGCAGAGGACAGGAAGAGATGGAAACGGATGATCCGCTGTGGTGACCCCTAACAGGAGCAGCCGAAAGTAGTAGTAGTAGGTTTGGATAATGAATGGATGAATGAAGGACTCAATGATTTGTATCATAGATTTGCACGTAAGGCCTGTTCACATGGGCACTTTAAGAGCACCCCTGAACACACTGCAGCTCAACACTTGAGCTCACTGATGCAACTATAGGCCAGGTAATAAACAAGTGATGCAAGGTTAGCAGTAGGGCTCAAACAAGAAATCCAGTGCAAGGTGTTACTAATTACCCAGACTGTTAAATATATGCCAAGTAAATGCTACGCCATGGCTGGCATATAGTACACACAGCAAGCTGTGCTTAAGATTACCTTTGTTGTTATGTAACAAACTTCCATCCATCCATTATCCGAACCCCTCATCCTGCTCTCGGGGTCATGGGGATGCTGGAGCCTATCCCAGCAGTCATTGGGCGGCAGGCAGGGAGACACCCTGGACAGGCCGCCAGGCCGTTACACAGGGCCGACACACAAACACATTCATACCTAGGGGCAATTTAGTACAGCCAACTCACCTGACCTACATGTCTTTGGACTGTGGGAGGAAACCGGAGCACCCGGAGGAAACCCACGCAGACACGGGGGGAACATACAAACTCCACACAGAGGACAACCCGGGACGACCCCCAAGGTTGGACTACCCCGGGACTCGAACCCAGGACCTTCTTGCTGTGAGGTGACCGCGCTAACCACTGTGCCGCCATGTAACAAACTTGGCCTATATAAATGTGTGGGTGCTGTTTTTGCATCCAGTGTCTTCTGTATGGACATAACCTGTACCACATGGTGTCCATACAGGAAGCCACATGAACATGTGTTAATTTTTTCAAAACTTAAAAAAAAAAATTAACCTGTGCTGTCAGCAGGCTTAGCATACAACACAGGGAATTTGTATGCCATGTGTCCGAGACAGTTAATCTGCAGGTGGAGTTCAAATGCAATCTTTATCAATTATCAAGAACCACTTACATAACGCCGTCCTTTGGATGATCTGTGGGAGCACAGGATTTTTGTTATATACTACGTATAGCCGCCACCGGTCCCCCTCTTCTGCATGTTCGATTAGCATTGCTTCTCCAAGAGGGGGACAATCGCCACAAGTGAAACAAGGAAACTTGGAAACAAAACATGACAACATGTATGTGATAAGACAGAAAAAGACATGTTCGACAAAACAATTACATCGATCTTATCGATATTAGTTTAGGATGGCGGTTATAGTGATAAAGGAGAGGACAAAAAAATGAGGGGGGGGGTAAGAAGAAGGATGTAATCCAGAGAGTTTTCCAGGGACTGTGTGAGGCAGAGGTTAGCAGTGTGTCTTCTCCTGGATCGCCACCTTGTCGTGGTGGTGAAGCTTGCTTGCATGATCCCAAGAGCTGTGCTGTCCACAGCTTCGCTCCTGGTAGTCACCCAAGACTGAAAGGTCAAGGGGGAGGTTCCAGATGAAGCGCGATCCAACAAAGACCTCAACAGCGGGACTGGCGGATGTCTTCAGGTCACAATGGCAGTGAAGGTGGATGAAGGCTGCAACAGAGGGTGGTCGCCAATCGTCTTGGTCCACCATACCATTGGATTCTGGCCACCCCCTGCCAAGGACTGTGTGGTGGCTTCAGGCGCATCAACCGCTCCATGTAAAAAGCTGTCGCACGCAGGCATCCTCCCACAAGGATCTACGCCCACAAGGACCTAGAAGGAGGACAGTCATACTCGACCCCGAGTGACCACCGATGATGATGAGCAGAGGGTATTTGTATGTGAAGTGTCCACCTGCGAGGGCATGGGATTAATCCCAATAAATTCTGGTGTCTGAGATCCGTGATTTATCGTAGTGCCTCCAGGCAGCAGGCAAGCTCTGGAGCCACCCACAGGCCCCACAGTCATGCAGACATCCCACAACCAAGAGAACAGCTGGAGCCCAAATAGTCACATCCTCAGAGGAACACCAAGCCAACAGGGGGGCCAGAAGCCCAGAGAGCAACAGCCCCGCACACCCCCGAGGAGCACAAACTAGTCCCCAAAGGTACAAGCTGGGCCCGCACCCCCAGGCAAAGGGCTCACCCTCAGGTTTGGGACCAGAGCCGTGGACGGCAAGCACAGTGTGCTGGCCTGGAGCTGGGGACCACCCACCCAGTGGGCGGGGGGGGGGGCTTGCCCATCCACAGCCAACATAGGCGTGGGGCCCAGTGCACTGCCGCCGACCATACGACCCATCTGGCCACATGCACTGAGCACACACCCACGTAGCTGAAAGCACCCAACCTACGCCACCCAGCAGCCACCTCCCCCAGGACGGATGGGCCCCGCTAGTGCCCGTAGACAGCCAGAGGTGGTATCCTCACTGCTCCCCACACCTGCGGTGCCCGTCACAGAAATGCCACACAGTTGTAGCAAGTCTGATAGCCGTCCCCCACTCCGCGGCCTACACCCACGATGACGAGCCACCACCCAGGGACACAGAAAGCACATGGCAGCACTCAGCGCAGCCCTGCTGGAACGCAGCAGGAAGAACACCACCCAGCACCGAGAACACAGAGATCCTCCTGGGCGGGAGGGCCTCCCAGGGCTGACCACCCACTCACACCGACCCGCCCATCCCGCGATCGTGTCGTGTATGGAGTTAAAATGGTGGGGTTTGGGAGTACGAGTCATTCAGGCTAGTCAGGACATGCTGAGCAATAAAAATAGGCCATGTTTATTTTTGTAAAAAGCTGTTTTAATGTGAAAACAGACTGAAGAAATACATCAGAACAGTGCATTTGAAAACGGGCCTTTTCTGTACACGTATAACACAAAGTAGAGGAACGAAAAACCACCATTCACTGCCACAGTATGAACTGTAGTAGCCATGGAGTTACATTCTGCCCGTGTCTAAAATAAAATGACGAGAGATCATTTGCATGTTTAAACACCAGTACCACCTGTCCAAACTGGAATGGAGGCGTAAGTAAATGGAAGAATAAGATTTCTTGACTCTGTTGTTGTCAAACGTCTGTTCTCCCCCTCGTCTGCCATCCATCCATTATCTGAACCGCTTATCCTGCTCTCAGGGTCACGGGGATGCTGGAGCCTATCCCAGCAGTCATTATTGGGCGGCAGGCGGGGAGACACCCTGGACAGGCCGCCAGGCCATCACACACACATTCACACCTAGGGACAATCTAGTATGGCCGAGACACGGGGAGAACATGCAAACTCCACACAGAGGACGACCCGGGACGACCCCCCCAAGGTTGGACTACCCCGGGGCTCGAACCCAGGACCTTCTTGCTGTGAGGCGACCGCGCTAACCACTGTGCTGCCTTCTGCCATCTAGTAATACTTAAATAACACTGTAGGGAAGCTTATGATGGACAACACACCTAAGACATCATGACGTGTGTGGAGTCCAGCCGGTGTTTCTGAACATGCCCTGTGTGACTGGGCTCTGGGGACCTGTCCATATGGACTTCATAATAATATTTTCTTCTAAAACATCTGAACAGCATTTTGGAAATGAGCTCTAGCGAATAAATAAAACTTGTTTCTTGGTTCTAGTTTCAATAAAATCAAAGCGCTATTTATGAGCCACGAAACCCCCCCGATAAAAAATCCCCATCCACGAACCCCCCCCCTCATAAAAACCCCCATCCACGAAAGCAAAATTTGCCCTTGTTTTGAGGATGTTAGCAAAATGGTATTTCAAGTATTGCTGTTATCTCATAACACAATATTTAACTTTACACACCTGTTGAAAGAGAAAGAAAATGTACATATGAAAACGTTACAAAGCCACATTTTGTTATTCCTGATCTCATTCTTTATTCCTTTATGCTACTGATTTAAACGTGATTATGATTATGATTATTACGCTGTTGAATACCGCTGTTAGATACAGTCGGTATACCAAAGAGAGGAATTTTTTTCTTTCTTTTTTTTTGTGGAGTTTTCCCCCCTTTTCACCCCAATTTTCAATTGTACCTGTCCAATTACCCCACTCCTCTGAGCCGTCCCGGTCTCTGCTCCACCCCCTCTGCTGATCCGGGGAGGGCTGCAGACTACCACATGCCTCCTCCCATACATGTGGAGTCGCCAGCTGCTTCTTTTCACCTGACAGTGAGGAGTTTCACCAGGGGGACGTAGCACGTGGGAGGATCATGCTATCCCCCCCCCCCCGACTGACCAGAGGAGGCGCTAGTACAGCGACCAGGACACATACCCACATCCGGCTTCCCACCCGCAGACACGGCCATTTGTGTCTGTACCACTGCGCCACCCTCAAAATCAAATCAAGAAACACAAATAAAGAAGGGAGGAGTTTTACTCCTTCCATTCACAAATACGACAAAACTCACAGCTGGTACATGTGTGTATGTGTTGGGGCAATAGAGTATATAAAGCAATAACGTATAATATAAGGGCATAGGCTGTTGATTATCCAACCATAACTAAATTCTGTATAGTAGCGACATACCTGTTGTGCACACACGTTGCCTCCAGTACCCTGTTGTTCCTTTTCTTACTCGTTTTTTTGCCTTTTTGTTTGTTGTTTTGGTTTCTTTTCTTTTTTTAAAACCTTTTTTACATTTTTTTGTGTGAGTGATTTTTTTAATTTTATTTTGGTATACTATATTAATCCCCATGGGGAAATACCTCTCTGCATTTAACCCATCCTAGCTGTGTAGCTAGGAGCAGCGGGCAGAGACCAACTCCAGTTCGTTTTGCCATGCCTTGCTCAGGAGCACAGACAGGAGTATTAACCCCAACATGTATGTCTTTCTGATGGTGGGGGAAACCGGAGCACCCGGAGAAAACCCACCGCAGGCATGGGGAGAACATGCAAACTCCACACAGAAAGGACCTGGGATGACCCCCAAGGTTGGACGACCCCGGGGTTCGAACCCAGGACCTTCTTGTTGTGAGGCGACAGCGCTAACCACTGTGTCACCTTGCTGCCCGTTTCATTCCCAGATGGCAAAATTGCTGTGGCCCGGACCCGACCCACATACTGCGTGGGATGATGGCACTTGGGCGGTCCGCTCCTGTTTGCCAGACCTGAGCCAGAACCAAGCCATAGCAATGCCGCATGTGCCACATATTTGCCAAAGGTGGCCCAAATTTGTTTTGTGATATTTGGGCCATATTCACCATTTACCACACGGGCCACTTCAGGGTCACATCCAGATCACATGTTGCCGAGAGCGCCGCATCTTTGCCAGAAAAGGCCCACATTTGATTTGGCATATTTGGGCCATATTTGCTATTCTGCATGTGGGTCACTTCAGGCTCACATCCACTTTGTCAGGGCCAGAAGAAGACCATCAGTGCCGCATCACTGCCTGAAGTGGCCCACATCCGGATGCTATCTGGGGTGCAATTTCTGCGCGTTAGAAGCTGCTGTGAACCGGGGTCAAATTCCTTGTGTGCACAGGCACACCCAGCCAGTGAAGTTGATTCTGATTCCGATATTTGAACAAATGACTCATGGTGTCACCAAGAGCTCCTAGAACAAGTCCTGAGCTGACAAAACGGACATATCCCCATACCCAGACTGGATCCTCCCTCACTGATGAACATTTACTGACAGGCGTGAGGCAATATTTTAAACAATTAAATCTTAAACCCCAGGTCCAGCCAAGGACGCTCTTCTCAACAGGTCTTAGTCCTCCTGACCCCTCAACAATAATTCATCAAGGTGCCCTTTAGCAAGGCACATAACAGTCCGTTGCTCTGGTGAAGCTGCTCAGTGATCAGCGACAGAGCGGTTGCACTCAGCGGCTTCCACGTTTGAACGTTTCAAAATGTACAAAGGTGCAGCGGAGGAGTGCAAAAGAAGAGCGC
This sequence comes from Lampris incognitus, assembly GCF_029633865.1. NCBI lineage: Eukaryota > Metazoa > Chordata > Actinopteri > Lampriformes > Lampridae > Lampris > Lampris incognitus. Next base: position 4,926,684 of record NC_079215.1, on the reverse strand, counting down.
GTGTTTTGCTAAAAAAAAAAAAGAAGAAGAAGAAAAGAAACTAATGAAACGTGCCCACGTGTTGGAAAGTTTCCAGAATTTCAAAGAGGTAGAGTTTTTTTTTCTTTTCTGAATAAGGTATATAGTATACTTTTTGGACGAGAGCTCTTAAGATAGTCAAGCACACACTCCACACAACACACATCCTCTCATGGCAGCACACCACCACCCACAACACTACAAAAATATATCCTACCACACCAGCTTGTTATGGTGACCGTCAGTTGTAAAGGGGAAGAGGTGTAGGGACGATGTTGGCCGAGTCCAAACCTCTCTGTCAGTAACACTCGGGTGTGCTATGCGTCGCCACAACGCCATCTTTAGCAAATCTCCAGCAGGTTGGAGAAGAATCCAAACAGAAGGCTGCCCTGCCCTGCTGCACATAAATATCCTAACAACCCTAAAAAAAAATGTCTCTCATATGGAAAAGCGCAGTTTATTTTCGCAGGCGGTGAATTCTTCTTATGCGGAGGCGATCTTTCCATGCACACGGAACCGGTACACACACGTGTACTCCATGTGACCCCAGTTGCTGAGGATGCCCAGCTCCACGAATCGATAAACCACGTCGGTGGGGTTCTGTGTGTAGGAGAGAGAATAAGAGAAGAAGAGAACAGAACAGAAGAGAAAATGAGAAGAGAAGAAGAGGTATGTGTGCAAATGAGAAACGGTGCAGGAAGAAAGAGCAAAAGGGACAGGAAGAAAGGGATTAAGAGAGAAAACAGAACAGGGAGGTCAGATTGTATTTCATCATCTAGACATTACTCTTGTCTTACAGCAATGTATTTTCAATGTAGGCGTTGAATCTCACTTAAGAGCAATGGCGGCTGGCCAGTACGGGGCGCTGGGGCGCCGCCCCCTTCAAATACCAAGAGATGAAAATCTACTTCAACATGTTAAATATAATTTAGTTGTATAATGCAAATAATGATGTAGTAAAAGTGTTGTCAGTCTGTGAGCGCCTGTCAGCAGCATTACATATTGGTTCAAATGGTATTTGGTTGATTTCTGTCTGAATACATATACTTCCTGTCTGAATACATATACTTCCTGGGTGAGGGGCGCCGGCCAAACCATACCTTATGTAAGCCCTCAAACTTGTGGCGAGCAGGTGACCTAAGGCTGCTGTCTGATTGGTTTCTTCAGATTTTCCAGGGGGCGCTGTTCTGTGCTGCCCCAGACACTCCCACTTTTACTGGCAGTGAATTGGTTTTGTTTTAATGATTTTTGATCTAATGTGATTGGACAGTTCTCGGGGCTATCGATCATGTTCAAACCCACCACCATGCCTCGCCTCGACTGTCAATCATCCACCGTTTACGAACCCTAATAAAGTCTATAGGCTACATGGTCCTTCTTAATAACTGACTGTGTGGACATTAAAGCAGTTGTCAGGTGTGCTGCGCCAAGGTAAATTGCCCCCCCCCCAAATTTTAAGCACCAGCCGCCACTGCTTAAGAGCACAACAGATAGCTACATCAGATCCTGTCGATTGACTAATTGACAAAGGAGACTGGAATTGAAGCTCCCCGTTTCTGACTCACAGGCAGCTCAAAGGTTTGCGTCGACTCTCCGTCCTGATCGTACGTGAACTTCCCCAGCAGCGTGCCCTCGTCCGAGTCGTCTACCGTGCCCTGAGAAGGAGACGGAGAGAAATTAACATTTATTCGTAACTATTCACAGCTGTTGTTGCTTCAATTTCTACATAAAAAAAGATCCATTGGCAGTGTGGCGGTCTATTCCATTGCCTACCAACATAGGGATCGCCGGTTCGAATCCCCGTGTTACCTCCGGCTTGGCTGGGCGTCCCTACAGACGCAAATGGTCATGTTTGCGGGTGGGAAGCCAGGTGTGGGTATGTGTCCTGGTCGCTGCACTAGCGCCTCCCCTGGTCGGCCGGGGCGCCCGTTCGGGGGGGGGGGGGGGAATAGCGTGATCCTCCCACGCGCTACGTCCCCCTGGCGAAACTCCTCACTGTCAGGTGAAAAGAAGCGGCTGGCGACTCCACATGTATGGGAGGAGGCATGTGGTAGTCTGCAGCCCTCTCCGGATCGGCAGAGGGGGTGGAGCAGAGACCGGGGCACCTTGGAAAATAGGGTAATTGGCCGGATACAATTGGGGAGAAAAAGGGGGGTAAATCCAAAAAATCCAGTCATTTTAGGCTACAATAATCCCCCCCCCCCAAAAAAAAGCATGCGAAATACTGGAGGGACCGACTAATCAAGACCACACCTACTTCTGCCTTAACCATCTAACTGATATAAACAGCCCATGACTGAAATTATAAGAATGTCAGAATGTCTTGATGCATGCTCAATAATTCAGGTAAGCGAATCAGAGAAGGTTGAGTCAGTTCATGTGGATACGCCGCTAACCGCCACCAGATCTAGCAACATCGCAGACCTGTGCTGGTAAGACAGAGGGATCAGCCTGGAAAAGGACTGGATGTACATCTGTAAATCACGTATGGCAGTCTGAGGACAGATGTCCTTGCCTGCCTGAATGTTTCTTTCTTTATTATGTGGAATTGGCACAGGGAAGGACCATGTGTCAGCCCTGTGATGGCCTGGCGGCCTGTCCAGGGTGCCTCCCCGCCTGCCGCCTAATGACTGCTGGGAAAGGCTCCATTATCCCGCAGCCCCAATTGGGATAAACGGCTTGGATAATGGATGTAAATCAAAAAAGGAAAAGAAAAAAGATCCATTGTAATTTGATTTGTTGACTGAGGTATTGACAGGATACCATTTCACCAAAGTAGCAAGTCCAACCTGCACACCTACTTTTACCTGTCACCTTAATTACTGTCCACTTAACTTCAAGGACAGCATTACAGCACACTTACCTCATCAATGAGGTGAACTAACTGTACGATCAAGAACTTGTTTCATGTACTTTTGGGTGTGCTCCATATATGCTCTTTAAAAGGTTGCCTGGTAGACGGAAGGAAGGAATTTTTTTTCAGGAATTCCTTAAATTTTCACAACTCAGAATGCAGATGTGTTTGGTCCACAGATCACTGTAGCCATGCAAATATAAATAAATGTTTGGTAACACTTTAGTATGGGGAACGTAGTCACCATTAATTAGGTGCTTATTAGCATGCAAATTAGCAACATATTGGCTCTTAATTGGTCATTATTACGTAGTCATTAATGCCTTATTCTGCATGGCCTTATTATACAACCAGTAAGCCATTAACTATGAGTTTTCCCTCTATAACCTCAGAAGTATTGCTTATTAGTAGTACCATCTCAATATGCTTTGCTTAGTATGGCCTTTATAAGGTGGTAGTACCACAAGAAGAGTTATTCTCCCTTACTAACACTTAATGAATATGGTCTGTTCTTACATAACAACACACAAAGCTACAAGTGTTCATAGTGTTAAATTACTCTAAATTAAGTTGTTGTTACTTAGAATATGTTCCCCTACTAAAGTAACATCTTGATCATTACTAATTCACTAGTAATTAAGTTTTTTTTATGTTCCCCATACTCAAGTGTTACCAAATGTTTCACAGTGGGAACGCCTAACTACCCCCCCATCGAGGGTGAAGAGTATGCAGGTTATCATCCCAACCATATACAGTACCCAGGAAACAGTGCTGCTGAGTCGAAGGATGGGCCTTGATGGTGTGTGGGTCGACTTTCTTTTGTTTTTTGGATTTTTTTTACCCCTTTTTCTCCCCAGTTGTATCCGGCCAATTACCCCACTCTTCTGAGCCGTCCCGGTCGCTGCTCCACCCCCTCTGCCGATCCAGGGAGGGCTGCAGACTACCACGTGCCTCCTCCGATACATGTGGAGTTGCCAGCCACTTCTTTTCACCTGACAGTGAGTAGTTTTGCCAGGGGGACGTAGCATGTGGGAGGATCACGCTATTCCCCCCAGTCCCCCCCCCCCAAACAGGTGCCCCAACCAATCAGAGGAGGCGCTAGTGTAGCGACCAGGGCACATACCCACATCCAGCTTCCCACCCACAGACACGACCAGTTGTGTCTGTAGGGACGCCCGACCAAGCCAGAAGTAACACGGGGATTCGAACCGGCGATCCCCGTGTTGGTAGGCAACGGAATAGACCGCTACGCTACCCGGACACTGTGGTTCGACTCTTTTACAACTTTAAAACTTGAGTACAGCATTGACATCAGTCTCTCACTAAAGCCTAGACATGAATTGGAGACTAGAACAAAATCTGGTATTCGATAAATTACTAACCAATGTAGTACACGATAAATTACTACTATGACTACTTGCAGTATGTAACCAGAGCTCATTGTGGGGGAAACTGTGTTAAAAGGTCCGGACAAGAACTTATACTTACATAAACCTCAAAGTCTTTAGGAGCCGAGTCCATGCGGCCGGTGGGGGATTTGTACAGCGGCAGGTGGTCCAGAGTGACATGGCTGATTTTGACTGGGTGAGACAGGGAGATGACCAGGGTGCCCTGAGCGCCGTGGAACGCCCAACACTTCCCAGGGAGCAGTGTCGCAAAGCCCTGGGAGTGAGGACCGAGAGAGGGAAGAGAGAGGGAGGAGAGGGGGAGGAGTGGATCGTTACCAAGCTGCAAAGCTGTACACTGCCATAGTTTTTGTTTGAATTTAAAAAGTGGACACGCCTAACCCTAATCTAGGAGAGAGGGAGAGCAGAAGGGAAAGAGAGAGAGACGGAGAGAACATGGGAGGGAGGACAGAAAGATGCCTAGAAATGGGAAGAAGGTGGGGAGGGGGTGGTATACCTGGAACGGAAGCCATGTACAGAAAGAATACAGTGGATATAGAGAGTCTACACACCCCTGTTAGAATGGTTTTAGTGCTGTAAAAAAATGAAACCAAGTTAAATCACCAGAATTTTTTCCACTTGTGAAAAACAATCAGAAACATTTTAGGGGAAAAAAACCCCAAAAACGTACAATAATCTGGTTGCAAAAGTGCGCACCCTTTTATAATTGGGGATGTGGTTCAGAATGAACCAATCACATTCAAACTGGTGTTAATAGTAGTTAGTACACACCCTCCATCAATCAAAGTGACTGGGATTCACCCCAAATAAAGCTCAGCTGTTCCTGTAGGACATTCTGACATCTTCTTGGTTGCGTCCAACTGCAAAAGCCATGGATCTCAATGTTGAAAGGTATCGATCAGGGGAGGGGTACCAAAGATTATCCAAGGCTTTAGATACACCATGAGACACAGCGAAGACAACCATCAACAAGTGGAGAAAATATGGCACAACAGTGACATCACCAAGAACAGGACGTCCCTCCAAAAGGGATGAGAAGACGAGGAGAAAACTGGTCGGGGAGGCATACCGCAACATTAAAGGAGCTGCAGGAACTTCTGGTAAGTCCTGGTTGCTCCCTACATTTGACAACAATCTCTCATATTCTGCATATGTCTGGGCTACGGGGTCGGGTGGCAAGACGGAAGCCTTTTCACAAGAGAAAACGACAACATCCAAGCCCGCCTAAAGATAAAGATACACCCAGTCTCCAAAAACCATGTGGAGAAATGTGTCATGGCCTGAGACCAAGGTTGAACTCTTTGGCCATAATTCCATGCTTGGTGTAAAAAGACCACCATGCCCACGGTGAAGCTTGGTTGTGGCAGCATCAGGCTTTGGGGCTGCTTCTCTTCAGTTGGAACTGGGGCGTTTGTCAAGGCGGAGGTAATCGCCAATAGCTCCACCTACCAGTTGATTTTGGCTTAAAACCTTCAGGTGTCTGCTAGAGAGCTTGAAGGCCTTACTCACCACACCTTTCAGCATGACAACCACCCAGGGCGTACATCCAAATCAACAAAGGAACGGCATCACCAAAAAAGCTCAACGTTTTGGAACGGCCCAGCCAGAGCCCAGACCTGAATCCGATAGAAAATCTGTGGGGTGACCTGAAGAGGGCAGTGTACAGACGATGCCCTCGCTATCTGACGGATCTAGAACGTTTTTACAAGGAAGAGTGGGGAAATCTTACCAAGTCAAGATGTACCAAGCTGATAGACCCTAACCCAAAAAGACTGAGCGCTGTAGTAAAAAGTATTGGTTTAGGGATATGCAACCAGGTTATTCCAAGTTTTTTTTTATTTTTCCCCTTAAATGTATCTGATTGTTTTTCACTTGAATTTTCCATCCATCCATCCGCTATCTGAACCGCTTATCCCTATTGGGGTCGTGGGGATGCTGGAGCCTATCCCAGCAGTCATTGGGCGGCAGATGGGGAGACACCCTGGACAGGCCGCCAGGCCATCACAGGGCCCACACACAATCACACCGAGGGACAATTTTACGGCCGATTCACCTGACCTACATGTCTTTGGACTGTGGGAGGAAACCAGAGCACCCGGAGGAAACCCACACAGACACGGGGAGAACATGCAAACTCCACACAGAGGACCACCCCCAAGGTTGGACTATCCCGGGGCTCGAACCCAGGACCCTCTTGCTGTGAGGCGACCACGCTAACCACTGCGCCACTGTTCCAGTCGATCCCTATTCAATATTAAAGCCTTCCTCCACATTTTCATCATGTTCTGTACTTTCCTGCTCATTTTCAACTGATTCTGTTAGTTCTTGAACTTGTTTCACTGCTCGTCTTCTCACATTGCTCCGCTGATTGTAAGCCCAATTCCCCTCCATATTACCTGAAGTACACCCCCCCCCCTTAAATGTATCTGATTGTTTTTCACTTGAATGTTATGCGACAATATAAAAAGTGGACAAACTTCTGACATGATTTACCTTGGTTTCATCTTTTAAGGTCACAGAAACCTGCCATTTTAACAGGTGTGTTCACATACACCTTTTATATCTGCACAGGAAGGACTGTAGCGTGACGTGTGAGAGGGGGCTGGAGATGGGGGGGCGGGGGCATTACCTGAATGACAGTGCGTGGGCTTTCAGAGGGGTACCAGAGGGGGAATCCAAACAAGGTCACACATGCCGAGCGGATTCGGTAGGTCTCGGAACACTTTGTACTCACCACACTGGCACCTACACACAGGATAAAAACAATGTACCAACAGCTCAGAGCTCGTTCTTTTACTTCCAGGTAAAGTGTTATTCCCAGTCCCTCTGCGACTACTCTTGCTATTAAGTCAGCCAGAGACAAATGATCCCGTGCACTGAAAAGCCGCTAGCTGCCTAAAGCGGCTCGCAGAGTAGACCAATTTATCATCCATCCTCCATCCATTATCCAAGCCGCTTATTCGGGTCGTAGCCTATCCCAGCAGTCATTGGGCGGCAGGCGGGGAGACACCCTGGACAGGCCGCCGGTCCATCACAGAGCCGACACACACACACATTCACACCTAGTGACAAGTTAGTACGGCCGAGTCACCTGACCTACATGTCTTTGGACCGTGGGAGGAAACCGGAGCACCCGGAGGAAACCCACGCAGACACGGGGAGAACAGGCAAACTCCACACAGAGGACGACCCGGGACGACCTCCAAGGTTAGACAGCCTACATAGTTGTGTAGTAAGTGTTCTTGTCCGCTGCCTTATAGGTTTAGTTTGCTTCATTATGGCAGCAGTTAACTCCGTCCCATCTAAGTGAACTCACTGGAGCTGTTATTTACAGACTGCCCCTTAACGCACCGCACCGGCTGCCGTGTTACAATCCGGTGACGTGAAGTCTAGTCCAGTTTTTGTATGTGTGGTTGATGTTAAGACGGCGACACTTTTCCTCTTCCTGTTTTCGCTATCGAGTAAATGCTGAACGGTATGTGCTGCTATTTATAACCGCAAACCAGATATTAGTGTGATTATTCAGTAACTGCACATATCTCTTCCGGTAATTTCTGTAGTTTATACGCCTCGGGGGGCAGTATGCTAGCGGTGAATCGTTGTTGATGAATTTGATGAGTAATTACAGTCCTTATCTGCATATGAGTATGTACTCGGTGGTATCGTTTGTTATACTGACGGCGTTCCCTTGTTTGTGTCACTGTACAGACCACGGCCTACATTAAAGCGGCATAACTGGGAAAGTCCGTCTCCGTGTTCTCTAATCGGGACACACATCTGGACCTTGAGCCAACCCTAACCACCAGATTCCCTGGAGACCCCATTTCCTTTTTACCCAAGGTTGGACTACCCCGGGGATCGAACCCAGGACCTTTCTTGCTGTGAGGCGACTTCGTTAACCACCGTGCCGCCACAAATGTATCAGTCTCATCCAAACAGAGGAACGTTTGGCTGGCGGCTGGCACTTGTTCTATACCCCTCATACCATGTTAAAGAAAAGCTTGGCTGTCAGTCAACAGACACGGAAACTATGAGGAGCATTGTCTATGACATTAAACCTGACTCTACGGGTGTGACACAAAGAGCTTGTGCGCCCGATGTTCTTTTTCTGCGCTGACTAAAGACTCTAGATGAAAGAATGTGAACTGGAAATGCAACAAACCTTGTGACTCCAGAGCAAAATCGGCCATTTTGTCAGCCATGGGTTGTTTACAATCTGAGCAACTCTCTTTTCCTCCGAGCCTGTCCAAGCCCTGTTCCTGCATGTTCACACACAACCCAAAAAAGGACAAACACACAAACATAATTAAACCCAAATTTAGATCAACATGTTCCATAATTAACCTGATTCCTTCCTTTCATCTTTTAAAACTTGATTTAATTTTTGTTTATTTTCTACAGTAAGGCTATAAATGTCATTTATTCTGGGTAGCATAGCGGTCTGTCCCATTGCCTACCAACACCGGGATGGCCGGTTCGAATCCCCGTGTTAGCTAGGGCTTGGTCGGGCGTCCCTACAGACTCAATTGACTGTGTCTGGAGGGTGGGAAGCTGGATGGGGGCATGTGTCCTGGTTGCTGCACTAGCACCTCCTCTGGTCAGTTGGGGCGCCTGTTCCAGGGGGAGGGAGAACTGGGGGGAGAATAACATAATCCTCCCATGTGCTATGTGCCCCCTGGCGAAACTCCTCACTGTCAGGTGAAAAGAAGTGGCTGGCTACTCCACATGTATCGGAGGAGACATGTGGTAGTCTGCAGCCCTCCCCGGATCAGCAGAGGGGGTGGAGGAAAGACCGGGACGGCTCGGAAGAGTGGGGTACATTGGCCAAGTAAAATTGGGGAGAAAAAGGGGGAACCCCCCCCCCCCCAAAAAATTTTGGTTTATTAACTCAAGTCAAGTTTAATTGTATAGCCCAAAATCTCAAGGTAGTTCTGAAGGACTTTAAAATCAGTACAATATACCACAGTACACAACAATATACCACAACATACGACAACATACGACATGAATCATATTCTAGAGGTACACTTTTGAAACTCTGCCAACAGTGAAAAGTTGTCAGCTTTTGACTTAATCTTTATTTGGTGTTGTGTTTCTAACTCTTCGGGTCTTGCCTTGAATCGGTCAGTAAACCACTTTTCCAGGGCCTCTTGGAGCTCCGGGGTCAGCGGTTGGGGAGCGATGCTGAGGTCAGCGGGTGGTGCCGGGGGCTCCATCCGGATAGACAACAGCTCCTGTGACAGCTACGACAGCACAGGAGAAAACATTCAGATTCAAAATGATGCTGCCAGAGGAAATACTACTATTTTCAGCTGCTCCCGTTAGGGGGCGCCACAGCGGATCATCCGTTTCCATCTCTTCCTGTCCTCTGCATCTTCCTCTCTCACACCAGCCACCTGCATGTCCTCCCTCACCACATCCATAAACCTCCTCTTTGGCCTTCCTCTTCTCCTCTTCCCTGGCAGCTCCATATTCAGCATCCTTCTCCCAATATACCCAGCATCTCTCCTCCACACATGTCCAAACCATCTCAATCTTGTCTCTCTTGCTTTGTCTCCAAACCGTCCAACCTGAGCGGTCCCTCTAATATACTGGTTCCTAATCCTGTCCTTCTTCGTTACTCCCAGTGAAACTCTTATCATCTTCAACTCTGCCACCTCCACCTCCTCCTCCTGTCTCTTCATCAGCGCCACGGTCTCCAAACCATACAACATAGCTGGTCTCACTACCATCTTTTAAACCTTCCCTTTAACTCTTGCTGGTACCCTTCTGTCACACATCACTCCTGACACTCTTCTCCACCCACTCCACCCTGCCTGCACTCTCTTCTTCACCTCTCTTCTGCACTCCCTGTTACTTTGGACAGTTGACCCCAAGTATTTAAACTCATCCACCTTCGTCACCTCCACTCCTTGCATCCTGACCATTCCACTGTCCTCCCTCTCATTCACACATAGGTATTCCGTCTTGCTCCTACTGACTTTCATTCCTCTTCTCTCCAGTGCATACCTCCACCTCTCCAGGCTCTCCTCCACCTGCACCCTACTCTCACTGCAGATCACAATGTCATCCATAAACATTATAGTCCACGGAGACCCCTGCCTGATCTCTTCCGTCAACCTGTCCATCACCACTGTAAACAAGATAGGGCTCAGAGCCCTTATATATATATATATATATATATATATATATATATATATATATATATATATATATGCAGATCATAAACAAGCTTGTATTCTTTGTAAAATATAGGTAGTGTATATTCATCATTGACAAAATAATATTTTCCCCCTCTGGACCATCATCATTTCTGTGATATTGAGTATCTGAATTAAGTCTAATGATTCCTTTTCAAAATGGGGAGGAAGTGCTCACTTTGAAAAGTGCTCGCATCGTGTTGAATGTCAATCTGCATCAACCGCCCTTACCTTCACGTTCTCTCCCTCCACCGCTTGGAGCCTGTGGTTCAGGCTGGCTGTGGCAGACAAGCTGTCCGTGTGGTAATCCGCCACCTGCCTTCTGAGTGCAGCCATCTCCCGATCCACATGCAGCCTGATGTCTGAATCCACGGTTTCGATCCTGGCCGTCAACCCTTGCATGTTCCGCTGCACCCGCTCCTCCATCTGAAAGAGGAAGACTGGGTAAGTCGGCCGGGTAAGCCTGCTAGTGATGGGGTCAAACGCTGTTGGGTGAGAGTGTTGTCGGATGGGTGTGAGCCGGGACGTAGATGAAGTGTCGGAGCCGTTCGCTGTCCTCATCTAAACGTAGCGTCTAGGTGAGAAGAGACTCGTGCAGATGTGGCGTGGTGGTTTTTCTAACAAACAGTACAAGGTGCTACGACAGTGAAATGTAACAGCACCTTGTAGTGGAGAGAAGAGGGCCGAGCGACGCCTATGAGAAGGAAATCTGGAGCTCCTTTCTGTCATGCTTTCAAGAAGCAGAACTACATCTGGAAGACTACCATGGTCTGATCGGTCTAGCTACGTGGTTTTCCTGGAGGTTGAAATGAAAAGTGTGATAAGACGGACAACAGCATTTATTACAGGCAGCTAACACTAAGTTTCACTCAACCCCCCCCCCCCAATTGTATCCGGCCAATTACCCTATTTTCTGAGCCGTCCCGGTCGCTGCTCCACCCGCTCTGCTGAGCTGGGGGGGGCTGCAGACCACCACATGCCTCCTCTGATACATGTGGAGTCGCCAGCCGCTTCTTTTCACCTGACTGTGAGGAGTTTCGCCGGGGGGACGTAGCACGTGGGAGGACCATGCTATTCCCCCCAGTTCCCCCTGCCCCCCAAATAGGCGCCGCGACCAACCAGAGGAGGCGCTAGTGCAGCGACCAGGACACATACCCACATCTGGCTTCCCACCTGCAGACACGGCCAATTGTGTCTGTAGGGACGCCCGACCAAGCCGGAGGTAACACGGGGATTCAAACTGGCGATCCCCGTGTTGGTAGGCAACGGAATAGACCGCTACCCTGATGCCCAAAGTTTCACTCAATTAAGACTGTAAACAAACTGTAGATTAAGATGCCTACTCTGATAAAAATGAGAACAAAACAAAATGTAATACTTTTTGAGGGTTAGTAGATATGTATCTTTACTTTAGATCTACTACTATTGGCTGCTCCCGTTAGGGGGCGCCACAGCAGATCATCTGTTTCCATCTCTTCCTGTCCTCTGCATCTTCCTCTGTCACACCAGCCACCTGCATGTCCTCCCTCACCACATCCATAAACCTCCTCTTTGGCCTTCCTCTTCTCCTCTTCCCTGGCAGCTCCATATGCAGCATCCTTCTCCCAGTATACCCAGCATCTCTCCTCCACACATGTCCAAACCATCTCCATCTTGCCTCTCTTGCTTTGTCTCCAAACCGTCCAACCTGAGCTGTCCCTCTAATATACTCGTTCCTAATCCTGTCCTTCTTCATCACTCCCAATGAAAATCTTATCATCTTCAACTCTGCCACCTCCAGCTCCTCCTCCTGTCTCTTCATCAGCACCACTGTCTCCAGACTATACAACATAGCTGGTCTCACAACCATCTTGTAAACCTTCCCTTTAACTCTTGCTGGTACCCTTCTGTCACAAATCACTCCTGACACTCTTCTCCACCCACTCCACCCTGCCTGCACTCTCTTCTTCACCTCTCTTCTGCACTCCCTGTTACTTTGGACAGTTGACCCCAAGTATTTAAACTCATATGCCTTCATCACCTCCACTCCTTGCATCCTCACCATTCCACTGTCCTCCCTCTCATTCACACATAGGTATTCCATCTTGCTCCTACTGACTTTCATTCCTCTTCTCTCCAGTACATACCTCCACCTCTCCAGGCTCTCCTCCACCTGCACCCTACTCTCGCTACAGATCACAATGTCATCCGCAAACATCGTCGTCCATGGAGACTCCTGCCTGATCTCGTCCGTCAACCTGTCCATCACCAAACAAGAAAGGGCTCAGAGCCGATCCTTGATGTAATCCCACCTCCACCTTGAACCCCTCTGTCATTCCACCCACACACCTCACCACTGTCACACTTCCCTCATACATATCCTGCACCACTCCTACATACTTCTCCGCCACCCCCGACTTCCTCATACAATACCACACCTCCTCTCTCGGCACCCTGTCATATGCTTTCTCTAAATCTACAAAGACACAATGTACCTCCTTCTGGCCTTCTCTATACTTCTCAATCAACATTCTCAAAGCAAACATCACATCTGTGGTGCTCTTTCCTGGCATGAAACCCTACTGCTGCTCGCTGATCATCACCTCTCCTCTTAACCTATAGCTTCTATTACTCTTCCCCATATCTTCATGCTGTGGCTGATCAACTTTATACCTCTGTAGTTGCTGCAGTTCTGCACATCACACTTATTCTTTAAAATTAGTACCAGTATGCTTCTTCTCCCTTTTACTGTATCTAAAGTAAAAGTACTTTATCTGAAGTAAAAGTATCTTTACTTTATATAAAGTACACAAAGAAAAAAATTAATTTGCACCATTTTGCACCTTTTGTAAGGTATGAGAGGGGCCTCAGAGAGGGGTTCAAGTCCCTCAATGTTTAAACGAAGAGTCCCTAATCATGTCTAAGTCTCACACACACACACTTTTTGCACTGTAAAATGACCTTTTAGGATCGATGTGAAAGTGTAAAAGCAGGGAGTGGTGGGAGTTTGCTCGCTACGAGGTGGAGAGTGGGAGGGAGAGAGGGTAGAGAGTCAAGGAGGTGGACACGGGCAGAAGCAAAGAAAAAAAGTGAAATAAAAGACACGACATGACTCGGGTAAGAGACCATAAAAGACAGACAGAGTCTATTTTCTCACTTGGGAAAAAAGCTTCTCTTGCTTCAGCTGCAGTTCCCCCTGCAAAACAATTCACACACACACACACACACACATACACAACACACACAGACACACAAGTGAGGCCTTCATCCCTTTCTTCTCTCCACTTTATGGTGTATGATGAGAACCTCATTGGATCAGTTTCCTACCAGGAGAATCTTCATCTTCTCGTTGACAGCAGCATACACAACAGCAGGGTCCTGCAGGGACAGGTCACACTATGACTAACAAGACAACATCCCACAGACCCACACCTCTTCATGTCAGGGGAAATCCCAGATCTACCCGCTGCACTTGCACAAGTACACATTCAAGGTCACCTTTATTCTTTTACTCTGTGTCTGTTGCCACTGTCATACTAGCATGTTGTTTGTCGTACTCCTCTGTACAACTACACTGGGGCATCAAAATGGTGACAACACTGTCGGATGGGGACCACCCGACAGAGTTTTTTTGGGGGGGGGATTCATTCATAAAAGATAGAAAAAGACGGTGTATTTTCTCACTTGGGAAAAAAGTATCTCTTTCTTCTGCTGCACTTCTTCCTGCAAAAAAAAAAAAAATTAACACACAGACACACAACACACACAAAGACACGAGTGAGGCCTTCATCCTTTCCTTCTTTCCACATAATAGTCCATCCATCCATTATCCGAACCGCTTATCCTGCTCTCAGGGTCGCGGCATGCTGGAGACTATCCCAGCAGTCGTTGGGTGGCAGGTGGGGAGACACCCTGGAGAGGCTGCCAGTCCATCACAGGGCCCACACACACATAGGGACAATTTAGTATAGCCAATTCACCTGACCTACATGTCTTTGGACTGTGGGAGGAAACCGGAGCACCCGGAGGAAACCCACGCAGACACGGGGAGAACATGCAAACTCCACACAGAGGACGACCCGGGACGACCCCTAAGGTTGGACGACCCCGGGGTCGAACCCAGGACCTTCTTGCTGTGAGGCGACCGTGCTAACCAACAGCGCCATCGTGCCGTCCCACTTCATAGTGTATGATGAAAATCTCATTGGATCAGTTTCCTACCAGGAGACTCTTCATCTTCTCGTTGAAAGCAGCATACACAACAGCAGGGTCCTGTAGGGACAGGTCACACTATGACTAACAAGACAACACCCCATGGATCCACACCTCTTCATGTCAGGAAAAACTCATATCTACCTGCTGTACTTGTACAAGTAGACATTCAAGTTTGCCTTTATTCTTTAACTCTGTGTCTGTTGCCACTGTCATACTAGCATGTTGTTTGTCATACTCCAACTGCACACTGGGACATCGAAATGGTGACCTCAACACTGTCGGATGCAGGGGTGTAGCACAAAATTCTGGGCCCTATACATGAGCAGTCCCTGTGGGCCCCTTTCCTCTTTTGTCTCTCATGCATCACTTTTTTGAGTTCTAGCATACTGTATATTATTTACAATCACAGTACATTAATCTATTTTACCCTAACTTAACCTAACCTTAACCTAACTTAACGATCTTGCAGTAAGTGAAAAAAATGTATAGTATCACTTCATAGGTTGGTGCATCTTAAGGTACTGATGCTGACAGTTGCTGACTGCATGTGTTACAGTACTAGCTAGCTAGCTAACTCCTACTGTGTTCAGGTAGTAGGAGTTAAGAGTTAGCTAGCTAGCTGCTACCTAGCTGTGGTAGTAGCAGCTAGCTAGCTAACGCCTACTGTGTTCAGGTAGTAGGCGTTAAGAGTAGCTGTGGTAGTAGGAGTTAGCTAGCCACCTTTCTTTTAAAAGCTCCTAGCTCACCTTTCTTTAGGAAGAAATTACTCAACAGTTGTTTTCCCTCATTTTTCCTTCTCTCCCTTTCCTTATTTTCTTTTCTGGAACCCAGATTTTGCTTTCTTTGGGAAAGACATGACTCTGCTTGTGCTTGTATGAGCAGTCACTTGCGACAGGACTAGATGAGCTGCACTGAGAGACGCTCGTAAGGGAAGGACTAAACCATTTTGCACCTTTTGTAAGGTATGAGAGGGGCCTCAAAGAGGGGTGAGAGGGACCTCCACTTATTTCTTTAAGTCCCTCAACCGATGTATTGATCCAATTTTAACTGAAGTTATAACACTAATTACTTACAAATAAAAATTTCCCTCAGTATGACGCCGCTGGTCGGATGGTCACGATCCGACAGTGTTGAGTGTCAATTCTCCACCCCAGAAAAACATTAACCCATCCATACCTCCATCTAACCACACAGATAATAGACAGCGACACAGATGGAGATATCTTGCAGAGAGATATGAGGCCCTACCACAACTGGTGCAGGAGGAATGGTGTTGGGCTGAGGAAGAGGAGGAGAAGCAGGAGGCACAGGTGTGATAGTAGGTGCTGTCAGACTCGGCGTCTTCATAGAGGCGGAGCGGGGTTTGACAGAGGCCAACAAGGGGATGAGGAGCCAAATACCTGGAGCAAACAGGGTGAATAGGGTACTAAGTACAACACAGGAGGAGCATTGTGCTGAAAAAAGAAAAAAACAAGAAAGAATAACAATGGCCCCCATGCAACAACAGTTTCTACACACAGATCTGTTCGTGAAATGTATTGCAGCGAATTCGCGTGTCTTCTTATCCATGCACGTTACAGTATGTATGGACTATCTAAGACATCTTATGGCATTTAATGTTCTCGTATCTCCTCTTATGAGCAAGTTAATGACGTGTTATTTTTATGTTTTTTATTTTTATTTTGGTATACTTTATTGATCTCCGTGGGGAAATTCCTCTCTGCATGTAACCCATGCTAGCTGTGTAGCTAGGAGCAGTGGGCAGCCGCCGTGCAGCACCCGGAAACCCAACACCAGGTCGTCTTGCCATGCCTTGGTCAGAGGCACAGACAGCAGTATTAACCCTAACACGTATGCCTTTTTGATGGTGGGGGAAACCGCAGCACCCGGAGAAAACCCACCGCAGACACGGGGAGAACATGCAAACTCCACAGAGGATGACCTGGGATGACCCCCAAGGTTGGGGTTGCGGTTCGAACCCAGGATCTTCTTGCTGTGAGGCGACAGCGCTGACCACTGGGCCACTGTGCCATTATGACCCTATCAGTAAGGCTCGATATCAATTTATACATGGTTGTAAGCCACTCTATAAAACTTCATGAATAACTGACAACAAAGACTTAAATGTAAAGGATTTGTGCACAATTTGACGTTCAGTGAAATGTTCTGTTACTGTGTGAAGTAGACTTAACAAGTGAAATTAACCATAACAGACGAGGATTGAGGGAGCGACTCCCATCTTGGATTTGTTTACGGTACAGTCAGACTTTAAATGCGGTATGGAGCTGTTGCATGTGAATACACGTAACAGTCCTGTTGGTCAACCGTGTCTTTTCGGAGAGGGAAAGTCCGTAAATCATTTGTCCACCTCATGAATAAGAGCGTTTCAATACTGGCGAACTTAAAGAGGACAGTGGTGGTTGTGGGAGGGGCTGAAGGCGGTGGTCGTGTAGTAGAACATCTCGTCCCAGCGTCTTCACGAGTCTGCCCAGAGAGTTTAGTTGGCCGACATGCTGAACCGAGACGTGTTGGCGTTTCTGACGCTCTCGTATGTCGGCAAGGTCGACCGAGATACAACAGATGTTCTCTGTCAGAGCCACCGTGTGATGTGATATCGTTTTGTTGAAGGGATCACCGATGGTAATACGTTCTTCCATCTCAGGGACAGGCCACCATGTTTTCAGCTCAAATAAAAATAAATAAATAAATAAATAAATCACATTTAAAAAACAATGAAATAATAACGATAAAAACAAAAAATGAGAAAGTCAATTAATGCAATTAATTAATTAATTAAAAATAGGCTTACTACCTATTTAAGAGAAAGTTGATTGGAAGTTAAGAGAATGTTCCTGCATGAATTCAATTCAATTCGTCCCTCCGTCCATCGATTATCCAAACCACTTACCCTGCTCCCGGGGTCACGGGGATGCTGGAGCCTATCCCAGCAGTCACTGGGCAGCAGGCGGGGAGACACCCTGGGCAGGCTGCCAGGCCATCACAGGGCCTAGCTGTACTACGCCCATGATAAATACAATATGGGATTTTGCTCTCGGTGTTCGTCACCTCTAACGGTGCAGGGGCTGATCGGGATGCCGGGGAGCCTGGGCAAGCTTAGTGAAGTGGTCTGTGATCGCCGGTACATCCACTGTTCTATTGTTCGCAACTTCAGCACACCAGAGGCAGGCCATCAAGGCCAGTTCCCAACACTGCATCTCGTCTGCCAGAGGTTCTACTGGACTGGCAGGGAGAAAGAGGTGAGGGGACATGTGAAGACCTGTACCCGCTGTGTCGTGGGGAAGACCACTGCTCCTCTGGAGCTTGTTGTTGATTATAAAGCAATAAAAACAAAGCCCACTGAATCACATTTACTCATCTGATTCTGGTTAAGTCTGAAATATCGACTGAACGTTTGGGTTAAATTACATTATTGTGTTACTGCCATTTCGGCTGACCTTAAAGTACTCTTCAGCACTGCTTCTCGGGCCTCTTTCTGAAGAGGACTTCACATCAGTGCTGCTGAGGTGGTTTCATTAGCATGGTCCTCATGTTGACGACGCTTTGGTTGTAATAATGGTAATTCCATAAGGGGAAGCATTCCACACCAAAGGCCACATTTCACTTCGCAAAATATGAACAAACCAACGGGAACCATACTACACAGGCATCACTCACTCACTCATCCAGCGTCGTCCTTGTGGCCGTTAGCTGCTCGCGCCGCCTGCCTGATGATGTTGCCCCACCTGTCCCTGTCTCTTATGACGTGTTCTGTCCGTTCCTTTAAGTTGTCCACATACTTCATCCCGGGGCGGCCACATCCTCGTTTACCCACCGTTGTCCCTTGTATGATGTCTCTTGCGAGAGCGCTTTTTTTTGTTGTTGTTTCGGCTTGAATGACCGAAGAAGCTCATCTTTCTTTTTACAATGGCACCGTATAGTTTTTCGTTTGACGCCGAGTTGTTGTAGGATGCTTTGATTGGTTCTTTTCCGGCGTACTGTGTTGAACGTAGCTCAGTGTTAGCTTTCGGCGGCACGGCGGCGCAGTGGTTAGCGCGGTCGCCTCACAGCAAGAGGGTCCTGGGTTCGAGCCCCGGGGTAGTCCAACCTTGGGGGTCGTCCCGGGTCGTCCTCTGTGTGGAGTTTGCATGTCCTCCCCGTGTCTGCGTGAGTTTCCTCCCACAGTCCAAAGACATGTAGGCCAGGTGACTCGGCCATACTAAGTTGTCCCTAGGTATGAGAGTGTGTGTGTGGGCCTTGTGTGATGGCCTGGTGGCCTGCTGCCCACTGACTGCTGGGATAGGCTCCAGCATCCCCACGACCCTGAGAGCAGGATAAGCGGTTGGGATAATGGATGGATGGCTTTCTACTGTATTAACATTCACATTAGATGCATGCAATGTATTGTTGTTACACTTTTTTATTTCTATTTTTGGTTTCCTCAGGTCTCCTAAACAAGGAAACGTGGAACAGGACATTTTACCGCCGAGGTGTTTTGCCTAACCCCACACACTGGTTACACAGGCGCGAGGAGTGTCTCCATTTATGTGCATGGCCGAAGAATTAGAGCTCTGAAAAACAGCCAAGTTCATCACCTATGAAGTCTGAGTGAAGCCACTTACCGAGAGCTACGAGTGCGATGAAGAGGAGGAGCCCACAAGCCTTCTTTGCACCCGTGCCGAATGACGCATTAGCTGCAGGAGAAAGAAGCAAAGGTGAAACGCGGGGATTTTGATAAGCCGGCGCTTAGTCGAATCACATGCCGCGTTCGGATACACAAACACAGGGGGACTGAGTAAGTCGCCTGACAGCTACACGAGTAGGACAAGCACACCACGTGTTCCTGCAAACACACCCACACGAGCTCACGTGCAGACATGTGCAGACAAAGACTTACACGGACACGCACACATCACACTCGCACAATAAAGAACATTCAAACACTGTGTACACACACACACACACACACACACACACACACCTTACCTCGGGCTATTAGCAACATTATTGAAGACTGTGCTGCAGCTACTCTGGACGCAATTGAGTCTGTACAAAAGATAAATAACAATAAACAATAAGGATTACTGAGGTCATTATATAGTTACACACACACACACACACACACACACACACACACACACATTGCATATAACACTGCGTGTCCCTTCACACATC
Source organism: Lampris incognitus (assembly GCF_029633865.1). Classification (NCBI taxonomy): domain Eukaryota; kingdom Metazoa; phylum Chordata; class Actinopteri; order Lampriformes; family Lampridae; genus Lampris; species Lampris incognitus. The sequence goes on along the minus strand of NC_079215.1, from coordinate 4,906,840 downwards.
ACTGATTCTTGAGATAAGGGTCAAAACGTGTCCATCCATCCATTATCCCAACCCCTCATCCTGCTCTCAGGGTCGTGGGGATGCTGGAGCCTATCCCAGCAGTCATTGGGCAGGCGGGGAGACACCCTGGACAGGCCGCCAGGCCATCACACAGGGCCGACACACACACACACACACACACACACACACACACACACACACACACCTAGGGACAATTTAGTACGACCGAGTCACCTGACCTACATGTCTTTGAACTGTGGGAGGAAACTGGAGCCCCCGGAGGAAACCCACCCAGACACGGGGAGAACATGCAAACTCCACACAGAGGACGACCCGGGACGACCCCCGAGGTTGGACTACCCCGGGGCTCGAACCCAGGACCTTCTTGCTGTGAGGTGACCGCGCACACCACTGCGCCACCGTGCCGCCAGACAAAACACGTCCAACATCGGAAAGTCTTTGCTTTAAACAAATCACGATATTAATAATAATAAAAATACTTTAAAAGTTAAATGTGAAGGACCTGTGTATACTCGTGAAATTAATTCAATGTATTTTTAAATAATTTCATCAGAATCGGTTAAAACGCAGGCTCTGTACTCGGGAAGTACCTGTCCTCCTCAGCATGAGGTCACAAGGTCAAACTGCCAAAATAAGTGTTTAAGAATGCCACAATTGCGTAAATAAATATGAATATAAAATGAAACGAATGGTTAAGTAAGATATCATATGACACATAAAGTGAACTTTAAATGATATCTCCCGTGGCCGCTCTGATGCCCGAGCGGAATAACCCGCCGTTCTGGCAACCCGCTCGTCACGTGGCTGGGAGGTTCGTATCCCAGACTCGCCGTAACCGGTCACGGCCAGAGCGTCCGCGGGGTAAGGCCTTCATTAGGCCACCCTTACCCGAGGGATAGTGGGTGTAGATAGGTGTAGTGTTCGGGGACTCGTCGTTCTCCAGCGACCCCTCTGGCCCACCCGGGCGCCTGCAGCCAAGCAACTGAAAGTGTTCTCCCTACGCCTCCTTCGCCTCCTGAAGGGGACGCGATCCATGCGAGGAGGCTTCGGCGTGTAAAATAGCGAGAGCAGCCGACACGAGTGTGAAGGAAGCTGGTGTTACGCCTATCTCCTTCCTGTGCACACGTGAGCCAGGGGAGTTATTCCACAAGAGTTCCGGCCATATGCCATTGGGTTAATCGGGTGGGATAAGGGGGAAACCTAGAAATAAATCTATAAAAAAAAAAGAAAAGACGATATCTTCCATAAAAAACTGCCTATCCAAGTTGCGTCCTCACTTGCTGTCAACTCCGTCGGATTTTTTAAATAATCCCGAATAAATCAGGCGACGTCATGGTCAGCTATAACCGTGAGGACCCCTTTTCCACTTCCTGCTGTTGGTGGATGCAACAGTAGGACACTTGGTCTGGTAAGTTTTCCATTTCATGATATTTTAAACAATGTTGATACCACTGCATCGTCCCACTGTGAGGATCTTAGTTAAGAATTATACAATTAATACGCTGCAGGCACCCCAGCCCCCCCACCTGTTGGGCGGAGCCCTTGCAGCCGGGCCATCCGCCCCCCTCCACGTTGACTTTATCTATTTCGGTGGATTATGCCCATATAGTCCACTACAATATACATCAATAGCACGACTTAACATTTCACAGTCATCACCACACACACCTTAACACACCCTCACTCTCAGCCTCCATACTCACTTATATGACTCAGGTAGCCGGGGCCACCATTGCGGTTGCTGTGTCCAGTGATCGGATACCCACTGGTACTACTGGTTCTACTGGTTCTAGCGGTGTTGGCTGTGGCCCTCGTGTGGGGGCCCTCGGAAGACGAATACCCTGAGCTGTCGATGCTGCTTTGAGTGAACTGGAGATATGAGCTGTAATGGCAGCCCGTCCTGGTGGCGCCGTGCAGCCCAGCCGGCGGGCTCGTCTCTGGGGGGTCTGGAAGAAGGCAAGTGGACGTAAGGGCGGGGCGAGGGGTGGCGGTGGTGGCGTAGGGTACAGTCCTCATGGTCTGGCTGGTCTGACTCAGCCCTGAGAGAAAAAGAGAGGAGGAGGTGAGGATGGAGGAAGGAGAGTGATATGTGAGGACATTTAAAATTCAAAATTCATAGGGCGCCCGGGTGGCGTGGCGGTCTACTCCGCTGCCTAGCAACACGGGGATCGCCGGATCGAATCCCCGTGTTCCCTCCGGCTTGCTCGGGCGTCCCTAAAGATACAATTGGCCGTGTCTGCGGGTGGGAAGCCGGATGTGGGTATGTGTCCTGGCCGCTGCACTAGCGCCTCCTCTGGTTGGTCGGGGCACCTGTTCAGGGGGGAGGAGGAATGGCGTGATCCTCCCAAGTGCTACGCCCCCCTGGTGAAACTCCTCACTGTCAGGTGAAAAGAAGCGGCTGGTGACTCCACATGTATGGGAGGAGGCATGTGGTAGGTAGTCTGCAGCCCTCTCTGGATCAGCAGAGGGGGTGGAGCAGAGACCAGGACGGCTTGGAAGAGTGGGGTGATTGGCCGGATACAATTGGGGACAAAAGAGCCAAAAAATAAAAAATAAAAATCAAAATTCCTGTTCATTAAAAACAAAGCTTATTTGTTCATCCTAAAAGGGTTTATATATCCCATCTCGCTTTAAAAAAAAATCAAACTGTTGACAGCTGCTTCAGTTGTGAGGTCATGGAGGAAACTGTATCCACAGGAAGTGAGGTCATGAGTATCGCCTCGGATGAGATGATATGTTAGGGGGAAACCAGGCTGCTGCGGCGGCAGACTGGAGATGAGAGTAACCAAGACGACCGCTCCGAGAGTAATAATACAACAAAACCACAGCCATCACAACACAACAACAATCACTACTACCATGACAACAACCAGAGACTGTCCTGTATCACTGCTAAGGGCTCTGAATTATGCTTGAACTTGCGAGACTGGATAACTGATGTAACTCTCGATCGTGTGTGACGAGCAGGTGGTGTCATTACTCCATCACGGCGCTGGTTTTTGATACAAACCAATGTCATTATTACTGTTGTAACAGCACCGACACTTGTATCGTTGTACCGACAGGAAGTGGCACGATGGCCGCCGTTGTTTGGCACAGGAAGTGATGTCACTGCACTAGCTGGGGCTGACAGGAAGGTGGTGCAGTTATGACCGTTTCTGTGGCGGACGAGGACGTCAGTATTACCGTCGTCGCATTGCTCAGCTGCAGCGATCTGCTCGGCGCCGGCGGTGCTGTTGGCTCGGCTGGAGGTGCGGGACGCCGCCTTACGGCCCCCGGTCTTCTTCTTGAAAACGCTGAGCAGGGGAAAGAGAGAGAGAGAGATAGAGAGAGAGAGAGAGAGAGAGAGAGAGAGAGAGAGAGAGAGAGAGAGAGAGAGAGAGAGAGAGAGGGCAAGAAATAGCAAGAGAAGAGAGAGAGAGAGAGAGAGAGAGAGAGAGAGAGAGAGAGAGAGAGAGAGAGAGAGAGAGAGAGAGAGAGAGAGAGAGGGAGAGAGGAGAGAGAGAGAGAGGGAGAGAGAGAGAGGGAGAGAGAGAGAGAGAGAGAGAGAGAGAGAGAGGGAGAGAGAGAGAGAGAGAGAGAGGGCAAGAAATAGCAAGAGAAAGAGAGAAAAAGTTTAGAATGATCATTCTCGCCAAGTGCTGGATGAGACACACACACACACACACACACACACACAACACACACATGAACATATTCTAAGCTACACAAGTCAAGGTAAGATATACATAAATAGAGACACAAAATCACACAGCTCAAACACACACACACCCACACCCACACCAACACCAACACACACAACACACACACACGAACATATTCTGAGCTACACAAGTCAAGGTAAGATATACATAAATAGAGACACAAAATCACACAGCTCAAACACACACACACCCACACACAAACACACACCCACACCAACACACACACACACCCACACCAACACACACACACACACACACACACACGAACATATTCTAAGCTACACAAGTCAAGGTAAGATATACATAAATAGAGACACAAAATCACACAGCTCAAACACACACCCACACACACCCACTAACACACACACACACACACACACAACACACACACACGAACATATTCTAAGCTACACAAGTCAAGGTAAGATATACATAAATAGAGACACAAAATCACACAGCTCAAACACACACACACACACACACACACACACACACACACACACACACACACAACACACGAACATATTCTAAGCTACACAAGTCAAGGTAAGATATACATAAATAGAGACAAAAAATCACACAGCTCAAACACACACACACACACACACACACCCACAACAACACACACACACACACCAACACACACCCACACCCACACCAACACACACACACACACACACACACCAACACACACACACACAAACATATTCTAAGCTACACAAGTCAAGGTAAGATATCCACAAATAGAGACACAAAATCACACAGCTCAAACACACACCCACACACATCAACACACCCACACACACCAACACACACACACACACACACACACACACACACACACACACACACAACACACACACACACGAACATATTCTAAGCTACACAAGTCAAGGTAAGATATACATAAATAGAGACACAAAATCACACAGCTCAAACACACCCACACCCACACACACCCACACCCACAACAACACACACACACACACACACCCACAACAACACACACACACACCCACACACACCCACACCCACAACAACACACACACACACACGAACATATTCTAAGCTACACAAGTCAAGGTAAGATATACATAAATAGAGACACAAAATCACACAGCTCAAACACACACACACACACACACACCCACACCCACAACAACACACACACACACCCACACACACCCACACCAACACACACACACACACACACACACACAACACACGAACATATTCTAAGCTACACAAGTCAAGGTAAGATATACATAAATAGAGACAAAATCACACAGCTCAAACACACACACACCCACACCCACACACCCACACCCACACACACACACACACACACACACACACACAACACACACACACCCACACCCACACACCCACACACACACACACACACACACACACGAACATATTCTAAGCTACACAAGTCAAGGTAAGATATACATAAATAGAGACACAAAATCACACAGCTCAAACACACACACACCCACACCCACCCACACACACAAACACACACACAACACACACACACACGAACATATTCTAAGCTACACAAGTCAAGGTAAGATATACATAAATAGAGACACAAAATCACACAGCTCAAACACACACACACCCACCCACCCACACAAACACACACACACACACAACACACACACACGAACATATTCTAAGCTACACAAGTCAAGGTAAGATATACATAAATAGAGACACAAAATCACACAGCTCAAACACACACACACACACACACACAACACACACACACCCACACCCACACCAACACACACACACACACACACACACACACACACACGAACATATTCTAAGCTACACAAGTCAAGGTAAGATATACATAAATAGAGACACAAAATCACACAGCTCAAACACACACCCACACACACCCACACCCACACCAACACACACACACACACACACACACAACACACGAACATATTCTAAGCTACACAAGTCAAGGTAAGATATACATAAATAGAGACACAAAATCACACAGCTCAAACACACACCCACCCACACCCACACCCACACACACAACACACACCACACACACACACACCACACACACACACACAACACACACACACACGAACATATTCTAAGCTACACAAGTCAAGGTAAGATATACATAAATAGAGACACAAAATCACACAGCTCAAACACACACCCACACACACCCACACCAACACACACACACACACACACACACACGAACATATTCTAAGCTACACAAGTCAAGGTAAGATATACATAAATAGAGACACAAAATCACACAGCTCAAACACACACACACCCACACCCACACACACAACACACACACAACACACACACACGAACATATTCTAAGCTACACAAGTCAAGGTAAGATATACATAAATAGAGACACAAAATCACACAGCTCAAACACACACCCACACACACCCACACCCACAACAACACACACACACACACACACACACACACACACACACAACACACACACACACTGACTTACGTGACTGGACTCTCGCGGTAGGATATGTTGGTGACACTACTGGAGTCCGAGTCCCCGTCAGATTGGTAGTAGCTGCTTGACACCAGGCGAGCACTCCTACGAGACATGACTGGGGGGGGGGGAGTGAGGGGGGAGACAGACAGACAGACAGACGGGGAGGGGGGAGTGAGGGGGGAGAGAGACAGACAGACAGACAGACGGGGGGGGGGGAATCATCAGAAAGAGCATGAAGAGATGCTGCTCGGCTTTCTTCAGAATCACATTCAGATGTATTGCCAAGTAGACCAAGAAGGTATAAGGATCTAAATATCTTCTTCTTCTTCTCTCAGCTTCCCCCTGTTTTTCAGGGGTCGCCGCAGCAGATTTTACAGTTTCCACCAGGACCCTGGGACGGCACAGCACCAATGCTGGCCGTTGTTAATGCGGGCCTGGACCGATCCGGTATGGTCTCGACAGTCCGCCTACTGATCTGGCGAAGTTTTGCATCGGATCAAGAACATACAAGCTCAAGAACATACAAGGAATCTAACACTCTAATGACAAAATGTTAAAAAAGAACTTTAAATAAGATGTAATTTACAGAATAGAATAAAGTAGAATAGAGTACACTTTGTCATTGTACACACAGTGCATCCGGAAAGTATTCACACCCCTTCACTTTCCCCACATGTTGTTATGTTACAGCCTTATTCCAAAATGGATTAAATTCCTTTTGGTTCTCATCAATCTACACACAATACCCCATAATGACAAAGTGAAAAAGGTTTTGTAGAAATTTTTGCAAATTTATTAAAAATCAAAAACTGAAATATTGCATGTACATAAATATTCACACCCTTTACTCAGTACTTGGTTGAGGCACCCTTGACAGCGATTACAGCCTCAAGTCTTCTTGGGTATGAAGCTACAAGCTTGGCACACCTATATTTGGGGTATTTCTCCCTTCTTCTCTGCAGATCCTCTCCAGCTCTGTAAAGTTAGATGGGGAGCGTCGCTGCACAGCTATTTTCAGGTCTTTCCAGAGATTTTCAATGGGGTTCAAGTCTGGGCTCTGGCTGGGCCACTCAAGGACATTCACAGACTTGTCCCGAAGCCACTCCTTCGTTGTCTTGGCGGTGTGCTTAGGGTCGTTGTCGTGTTGAAAGGTAAACCTTCACCCAGTCTGAGGTCCTGAGCGCTCTGGAGCAGGTTTTCATCAAGGATCTCTCTGTACTTTGCTCCATTCATCTTTCCCTCGATCCTGACTAGTCTCCCAGTTCCTGCCGCTGAAGAACATCCCCACAGCATGATGCTGCCACCACCATGCTT